>NW_027271378.1:195000-573364 GCF_040938485.1 Diadema antillarum
TTCTGTTGAGAAGAACAAAGTGAGGGGAGCGCCCTCGAAATGAGATTAATTTCATTATAAAGGTCGCAGATGAGAGCGCTAATCCTCAGGATAATCGGGGACACCAGAGAAAAACATCTCATTTACGTAAAGTATGGAAAAATGCTGCTTATTAATAAGTGCCCAGACAGATAAAAATATCTTCAGATAAAGGAAGGCATACGTGATGTTTGTGACTTTTTGGTATTCTAATGAAACACTCAGTAACACTCAGTTAGGGTGTATGAATTAATGAATAAATGAATGAGTGGAAAATTCTAGAAATAGGACCTATACAGCTTATTTTGTACATGTAGATGAACACACACGCACACACACATACATACATTTGTACATAATCTACACCAATACGAAAAGGGAAGGATATCTATAGACAATGTCTAAAGATGTAGTAATTGCATCGTGCTGATGTGGATTGATATAATTTTTGTCTCGTCTAAGTGTATGGAACCTTTTTCATTGTTGTTGTTGTTGTGTTGTTTCTTTCCTTCTTCTTCTTCTTCTTCTTCTTCTTCTTCTCCTCCTCCTCCTCCTCCTCCTCCCTCTTCCGCAAGTGCTGACATGATGGCAGACGATAATAGTTTGTGGAGCCATAAACACAGTTGAAAGAAGATGTTTCTAAGGCGCCAAACCACAAGCTACTGATGAATGGATGGCGGATGACGGGTATGTGTTATCATGGTGCAATAAGCCAGTTCGGAGTTCCACTTTGAGCATGAGCAGAAAAAAAAAAGTGTCATTTTGTACTGGCAGATATTACAGGAATAATTTACCATTTGCAAACAAAACAAAAACCCAGCATTAGTGCTTCAAAATAGTTCTAAAGTGTAAATTTAGGATAGAAACAACCAATGTAAAAATTTGAAACAGTATAATCGATGTTGAGTATTGTTAAATATACGAAATGTGAACAATAGATATGATAAAAAAATTTCCAGATTAAACTGTCTGCAGTTATGATTTAATGAGAAAAATAGTGATATCTCTTAATATTTTAGGCTTTATTGCAAGAATGTTATATAATAGGATGTTTTGTGATACAACTGACCTACACATATGCATCAAATGTGATGTCTTGAACATTTTTTTAAACCACTGCTCCTAAAGGTAAACAAGACCTTTAAGCATCTGTGATGTTATGATTACTCATGAAATCAATTGTACTCGCCAGTCTACCCTACAATATTAAAGCCCGGTAAGTGAAATTGACAATATCAATAAATTAGTTTGTCAATGCATTCATTGCAAAACAATGAAATGGATGTTTCCCCATACAAAGTACTGATTGACTGATCTAGTCACCTGGTCTACGCAAGTGCAGTTTTTGTTTGAACATGAATTCCTTAGATTATCAAGTAGGGCAGGCTTATGCATTATTTCGCTTTGAAACGATTAAAGTGTTTAACCAACTGAGGAAAAAAAATGTATTTGTACCAATTTGCTCATGAGCTAACACCTAAACTGGCTCATTAATACGATTACGAGTGGTTCTTGGTATAATCGCATTCTAAATTGCTCATCGGATGCAAGCAATGTGAATGTAGAACGTGCTGGACTTGAGCTGAGGAAATCAATGAATATGAGACATACGACACAATTTCTCTGAATCTCTCTTTTTATAGGCATATATGAATACACATACACATATATAAGTATGTTCAGGTGTTAGCAATTATGTAGATAGATGGATAGATAGATCCTCGTATATGCCTGCAAATACTCAGATATTCGTTTCGTTTTATTTGGCTGTATAATACAGCTTATAACTATCCAGTTTCACAAACTAATGTGACTGGATATGGTTTTCGTTTGTTTGGTTGGTTGATTGGTTTTGAAGGGACTTTGGTTATTTCCCGAATTGTTTGAATCTTTTATTTTCCTACAAAAAAAAATCGGCAAGACTGGTATTTAACTATCAATGCGTGGGCCCGTTGATAACAATGATGATAATAAAAACAAAGTTACTAGGGACTAACTGCTTAAAATCTTCAAGTTTATTTTGAATACAGGAAATACATTGTTTTCAACTTGAACACTAACGAACTGGGTGCACCCAGTTCGTTAGTGTTCAAGTTGAAAACAATTCGTCCTGTATTTCAAGTAATGGTTCGTGTGATGAAGTTAGAATATCGTTTTTGCACACAAAAATTTTGATGTATTCCAATTCATTTATTTTTTATTTTTTTTGCCAGACGAATAGCCAAGAGATATAAAACTTCTGAAATGGCTGCCAACCCTTTCATTAACTGTCATTTTTTGAGATATGAGATACATGTATCAGCAACATAGTTTTCTCGAGAGCGCTTCATGATCGCTTTATATTTCTACAACAGGTTGAGTTGTCTAAAGAACATACAGAAAGTGAAAGTTGTCGTCTGCTACGTTACTTACCGTTCTATAGTCGAATTCCTGGTAGACAGACTTTCAGATACCAAACTTGACGTGTTAGTTGTCTTCAATGGCTTCATTTCTGACATCTGTGGAAAAGTTGTGCATCAGCTGTTTCTAGAAAAGTGCAAACTTTAGATGAACGTTGAACGTGTTCAAACTCGGATGGCAAATTACGGAACTTTTACTCGCGGACCCTTTGCTGACGAATCTATGACTGGACCAAAGTAGCCAGAGATTGAGAGAGGGAAGAGAGAGCGACAGAGTTGGTTTGACGTTTACCGCAGATCCCCCAGCGTGCAATCAGCAAGACGTCCCACCCCGCACTAAGAGCCAGAGACAAAGTGACACACCCATCGGTGGTACGGGACTCCACGCACTCAAAGTGACCGCTCCTTCTAGCGCTCACACCGAGAACAATGTATAGCTCCACGGTCCCTAACCACCACCCCTTAATCCAAGTTAAGGAATCCTATGTATACCCTCTTCCTTTCAAACACGGCGTCGTTAATCATCCGCGGCTTAGTGGCGCGTATAACTATCTATGGACCTCCCGTGCCTTTGACTCCTTAATATTCTCCACTTCAATCATGAAACGGCGGAGACCAGAGCGAATTAAGGAGAGAGCCACATAAGATGTAGAGAATAGAAGAGGTCCCAAAGTCACCGAAATGTTACTGGTGCCAACTGGCTTCCTTCTTTTCAAATGTGGCCCACCACCCCCTAGACTAAAGCCATTGGAATGTAGCCCATCAGTAACATTGTTAGATGAGTCTGTTAATTTGCAGTTGTCTTGCTTCACCGTTCAGTCTCCTTGACTTTATTCAATCTCACAAAGACTGGATGAAATAGATTATCAACCAGTTTGAAGATGAGGGGTCTAAAGTGTAATGCATGCAGACCCCACATCCATGACATCTCCAGAATTGGTACAGTCTCTACATTAAGTCCGTCGTATGCGGGTTTGATGAAAATTGTGCATTGCACTCTCTGTAATGTCGCCAAAGAAGTTTGAAAATCCTTTGATAGCCGCTATCTTGTCTGATTATGAAGAATAATGAGTGTCTCCCAAGTTGGGACAATTTTGGGACTGAAATACATTCGCTTCATTAAAATGACACAAAGTATGGGGAGCATCTTGTAGACATTGACCAGTTTTTCGAATTGTTGACATTTTCTATCACCTGTTATTTTAAAAGAAAGTTTGAAGAGTTTCATTGCAAAATGGGCTAGGCGCCATTTCTAAACATTTTAAAGTAAGTCCATCGTCAGATATAGACCGAAAAAAATAAAACCTTTCCCAAGATAACTCACTTGTAACATAAAAAGGAATGATTTAAAATATCCCGTATTTTTTTATTCCGCATTTTCTGTGTTTTCTAGTAACTTTGATTGCAAATAACTCAATTTAACAAGAGTGAAGTTAGCTCGTTTTGCGAAAAACTCTTTAGTTTGCCGTCATGTTGTTTAAGATGATATTGAAGAACCAGTCAGTTTCCAGTCATGGTATTTAAACGATGTACAACACATTGTACAAATTATTATGAATGGATCTATTTACCAATGCGAACTTATGTCACTAAAATTTTATCACTGTGATTGAGAGAAAAGAGGATAAACTATATGGTTACAGTTCGTATTTCATTCATTTGGTTGCATTCAGATCATCTGTAGGCCTAACGATTGTATAGCGATCTTCTGTATGAGACACAGTGTCAGTGTAGTTGTTTATGTAAAAAGAAACATAATGAAAATGCGTAAAGTGAACAACATTTTAAGTGCAAACAAACGGTATTTTTCATTTCTCATGGAAAGGGGAAAGACCGTATTATTCGAACTCAGCAAACAAACAAATACAGTATATAGATGTGCAGTGAACATCTTCATTTTGTTTTATCTCTACTTGATGCGGATACTGGGAAGGCATTTCGGAATTTCGTATCTCAAGTTTTGAATTCAAGTTTAATATTTGGATCAAAATCAAATTGTCGAAAGTTTCTATTCTGTTCAACTTGTTGAGGCAAATGCATTATTTGAAAGCCAATTTAAAAGTCACAAAGCCTGTTTTATTAATTAATCGAAGACCCACTGTTTTGTAAAAGACTAACACTGACAATAACAATGCATATGATAACGATGATGGGGCTAATGATAACAATAAAGTTTATCAAAATTACGCAGTGATTTTCTTTTGTATTTAAGGTGAGAATATCCAAACAACTACCATGCAGAATTGTTAAAAATGATTCTGCAGTTAACAATTTGTAGTTGTTGACTTGTTTTCATTTCATACTCCTGTCTCCCGTTTGTACACACACACACACACACACACACACACACACACACACACAATGTATAATGTATATGTATGATTTATGTATATATGCATATATCTATATATCTATATATATTATGACATGTTTATATCAATAATTTAAGAGAACATAACACCTTCTTTTGTAAGTTAAGTTAGGATGTTGAAGGACTATACACGAATATGATGCGAAGGATACAATCTCCTATTGATATAGAATATAGTATATTTCATATCAGAAGGAGTATATAGTTCAGTGAAGATTGTTAGATTATAACATATAGGCACCTCTACCAATTTGCGTACGGGTTGAAACTAGGGTTTCGTAACACACACACACACACACACACACACACACACACACACACACCTTTCAAGCTTTTATTTTGATACCTTTCATTTTGAGGTTCGATTTCTATGAATCTTTACCGTGTCCTTTGTTTGCACTTCAATAACTGCCTCTGGTGACTATGGATAGCGAAGAGATTACTGTATGTAATAATTTCGGAAACTGCTGTTCCATATGTGACCCTTAAACATCAGTTATCCTTTTGAGTCCTCTTTCTCTCTGTATGTAGCCCCAGTGTTTGTAGCGGCCAGCAAACATCTATTGCATTCGTCAGTCATTCTTGTAACATGCTTAAAGGAGACCTCCGGATGATTTTCAGATTTTTACATTTGAACAACTATGAATTAGTAATACTGAGGACAGAGTTTCAGAATTTGTGATAATTGGGATGAAGAATAAGAATATTTTCAAAATTTAGAACAAATTGCAATGAACAAGGATGATGACATGGCAGCCTCACCATAAGAATGCATGAGTTGGGGCTCAAGGAAGCAGAACAAAAGAAGAAGGCATGCATAGATTATTCACAGGTGAACTCGCAAGCAAGCGGTATTGTATTGGAATTACACTGCTACATCTCTGAAATATGTGAACGTCCCATGTCATCATCCCTGTTCAGTGTAATTTGTTGAAGGTTTTTCAAAGTATTGTTTCTCTGCTCAAGAACCACAATAAATTCCACAAATCTATACATGGAGTAGTCGATTTATGTACTACATGATGTGAAATTATGAAAATTGTCTGGAATGTCCCTTTAACGTGCAGAATTGCATGGCATGGCCCTTATACGCGATGGGAAACACGGTGAATGTTAACGGCGGCCTGTACACGCGTGACTATAATAGGGCATTATTATATAGGCCTATCGGAATCATCGCAGGGAAAATCGTTAAACACTGTTTGAACATTTGAGAAATTTGCTCTTCATACTTAAAGGACCACAACCTTCTCTATAACCTTTAAGGCCTTATTTTTCATGTAGGAAATTGTACTCAACCATTCTGATTCCTGTAATATCTTAATGCTTCTACAGTATATATTGGAATTTGTGAGATTTTCATTCCATGCCTAAACTTAATCTTCCGATGAATTAGAAAATGAGAATGTTCAATATGAGGCCGATAAGCTCTGTTCCTTTGTAATTAACGTTGTACGTTAAAAGTAACAACGTTGATTCATTAAAGCACACGCATAGTAGACGTATTTTGTATACAAGCGTTTGGTATATAAATGTGTTTTGTTGTTCAAAGTGAAAGTTACCCAGATTGGTGGCACGCTGCCTTGACGACCGTCCCTTTGCCGCGATGTCATTCAGGTTCTTCTTTGATCGCCCACCCAATGCCCGCCGCCTCTATGGCCTAAATGGCGCCACTTTATCATAGCTCCCAACAGCGCAACACGTGGACACTCGCTCTGAACGGAGCGCCGCGTTCACTATCCATACAATGGCGCAGCTCAACCATGATAGACTGATAGAGGTGTTGTTTATTAGGCTGCATGAGTGGCGGACTTCGCCAATACAGGTGAATAGTGCGGTGCTACTCAGGCGCCGGGTCGTTAAATGATTCCGAAGGGGGGAAAATCGCGTCCTTAATAATCTCTAACCAAGACGAAGTGCCTGTGAGGAGCTTAAGGAGTGAATCAAATGGGACAAACAACTTTAGAGTTATCACCCTCCGAGGCCAGTAATTGGGAAAAAGGCGTGGCCTAGAGAGTGCAGTGTACGAGTATACCTCCATCTTATGAGATGCGCGTTATAGGTACACCCTTAACCAAAGTACCAAAACACTTGAAGGAGACTTCACTTCTCTTTGCCTTTTCATGCAATTTAATCGAAATAATGATTAATTCGTTTGAAACTGCTCTAATATAATTCGAGTGATAGTTTACCCTTATTGTTTCCTTTTAAAAAAGGGGGCGCCTCAGAATGCATCATTACACGAGTCAACAACTCTTGCTGTACATCGCACTAGAAATACAAACAATTCAAGTCCTAAATATATTCTGCCCTACCTTGGCAAAAGGAAGCAAGTGACATTTTTATGAATATTGACTTTTTTATTGACCTGGCATAATCGAGGCATGCTCTATATAACTGAAAAATCCAAAAGTTACAATTTTGGCCCATTTCTGAGTTATTCGGGTGGCAAAAGGAAGCAAGTGCACAAAATTACATTAAAAAAAAGATTGGCAAAAGGAAGCAAGTAACAACCTCGTGATATGATTGTCACATGCTTCCCCCCTTTGCCAAATCATTCATATTTACACACAATCTAAAAACTTTGGCAAAAGGGAGCAAGTAACATCCTTATGATATGATTGTCACTTGCTTCCTTTTGCCATTTTTTTTTATGTTTGCTACAAATCTATAATACTTTGGCAAAAGAAAGCAAGTACATATTCTCATGAAATGATTGTCACTTGCTTCCTATTACCAGATTGTTCATGTTTGCTAAAAATCTGAAATACCTTGGCAAAAGGAAGCAAGTTACAACCTCATGATATGATTGTCACTTGCTTCCTTTTGCCAAATGATTTATATATTTGCTACAAATCTATAATACTTCGGCAAAAGGAAGCAAGTAACATACTCATGATATGATTGTCTCGTGCTTCCTTTTGCCAGATTTTTCATGTTTGCTACAAATCAATAATAATACTTTGGCAAAAGGAAGCAAGTTACATAATAATGTGTTTCTATGGGAATATCAAAATTCTTCGAATTGTCATAAATGCATCACCATATGACTTGCACGAATTTCGGCATTATTTCTCTTCACAAATTTCCATGCTGAAGGGCCTACCCAAAAACATATTTTCTTCATTTGTAGCATTTGTACTCGATGTCACTTGCTTCCTTTTGCCAAAGTAGGGCAGTATTGTCAATATTATATCTTTTTATATTTTGTTGTTAGGTTATAACGAAATTTCGATATAACGGAGGGAAACTGTCGGTGGGAGGACGTCGTTATAACGAGAGTCGTCTGGACCTCTCTATGCTCAACCTCCATCTCACGTTCCCCTCGGGCTATTTGATGTGACTCTATACAGAACATTATTTATTATTCATGTGTCAGGGAATACTCTAATCTACATTGTTGTCCTCAATAGAAAGAAAAACTGAAGCATATTATAATTTTCGCCATATAATGAAAGATATTATAACATTTTATAGATTTAGAAGTCCTACAAGGGAATGACATAGATCAAAGAATTTGAGATTGGGTATATGGCTCTGCGCTGTAACTTATGATATTTGTATCTTCTTCTTTTTTTTTGACTGAAAACATACCGGAAAAAAATTGAAAATTAATCAGTTTTCACCGATTTATTATACAGGTTCCTGTATTTCTAAAATTTGCCATAAACATTTCTCATGATCAGCTCAGAAGGATGATAGTTACTTGGTAAAAAAAGGGTAATGATGGTTCGCATTGGACCCTCGCAAGCGTGATTTTCTCGTATAACCTCATATAAGATATATATATATATATATATATATATATATATATATATATATATATATTCTCATATATTTTGGTAACAGATATTTACAAGAAGATAGTGAGCAGAGGACGTGTCCACTTCAATAGACTTATACTTCACTAGAATGATTACACAGGATAGCATTGGTAATGACAAGACTAAAAAGACGGTGAGAAAATAATTACTTAGACTTTGTCTTTTGGTCCTTAGTTAGAACGTCAAGCGTGTGACGAAGGTGAAAGAAATCAATGTGAAAATATCATGATTTATATAAGATGCCAATCTCTATTTCTGACGATGGATGGACTGAAATACAAATCTTGGAACTACGACTGCCTCTGATATCATTGTAATCACTCAAGTGGCCACGTCACCTCTTTGCTTTCCCAAACTCTCTAGTCTAAAGCCCCCCCCCCTTTCCCCGATGTTGAAAAGCTCGATGAATTGAAACAAACATTTCGATAACGTAATCATGAAATATCTCATAACTAATTGACTAACATGTCTTCTGCTGATTCTGCGATTTTATTGGCTTTTTTATTCTGCTTTATCTCATTTGTCATGTTGAATGGTTACTGAAACTACTTTACTAAGACAGTGCAACTGACATTCCTGTATACCACTTCTCGTTATCATATTCTTCTTGCTCATTATCTGTCAAACTCATCACTCCTTTACTGTTTCAATTCGCCTATTTGAGTTACTTTCGGTCTTTTTTTCTCTTTCCCTCTTCTATTGATAATTATCATTCATTCTCATTTTTGACATTTTCTTTCTCGTTTCTCCATTGTTGAGCCATCTTCTTCATAACTGGTCTGAAGCGGTTTTTATTCATCTGATATGATGCTTCATTTCCCCTTTCTCGTACCATGGTTGCGTTACAATTTCTTTTGAACAGTGTTGAACGAACAAACAACAATTAATTCACGATGTGAAATGTATAAAGTTGTAGAAAAGAAGGTGATTTTCCATAATATTGAAATCACCCTCATCAGAATGAATCCCTCGGTTAGCATCATGTATCCGTGTTTATGAACAATCATGAAAGGAATAACATGACAACAAGAAACGGACGTATTCGTTGTCTGAAATTGAATGTCTCCACTGCCGAAAAGGCCAAGTGATTTTTGGCGCTCTATCGTGATCCAGTTAGCTTATGTTACCTGCTCTGTAAGTCCTTGAGTCTCAAACGTGAACGGAAAGTAATGGTTCGAACACGTCCGGACCATTTTTGTTCTCCCACCTACTGGTACCTGCTAGACGTATCGATGGTATCGATCAAACCTTCAGCCTCACCGCATTTTACACTCGCGTACGACTAACATTGACTCACCCGAAGACTTCACAGAATCCACTCCCCGTCCATCGTTCTGATCTGAAGTTGCAGGAGTTGTGCCTCGTGTTCTTTCAGCTGTTGATGCTGCTACCAGAGAGCTTTTGGCAGAAGATGCCATGCAGGCTTCCTGGCGTCCAAAACAAGTGCATCGAGAGACTAGCCTAGTGCAGTTCTTGACATGCGACCCATCAGAGAGAATAGCAACTCATGCATGCGTCCGCAGAAATTTTTATAGATCTGTAACGCCGACACGCTAAAAAGCCCCTACGCCGTCATACAACACATCAATAGTGACCGGTTGTCTTGTCTATTGTTCTCTAGCCAGTCTTGGACTGACCAGGCCTTGCCCTGCAAGCACTAGGATGGGGTCGGGACATGAACCGTTTCACCCCATTCACACAGAAAAAGTACGTCCTATCTTGAAAAGAAATGACTAGCATGATGATATGAATTCACAATGCATTTTGAAAGGATAGTTTATACACAGCATCAAGAAAAAAAAATGTCTAAATATATAGGTACACTCAAGTTCATTGTGAAAACAAATCAGATGAAATCTGATTGATTCTAACTTTATGTTTGAAAGGAAATTTTCTTCAATGTGTTTGTCATTGAATCTTGGCGTTTCGATTGTCTTTGTGATTTGAAAAATGCAACCTCCGCGCTTAGGTTACTATAATGTTCACTGAACAAATTTTCTGATTAAAGCTGTTTGGTTTTCCCAGAAGTCAGATTTTCATGCATTTATCTTTACTGTAATTCTCATTTTTATCTAGT
Source organism: Diadema antillarum (assembly GCF_040938485.1). Classification (NCBI taxonomy): domain Eukaryota; kingdom Metazoa; phylum Echinodermata; class Echinoidea; order Diadematoida; family Diadematidae; genus Diadema; species Diadema antillarum. The sequence goes on from NW_027271378.1 coordinate 205,690, forward strand.
CATGCCGGCATTGGCACAATTAGAATATGTTGATTTGACGAGCACTGCTTTTAAATCGATTTGTGCAATTCGTCATGGATTTTTCATAACGGTTGTATATAACTCAATTTATTCAGTTGTGATTACAACACTACCTTTTTTTGGAAAATTCAATTTGATTACCTCATTCCGATTTTCACTTTGTGCAATTGACTGCAGCAAACATATTGATACAATGAAAAAATGAAAATACAGTTTTCAATTTGATCAGCGAACATAAGTGTTTAATGTTTGAAACTTATCCAATAATGTTCTTTTCTTTCACTGACTTAATGAACCAAATTGACGGCAAATTTCCTGTTTTTTTTTATTCAAATCAACAAATTATAATTTCATGACTGGATTCTTATCAACTCGATGTGCAGAGATGAGGAGTAATACATGGTGAAGTTTAGTTGATCTGTGAATGATGGTTGCAATTACAATGACCTGTGCTTGGACCTATAGGACCCATACAAATCATATGTAAAATTTACAAACCACTATAGGCTCTGCCATTTCAATTTGATGTTTGCCCAATGCAGAATGATAACGCTCTTATATGTTTTGAGATTATTTCTGATGGCAATTTATTCAAACTCAATTAGTCAGAGACTGTATGGTAGCTATTGGTGTTTCGCATACTAGTATCTGTTTTGTTCTTAAGTGCATCACTCACGTTTTACATCGCTCGTACTAACCTTCACTACGAGGATTTTACCTGTAGAAATACAATTGTATTCGATATTTTGTCTTCCTCCCTAAAATTTGTAGTGCTCGTACTACGCCGTAAAATTAAAATTAGGTACCATAATATCGTTCTCTTTAAAGTCAAAGGTCATCCATACAAATTCAAATCTTCTTCTTTCTTTTTTTCGTTCGAATAACATGAAAGTGAGGACATAATACAGAGGATGATTTTCAGTCCTTTTGAATCATGATTAAGATTTAAAAGTAATATATTTGATCCCTCATAGTGGTTTCCCGCCATCACAGAAAGCGGCATAGATTAAAGGGGTGGTATAGTTTTGGTTGAGATGAGAGGTTGAGATTTTAACCCCCTTTTTGTAATAATCAGAAACCACAAGTATGAAATCTGAAAGAGCATGCCATTCTCAGAGGAAATCAAAGTTTGCTTGATGAAAATCAGCTGTAAAATGGCTGCGATGTCAAAGAGCAAAGGTAAACAAAGTGGTCCATTCACTTTGTTTTTGGATATCTCAGTCATTTTAAAACCAAATTTTCATCAAAATAAACTTTGAATTCCTCTTAAAGTTGTATGCTCGTTTAGTATCTCACAAAAAGTTGGAAACCTGAAGCCCCATATCGACTGAAACTATATTCCTTTAACTCATTACAAAGGATATGTTCTCAGAAAGTGGTTTTCGAGAAGATCTTAACGTTTCACGTTTCTAACGATAACTTACTATCAACATTCTATTCGGGTTTTTGTTTTTTTTTTAATCAGGAATGTTCACATTACAAATTCTCTGCGAAGAATGAGTTTCAAATGCATTCACAATAAGAACATGAAGATACCGTCTCCAGGAGGGACTGATATACAGATAAGTAAATTCAAATTTGGATGGTTTGTCTACTTATTCAAAAACGGATTAGACATGTTAGATATAGTTTATCAGTATTCTATACTGCAAGAATTCGCGCGTACTGTGGTGTTGCATGTGAACAGCCCCTGTCTTAATGTTTCATTCAACCTTTCACCCCCACCGCACCTACACCGACTGCAATCGATCTGTTGTAGGCTCGAGCACAATGGGATGATGGCCCTTGTTGGTCAATGAGAAAGAAAAGCTTAGCCGTTTGAATCTAAACAGAAACCAACACCGCGCCGCACAGCGCCGAATTCCGCCAAGATTCGAAGCCTTTCATCTAATCCCCTTAATGCTTAATAACACTCCCTTCCCCCGCTTAACTCATTCTAGACCTGAATAACATTGCCGCGTACAGCCGGGGGAATGGAGGGCTGAAAGAAGTGTAGGGGATACTCTTTAGGGCCTCCTCCCTTTCATGCACCCATTTATTTCCCCTTACCCCTTCAGAATTGGGATGCGTCTCTAAGCGTATCCCTTTTATTCGAGAAAGATTCAATAGATAGTGTTTTCGTCACCGTAATAATAGGCGTGTTTGAAAGCCATTCTTACGGTATAGTGTCCCTACTGTCCAATTTCGCATTCACAATTTTCGCCTAAACTTTGGAATGCCTCTCTCTCTCTCTCTCTCTCTCTCTCTCTCTCTCTCTCCATTCATGTTATCCATGCAGCTTGCTATTTATCTCGTATCTCCTTGGCTGAGATAAATGTGCTGACGCGGGTTTTCTTTTTAAACATCGTTCATTCCTCCAACTGGTCTTTAAGGGACAAAACGAATTAGACATTAAAAGATTTGTCTTATAAATCACCATGCATAACTTAAATGTTTCCTTTCAAAATCTATTGTTTGTCATATCAGTAACATGGAAGCATGCAAGGTACAACGTACGTTCAGTTTAGGTATCAAAGGTGCGTATTCAGTGTCTTTTGTTAATCATAGTTCTATTAGTAACCTCAGTAATGATCGTCAGGTGATGTCACTGGCAGAATCTTAGGTTGGAAGGGTTTCTAGGTGTATATCAAAGCAGTCTGATGAAAAGAGAACAAAAGTATTATATGATATAATATGGCATGTATTTAAATATTCATTTTAATCGGCCACACCATGTTGATATTGAGCGTATCACGAATCAACACGTGTCAACATGCGTTTGCATAATGTAGTTCCCGTAAACAACTTATAAACCAGTTTGGTTCGGACTTATGCGTGCGGTATAATCCAAACAGCATTGTAAGATGGTCCTTCGTGATCACTGGCCATGGTGTCCTTCCGTGGATAAGTGTATTACGCACATATTCACACAAACACATAACAACCAGCAAAAAAGTAAACAGATGAATTTATAGGACTGAATGAAGGAACTGCTGGCTGTTGAGAATAAACTAATAGAAATCGTCATCATGAATGTACAGGGCAGGCGGAACGGGGGGGGGGGGCGGGGGCTCGCCCCTTTTTTTCACAAGATTAGCGTCATTATACCATCGCCATAAACACTGAAATTAGCATTATATTCATTTTTTTTTTATATATCTACAAAGTATGTATTGCCATCACATTCATCAAATCTAGAATATGCATTAAGATATGGAAAATATTTTACTTCAAAGACTAATATATGAAAAATAGAAAGACTGTAGGCCACAAAAGATGCCCGGCATTGTTGTATGTCTCTGTAAAGAGGCTGAATGGTGTTATTTTGTATGCATTATAATTACTCTCCTTAATGTTAATATTATCATATCATTATTGCCGTGATCTTCACTCTTGGCACAGATACAAAGGATATAATATCTTAAAAAACAGTAGTAGTGGCAAAAGTCTTGTAACGCTTCTTGTGTTACTTCGCAATTATGTGCTTATTATCAACCCCAATTATATCACATAGAGACTCGAACATTACCCTTCCATAATTGTTTTTTTTTTTTTTACTTTTCCGGATACAAATATAATAGATATTTACAGGCGTTGATCTCGAAAGAAAACAAAACGTTACAAAAATAAACTTGATGCAATTCAAACTGGAAAATCTAAGGGTGAATTTGTAATGATTTGACTACCTATTTTTTTTAGATATGGACAGGTGTATTAAACTCTATTCTTCCAGTGGAGGGAATTAATGTTTTATGTCGCATGCATTACAATCCTTCTGTTCCTCAACAGTGATAAGTTGAATTAGATTTAGAGACAAGACGTACCCTAGGAGTCTTACGACCACAATGTTGACGAAACTGTCAAACTTTCGATATTTTCTCGATTTATTTCGTTGCCATGCCAACACAAACATATGGCATACTTCATCATTGTTCATAGACAGCAGAAATATGTGGCTGGCCAATTTTAAGCAAGGTTGTGTTACAAAACAAACAAACAAACAAACAAACAAAAAGACGCTGACACACATGAGTAAAAGAGCACACCTAAAGTATTATACGATTTTAGGAGCTTTAGGAATGTCGCATGAACTCAATTATTATTGTCTTAGCAGCTCAAATGAATCATGGCGACTGACGAGTAACTCTGTAAACCCTTAAAGTTGTTGATCCCATCACGGAGAACTCGCCGAGAAAAATCAATATCAGTGCAGACGGCTGTCCGCTGGTCATTTGGGAAATAAGGGGATAAATGCTTTATGCTGTGATAGTCATTCAACCGCTATAATCAGACGAGAAACCTGAAAGAAAGAAGGATTTAAACAAATCTGGCAATTCTCAATCAAATCCCACAATTCACCACTTACTATGGTATAATCATGCCCACGGGCTCACTCCCAGATCAACGCACATGGTGCCCTCATGAGCTGTTACACCATTCACATCTTCTTCTTTTTTTCTGAAAATCACTCTTGAAAAGCTGTAGTAAATTTCTCTTCTGATAAAATAATGATAATGAATATACATGTATTAACAAATCGATTTTACACCAAATATTTTCAGATACAATATACTGTATCTGGAAAGCCATGTGATACTGTGAGAAAAAAATAGACAAACTTTTTTTTTTTCTTAGAGCAGTCAAACCTCTCCTTTATCCTTTCTTCTATCATCTTTATCACTACGCAAGTCGCTTCTACCCTCTAAGTTTTTTTCTTTAATGCATTATGTATTAGGTATTTGTCATGAAATCTACAAAATTGTATCACAGCTCACATGATGCAATTACATTATTATGTGTTGGAAATGAAATAAAACGAAAAGAAATGAAATGCATAAGGGTGTATATAACCAAATCAAGCTACGCTTTAGATTAACATGATTAAGCCCTTCTGTATTTTTTTTTTTTTTTTGGGGGGGGGGGGGGGTACCGTGTTATACACTATTGTTATATAAAATAGCACGGTAAACAATGTATCCCTCTAAAAAAAATCGAGTGAAAATATTCACTCTTAAAGGAGTGAATACAAAAAAGAGTGAATTTAGAGTGAAATTGGAGTGAGTTTTGAGTGAAAACGTTCATTTTCACTCATTTTGGAGTGACGTCAAGGATCACTCGAAGATTCTGGAGTGATCCCTGACGTCACTCTAAAACGAGTAAAAATGAACATTTTCACTCAAAATTCATTCCAATTTCACTCTAAATTCACTTTTTAGTATTCACTCCTTTAAGAGTGAATATTTTCACTCGATTTTTTTGAGAGAGATATATGTATACATGTATATATACTATCAACAATGAGTGTACATGTGCAATAATGCAGAAACAAATACATCAAATCAAATCAAATTATCAATATCTTTTGCATTGTATCTATACACAAGAAAATGGGAAAAACTGTTACTGAAAATCATACAGAGCAGATTAATTCACACACATTGTTCAGAATGCACAGTCTCCATTGAGCGTTTATACACTCAGTGCCGTCTATTCATGGTTGATCAAGTAGGCCTAAATCCCATACTATGTTTGTTTTCATGTTTACTGCATAACCATTCGAACAGAACAAATCAGCCTTCTGTATAGATTCTTCATACATTTTCACCTGCAAAGTATATGGAGGCAGATATAAGCGATACAAGCAATGCAGTGTAGTCATTATGGTGCGGTGACTGCATGGCTGGTGTTTCCCCAAGCGTTTAGAGATTTGTTTTAAATGGAAGATTAATTTAGATGATTGGCGCCAACATTCTCATCATACTTTTAAGATTCTTGAGACATTCCAATGAAGAAAATGGAGTGAATTGCATAAAGTTTCCCGTCAGGTGAAAGCAACCAAGAAAGGTCGACCCACAATTTCGGGATGTAAGTTGCATATTTGACGAGATACAGCAAGGGGTAAACCAAGAAAGTGAATAATAGAGTTTTAGATATGAAAAAGAGGCTATCAGTTGGAGAAGGAGGAATGGTAATCCCTTAATGCGGAAAGTCTAATTCAAAACGGCAGACTCTTTTCTCAAGGGTGCTCGGTATAATAGCTGCACGCTGGTATTTGGCAGCAAAATCGGTCTCAATGAGGTTAAGAATTGCAAGAATACGGAGTCTCGATAAACAGGTTGTTGAAAAGGGATGATGGTAGTTATAGGCAAGCGCGCCAGAACACTTTTGGGTTTTTGTTTTGTTGTTGTTGTTTGTTTTTTGTTTTTGTTTTTGTTTTTGTTTTTGTTTTGTTTTTTTTTTTTTGGGGGGGGGGGGGCAAAATCTCTACGGGGGCACATTATAATCATAACTAGAAAAAGCACTCTGAGAGCGCAGACCTCCGCCAAGCATGCAACCCATTTCCACCCGCACTGATCTTGTTTGAGATCAGTGATTTCCACCCATACGTACTGCATTGTGTGCTGAAAGCCGCCTGATTTCCCAATATAGAAGCCTTTGTTACGTCATAAACCCTCAGCTGCACAGCGCGCCTCGTCCTGTGGTCCTGGCAGAAACGACCCTACCTGCCAAAATATCAAAAATCCTTCATAAATTGCCCAAAAATTCTCGGATCACTACCAAAAGTTAAACGTTTGTTACTTGTGTCATTCTCAACCTTTCCTGCAAGTTTCATCACAATCCGTTCACCACTTTTTGAGTTATTTTGCACACGGACAAACGAACGAACCAACTAACAAACAAACCAACGGTAACGAAAACATAACCTCCCCCTTGGCGGAGGTAATTATGACGGTGTGAAATCCTCGGCGAGGGAGCGAAGCGACCGAGTGGGGGTACCACGGTAGGGACTTTTTGTAAAAACAGAGTACAAAGGTCGCGTTTATAGAGCATTTAAAAGCAAATTTCTAAGAAATTAAATATAGTAAAAAAAAATTAGTGCGAATGACCATGATTAAAACATACGCGGGTACATTTATGTGACGGTGTGAGATCCGAAGGGACTGAGCTGCGTGAGGGTGTGGGACAGGGATCCCCCCTCCCCCTCCCACGGTGGGCACTTTTTGTAAAATCACTGAAAAATTCGCGTTTATAGAGCATTTAAAAGCAAATTTCTAGGGAATTAAACATGGTGAAAAAAATGAGTGTGAAGGGCTGCGATTATAACATACGGAGGTACATTATGTGACGGTGTAAGATCCTCGGCGAGGGAGGGTATGGGAGTGGGGTATCACGGTAGGGACTTTTTGTAAAAACAGAGTACGTCGCGTTTACACGACAATTTAGTTCAAATTCTAGGGAATTAAGCGTAGTGAAACAGAAATCACTGCGAAGGACTATCATAACTTATGAAAACTGTTCATTTTACTATTCATTATGTACGGGCAGAGCGAGCGAGCCACTTTCACTTTGCCATTCGTCTGAAATGTATTCATTAAAAGCTTAAACGTGATCGCATAGTTCGAACAATGAAAATTATTCTTATATTGCTAAAAAGCATAGAAGAAAGGGAAAACGTGAGGTTCACTAAAGGTAATGTTTCAGGGGGCACACTCGAGGACGCGAGGCTACCATCTATACACTAAATTTACTCATAAGTAGATATTAGTGTATAGATATTATCATGTATATTAATAATGAATTATGATTTCATTTTATTGACTTTATTATTTGTTACAGTAGGCACGGGGGGGGGCAAAAACTCACTTTGCGCCCCCCCCCCAAAAAAAAAAATATTCATTAGCCCCCCCCCCCCCCCCCCCGCTTCCGGCGCCTTGGTATAGGTGCCCCCCCCCCCCTGTCTCTCTCTCTCTCTCTCTCTCTCTCTCTCCCTCTGTGTGTGTATGTGTGTGTGCGTGTGCGCATGCGTGTGTGCGTGTGTGTGTGTGTGTGTGTGTGTGTGTGTATGTAAAGCTCAATAGTACTACATGTCATATGAAATGGTCCTGAAATCTATTACCTTTAACGTGGCTTTTGCGCAGCAAGATTAATGCATAAAATGTACTTTTTTTCTCTCTCCATGATGCAAACTCGATCTGTCCTTGTAATTTCAATGTTGTCGCTTAGATATTTTTCTCCGAAGACGATTAAAAGTTGAAAATCTGAACGAGTGCTTCTGGTAAGGGTATAAACATCTAACTGTAACATCCAAATACCCGAGCTTATGTTATCTAAGTGACGTTATAACCGAAAAGGTGACATCGAGTGACCTGGAACTTGATGGCGGGTCCTTTTATTTGTCTTACTAACCAAATATTGCTTGTAAAGTCTCGATATCAATACTTACAAAACAAAACAAAACAATACAATACAAAAACAACTCTCAGAGTAAAATCGATACTAGTACTACACAGAACCGCTGGCAGCTACTTGGAGGAGCACGCAGCGCAGATATTTCAAACACGAAACATTGTAAACCCGTGCATATAATTGTAATGCAATATAACCCATACGTTGTGTCCAATGCACCAAACACACCCACACATATTTATACTGCATACACCTTCCCCCTCCCCCACACACACATGCAACCCCCTTCCCAACTCGGGTGGTCGTCTGTACCGCATGCGCGTTCCCCATTTTTTGGGGAAAAGGGGTACAGTTTAGGGAGCTCAATAATTCTGGGAACACCCCCAAACACACACACACACACACACACACACACACACACACACACACACACACACACACACACACACTCACACACTCACACACTCACACACACAAACCAAAAACAAAACAACCCCCTCCCCCACCGGCCGAAAAAAATGATTATAAGAGGATATATTTTAGTGTTGTTGTTTTTTTTCCCAGAGATGTTTCCAATAAGGAGTAGTCCGAATACTATGTGTGTCTTTTATCTCTCGAAAAAATTCAGAAATATGGGTAGTGCCCCGATTCTTTATTGTGCATGTTTTGCTGCAAAGTACGTCGGGAAGTACATCTTCTCTTATATATTCATGACAGTGCTGAAATTGTCGAAACTCTACACCTCTGCACTTTTCCTTCATTTCGGATGTAATTTTGCCCGCTTTCTTTCCAAAAACCTGTGATAGGGGTAATTTCGCTGGCTTCGCTTCCAAAAACCCGTTATAAGGGGTCAAAAACTCCTTACTCAGTCCTTCCTTGTGTGGGTCTCTCTCAGAATCTGAAAGAAGCATAATGTGTATGATTAACCGCCTGACACCTCCGCGGCGGTGGGGACACATACACACAATCTAGCACCAAGAATTCAGCGAAACACATACGCCCTCAAAGTTGGCAGATGGAGAATGCTATCACTGAAATTGACGTCTCTTCGTGCCAGCCCTGTATTATCTGAATTACCTACGAGAACACCCAGTAGGCCTAAATCGAGGACTTGCATTTTTGGTTTGCTAAACTAGAACGCAGGGTTACTGTTTATGTAATCAGTTTGGTGTGGTACAATGCTAATTTCGGAACATGTTTCGTGCTTCATCAATTCCAGGCTTTTAATTACGTTATTTCGTAAGTGATAAAGATCCTTCGATAGCAATCATTAACAGAAAATACATTGTAGTAGTTTAAAGGGAAGGGATGATTGGTGGAGATTTTGAGAGAAATAAAGAAGCCACTTATATGAAAAGTGCAGAGCATGCCATTCTAGGAGGATTTCAAAGTTTATTTGATGAAAATCGGTTTTGGAATGGCTGAGACATCCAAAAACAACGTAAAGCAAAGCCATGGTAATAAAGGTGGGTCCCACCTTTTCTAAGGATTGCTCTGTTTTTGGTTATCTCAGCCATTTCAACACCAATTTTTGTCAAATAACGTTGAATTCCTCTTGGATTACATGCTCTTTCACATTTCCTAAGAGGTTTCTCATTTTATCAACAAAAAATGTTAGAATCAAACCTGAAGTTAGGTTTCAACCAAAACTATATAATCCTATATTAGCTATATTGTGCGCTGTGAAATTTGTAAGGCATCACCTGTAGGACCATAATCATTATCATGCCATGTACACCGTGTGACTTCCATGGTCTGTCCACTGAGTATAGATACAGTCCGACGTCTACTATCTGGCCTCCCTTTATACGGGTCTCTCTATTATCCGGACGCGATCTCGCCGTGATTTTTGTTCTTGTTTTGGATTTTGCTTTTCATTTTTTTTCTTCAATCTAACAATTACGGCCTTCACAAACTCACATGGATCAGATATTATTCTCGACATGAGTAACATATTACATTCACATCAAATTCAAATGTAAATAACACTGCATTCAGACATTCACTACCCCAAAATCACCACAAAAATAATATGGACAGAAAATTTCTCATTAAATCAGGATACGGTACAGGCGATCGATTATAGAGCAAATGTTTATTTTAAGAGAATTCTGTACGTATAGACCAGGAGCTGCTGGCTGCTGGTCAATTTACCCCATCAAGCCCAAAAGGTTTGACCCCTCAAAGTTACTGGGGCCACCCCCCTCATTACAAAACTGGGCGTCAGCCTGATACCTGAGGGCGGGGTCGTCCCCCAGGGACCCCCCCCCCCCCCCCAAAAAAAAAAAAAAAATGGCCCCCGGCTGGTGTAATTACCCCATGGAGCCCATGGACCAAACCTGGTCTAAAAGAATGGCCTAGGGGTGTACATGATAAAAATATAAAAACTGACAAAATATCTGGTCGGGAAAGGGGTTGCCAGACCGTCCCCCTGGGCCCCCCCCCCCCCCCCGGCGGGTGTAATTTACCCCACGCAGCCCATGCACCAAACTTGGTCCAATGAAAGTACTATGGGTGTACATAATGAAAATATAAAAACTGACACGATATCTGGGTTGGGAAAGGGGTTGCCAGATCCCCTCACCCCCCCCCCCCCACCCACCCACCACCGCCCATTACGCCCCTTCGTGGGGTTTAATTTAGCCAACAGCACCCATGGATCAAATTTGGCTGGGGGAAAGTAGGCCCCCACTATGGGTGTGCAAAAAATAAAGATAAAAGCTGACAAAATATCTCACTTACAAAGAGTAATCAAACATATCCCCTACCTTTGCTACCCCCCCCCCCCCCCCTCATTTTTAGTGTGAAGGGCCTATACGGTTTGGAGAGGTATGAATGAGCGTGTCATAAAAAGTAATAAATGGAACTTCTTGAATTAAGATGAAGTTATGACAACAGAAGCATTGTGTGTGTACATATATCACACATGCCCCATCCCACTCCCTCCCCCAAAAGAATGGAGTTATCGATATCTACACTAGAAACATACTCAGACAGTGCATACCTTTGCCAAGCAGCTCATTTCCACCCATCCACACATGCTAAAAACTGCCAAATTTCCCATATAAAAGCCTTTGCTTTTAAATGCCATCAACTTCCAGCTGTGTGGTAGTGCATTATACCTTGAGCACATGCCTTTACCTTTAGTGCGCATGTATGCAAACCTCAAATTCATGCAGCTTGAACTCTCAATTCCATTGATCTCATCTGCCGTAAGATAAAAATCATCAAAATTTCATAAAGATCCCGGATCATTACCAAAATTTATATTTATCATCTGTTTTTAAAATGTAATTGTGTTATTATCATCTTTTCATACAAGTTTCATCCAAATGTGTTCTCAACCTTTCAAGTTGTTTTGCATACAGACAATAATGCAGACAATACTATATATATAAGCAACATAAAACCTCAAGTGGCAGAAATAATCACAACTGTATCCAACATCCTACAGTTCAACTGTGTTACCATGCATGTGGAGCAAGCTCATGTACAACAGTATAAGAAACTGTATACCTGTGTTAAAAAAAATTGTACATGCAGTGGGTGCATAGGCCATAGTGTGGTTAATTGCATGCATATATTTGTATGTTGTATACATTTTACTTGTTGCATGCAATTATACATTTCGAAGATCAGCAACACGTGTATCATCAGTCTGCAAACAATAAAAAGGCGGTGTTTTCCTGACCTTGGTAAGTGAACTGGGCTTTCCTATTGTAGGTACTATACTGGTAGGCCCCTATGACAGTCGTACATGTATTTCATCACTGGATGACAATTGGTGTCAGTAACAGAGCAAACAAAGAAAGGTCAAGAGTCTAGATCTTGGACTAGATCTAAGTCTCAAATATGCTATGATATGGCTAGATATCTAACGTTAGACCTATATTTCCTATACATGCTACAGCTTGTAGAGTACCTAGTACTATTTGGCGAAACCAAATGAACTGGAACAGGGATGGATTATCAGCGAGATGTAGTGTATCATGAGTCATAACTGAAAAACCAATAAATAGAACATCAATGTTCTCAGCCTATATAGGTTTAAGTGTCAAAGGTGTGCATTGCTTTAAATTTGCATAGAACATTTAAACCCTGAATTTGTTAAAGTCACTGCACTTCCTATCATTCATAGCTAGAGTCAAAAAGGCAGAATTATACAACATTTCAATTTCTCTATCTAATAGACAACTTTGACTTTAGGATTAGAAATAGCCTTATTAATAGCTATATGTATCATAAGTGTTGAAGATGCAGATGTTCCAGTGAATGAAAACTTGCAGAATTGGGTATGAAGATTAGGCAAATAATCTGAAACTCTCTTTAAATATAGCAAAAGAAATAACAAACAGCCTGATTAAAGTTGGCAAATATTGTGATATCGATGTCTTAACAAGCTACAGTATATGCAGCATGTCTACCATGCCAGAAACATGGACAGAGAGCCTTAAAGGTAGGGAATCCCATTTGCATGCCTCAAATGAAGAGTTGTATAAATACAGTGGTATGTTGAAGAGAGTATCATTTTAGAAACTCTCATAAAGTATTGAAAGTGGAAGGTAACATTTAGTACATTTTTATTGACCGTTAGATTTTGAATTGAATTTTTTTCGGGGCTCACCGTAAATTCCAGTACATTACTAGGCTACCTTTGCAGACCCATGCACTGCATGTGTGTCCATCATGTATATTTTGTGAAGAAAGTTCATCAAAACTTACAAACATTTCTATATACATTCTTGCCACACACTCTATATGTTATAACATCAGCTCTTATACTTTTAGATTTGTGTTTATAGATTAAAAAAATACAGAAGACTGCAACAAAAAGGCTTCATTCATTCATTCATTCATTTATTTTTCATTTCCAACAAAAACATATAAATATATTACAAAAATTGAATACAGTGCATAAATTTCATCATACAAAGTAAAGGATAAATTTACAGAAAACTTGTAGGTATAGGAAAATGTTGGAAATGGGGAGGAATGCTAAAAAGCTGAGCTTGTAGGCTGCATTCCCCCCACACGTAATACAAGAAATTATATGATCGATAGACTGATAAGCATTGAAAATGGATGAAACAAAGAAACTAAGACAAAAAGACCTATAACCTAACTTATCCGAAACAAAAACCCTGAACAAATCCCTACACTAAGTCGCTGTCATGCCGGAAAAGAGAGGAGAGAAACAAAATAGTATGTGTGTGTGTGTGTGTGTGTGTGTGTGTGTGTGTGTGTGTGTGTGTGTGTGTGTGTGTGAGTGTGTGTGTGTGTGTATGAGAGAGAGGGGGGGGGGGAGAGAAAGCAGCTTAATGCGTGGTGTGAAGATAAGAGAAAAAAAAATAGAAGGACACGAGAGGTAGTGGATGGATGGAGCCGCTTAGCTGTAATTCCAATAGAATATAAGGTTGGATTTTACACTTCTTTGCAACCAATAAAGAATCAACAATTCTTATAACTGTTCAAAATATTTTTCTTCAGATTACTCTTAAAGGAACTTAAACTTGGAGATGTCCTCAAACTGTTAGAAAGGTTGTTCCAATATTTAGGTCCAGCAAATGTAAATATAGATTGTGTAAACATTGTTCTAGTTAAAGGCAGATGGAATTCATCTGAATGACGAGTTGGATATTTATGGAACGAGCGGTTTCTCGCAAACATGCTTGTGAAGACAGACGGCAACAAATTATTAGAAAGTTTATACATAAATTGGCCAAGACAATAATAATAAATATCAGTTATCTTTAAAATTTTGTTTTCAGAAAATAAAACATCGGTGTGGGCTCTCCAAGAAACATGACAAATTATTCGAAGAGCTTTTTTCTGGAGACGGGACAGTCTGTCGAGATATGATGAATGTGTGTGCCCCCAAGCTATGATGCAATAATTCAAATAAGGTAAAATCAAAGCTGAATATAACATTAAAAGGGTGGGAATAGAAAAATAATATTTAACTCTATTAATAACACCAATATTTCGAGATATTGTGTGACAAATACTATCAATATGTGACTTCCATGAAAGTTTATTGTCAATAACCAAACCTAAAAACTTCATTGATGCAACTTCATCTATAACTATATCATCTATTTTTATATTATTAGGAAGATTATTTAAAGTATTACTAAATAATATAGCTTAAGTGTGGCTGACACACAGAACTACTGAGTAGTTGAGTTTTGTGCATTATTCAAATTGTAGATAACTGTTGACTTCCAGATTTCTCAGCAGTGGCCTAAACAAGTCCCCTGAGGTTCAAATTGCTGCATTTTTGGAGGTCTGTAAAAGGTATCCCCTACCTTTAAGATTGAAGAGCTGTGACAAAATGAAGCCTCAAATTGCTTAAATTGCAAATCAAAACCATTGGTAGTAAGATAATATTTTAAATACCTGCAAAAATATAGGAATCTGTACCAAAGGTCATTCACTTACACTTCTGTTAGAGCCAAAGCTATAATTGTGCATTGCTACAGTATTTATGCTCAACTCTGAGTTTGTTTACACTGATGTATGAGGCGAAAGTACACATAAGCTTGTTTTCACTTCAGTTGTTTGTTTTCTATACCTTGTGCAGCTCTCATAGTTTACAGGTACAAACCTTTGTTGGTTGTCAATGAGTCTGCACAAAGACTACTACATGCACCACACTGGCACTGCAGCCTCTCCTGGGAGAGGCTACAACACAGGGACAGTTTGTTATTTCTTTTGCTATATTTAAAGAGAGTTTTTAGCATGTTTTTAGCAATCTATAGGGAAATATAGATATTATATAGTCTGGCAAAAATAGTCAAAATTATGACTGATTGCCATTAAACCTAAAACAACAACAACAACAACATGTATAGATGGGTGGAAATGAGCTGCTTGGCAAAGGTCTGCACTGTCTGAGTATGTTTCTAGTGTAGATATCGATAACTCCATTCTTTTGGGGGAGGGAGTGGGATGGGGCATGTGGATATATGTACACACACAATGCTTCTGTTGTCATAACTTCATCTTAATTCAAGAAGTTCCATTTATTACTTTTTATGACACGCTCATTCACACCTCTCCAAACCGTATAGGCCCTTCACACTAAAAAATGGGGGGGGGGGAGGTAGCAAAGGTAGGGGATATGTTTGATTACTCTTTGTAAGTGAGATATTTTGTCAGCTTTTATCTTTATTTTTTGCACACCCATAGTGGGGCCTACTTTCCCCCAGCCAAATTTGATCCATGGGTGCTGTTGGCTAAATTAAACCCACGAAGGGGCGTAATGGGCGGTGGTGGTGGGGGGGGGGGGGGGGTGAGGGGATCTGGCAACCCCTTTCCCAACCAGATATCGTGTCAGTTTTTATATTTTCATTATGTACACCCATAGTACTTTCATTGGACCAAGTTTGGTGCATGGGCTGCGTGGGGTAAATTACACCCGCCGGGGGGCCCAGGGGGGGGGGGGGGGGACGGTCTGGCAACCCCTTTCCCGACCAGATATTTTGTCAGTTTTTATATTTTTATTATGTACACCCCTAGGCCATTCTTTTAGACCAGGTTTGGTCCATGGGCTCCATGGGGTAAATTACACCCGCCGGGGGCCATTTTGGGGGGGGGGGGTCCCTGGGGGACGACCCCGCCCTCAGGTATCAGGCTGACGCCCAGTTTTGTAATGAGGGGGGTGGCCCCAGTAACTTTGAGGGGTCAAACCTTATGGGCTTGATGGGGTAAATTGACCAGCAGCCAGCTCCTGGTCTAGTAGACCAGCTGACGAGGACGTGACATGTTCATGAAAAATTAATACATGTACGTGTAGTTACCATTAATTGATAGGCAGCTGCATGTATTCAACATTGAGTCTCCAATATCCGACTAATCTCTTATACGGATGGAAGTCGGTCCCGACATGTCCGGATAGGAAAGGTCGAATTGTACATGTACCTAAACGATGGCCACAGACCAAAGAGTCGAGAGGAAAATCCTCATCTTGATGGTGTAGATTATCATTGCACGTCCATTTCGGATCTTTGCTTCACATCAATAAAGAACGGCAATTTCGGCTTTATTGATGTTTGCTGTTCTCAATGATCTTGTGTATTTCATTTCATGTTCTATACTCCGGAAACGAATGATAGCTCGGTCACAATAACGGTTCACATTTTAGTATATTTTTTTTTCTTTTTTTATCATATAGGTATACCCCGCTTTTCTTATTTGGTACCCTTAAATCGCCTGGTCTTATCTTCTATCCGTTCCCCGTTTCTTTTTCACAAACACTGATTACTCGGGGCTTACAGCCAAACAAGCTTGCTTTCATGTAGGTCCCGTCATACTTCTCTTTGTTCAACCCAATTTCGATTTTGACCAGTTATCATTTGAATTGCTGTCTTACTACCATGTATATTGTTTGTGTTTGCACATTGTTTACAAGGTAAAAAAAAAAAAAAACTTGTATTATCATTTCTGTTGTAATATTCATAAATGAGAAGTATGAAAATAAATACAATGTAAATTGAATTTATTTTATTTTATTTAATATCAGGATAAAGAATGTAATCCCAACAATGGACATTTCAATTTACATAATTACTTAAAATCAATACAGCATTGTTATCAAGGAGGGGTGGGGGGACTGTGAATTAAAAAACACTAAATTCTTATGTGACTTGTATTACCGAAGCAAAATTCAATGGAAAAAGAGGGTTATGCTAAAAAAAAACACCTAGAGCTTGTGCTTTGCAGTCTCCTCATAAACAATTATAACTGACATGCAATTGCTGAACTAACAAGACTGAGTAAATTGCCTTAAAAAGAAAGAAATAACAAAATGAAATACTATACATCTCAGATATTGCGGCTTGGAAACAGCGTAAACAGGTACGCAGACGATCAAATTACAATACATACAGTGATATAATCGTGTTAGTGTCTCTGTGTAAAAGAGTGACAGAGAAAATGGAATTAAATATTGTTAAATTTCATCATTAGCTCCACCTTCACCATTATTCAACTATCCAGAGCGAAACCTCTCTCCCTCTCTTCATACTTTCTGACACAGAATGAATATCTTTGTTTCCACGCGACTACACGACCCAACAAAATACACAGAGTTGTCATGACATTAAAGCGCAAGGATGTAATTTATTTCGATTCGCTTGCTATTTGCTTGCGTCCCATGGTGAAACAGTTATGACCATGCATAGACGTTTAAAAGAAAAAAGAAGTTTTAAAAAAAAGTTACAAAAGACTAAAAACAAAAACAAAAACAAAAACAAAAACATTATCCATGAGGACGCTCTTTAATTCAGCATTCAGTGGTAAGGCTGTATACACATGTACTACTTATGCGTTCCGAACACATCAAATCCAAGTGTGTGTAAAATATATACCCACGTAGTACATGGAGAGTACAGGTATGCGTTAAATAATGTAAACGACTTGCAATGATACTATAGTATACTGTCTAATATCCATACTGTTGGTTTATATGATTCACTGGTCTAATTGCATGAAGAAAATATCTTCAAAAGAGAATTTCGGTACGACGATAAAAGAATCATCAGAATATATTGACGATTATGTACAACTTACGTTTAACTTCCGAGAGGGAAAAAAACACATAACTTACAAAACGTACTGAAGTTAGAAAGGTGATATAAATAGGAAATACTGAATCATAGAACACATGTGAAAACATCGAAAGCAATTGCATGCAAAAATCATCATTGAAATGATCATTGAATACTATACCATTATCAATCAACCACGCTGCATTGAAATAGAATTTGAATATACAGCGGGCGAAGCATTCAAATTTCACTACAAGTTTGTCGTCAGTGCTGCATCTAATCTTTTCAAAATTTGCGAATTGCAAACTGTTGTCGATGTCAGTGGGGATATGAAATAGCGCAAAAAAAAAGAAAGAACGAATGCGAAATGATCAACTACGATAAAATCTCGAAAAATTGAATAATGAAATCTATCATAATAGAGTTATTTACATGATCAAGAATCCTTTCACAGCGTTTTCTTTTCGTCGTATCATTATTGTTCGGCATGAATCAAAAACTTTCTTTCTTATCAGCAACAATATTGTGCAAATTTTGTAGAATTATCAAAACCTGTGATTAGTTGAATTTGTTACTGATTTTTATCTTAGCAATAAATCTAAGAAGACCGGAGTTGAAATTTTGGTCTATTTGGGCAAAGGTTTCATAATTTTCTTTTCAGGCAGTGTGCACATCCATTGAGTTCAACTAGTTCCATGTAAAATGCAATCTGCGACAGTTACTATTGACTGGTACTCCGTCGCACACCTCAGGAATGTTGATGACCGTGTGTGTACGCAAATAGACCTTATAAACTAATTACATTTTCACTATTTTCTGATTTTTACCCCCAACTGGGGGAAAGAAAAGTGATACTCCATGCAGCAATAGCTAGAACTGCAGTGGATAAGAAAATTATTTCTAGAAATTATGTGATAAAGTCACGTTTTCCAGTCATATTTTCACAAATCAAGGCGATATTGATTGATTTATAACAAATCAACGAGACAACACGCGAAAAGCATGCTAAGATTGTAGGCCTATATCACAAAGAACGCTCGATACACTAGGAAAAATAATAACCTATACAAATTGCTTACAGCAGCTCAGAATGTATAAGAGCACGTCATCCTAAGTTTGCAGAAAGTGCGACTACTTTGAGCATCAAAGAATTTTATCAGCCTCGTTTGTTGGTGCTTTTATTTCTTTCTACTTATTTTTTTCTGCATTTGTGTGTGTTTGCAAAGAGTGCCGTAACATCTTTTTTTGCTTTTTTTTGTTGGTTGTTGTTGTTGTAGTTGTTGTTGGTTGGTTGGTTGGTTGGTTGTTGTTGTTGTTGTTGTTGTTGTTGTTTGATATTGACTCTTACGTTTCGAAGAGGTCGGCTTCAAACATTGCCCCCCCTGGCTATAGAAATGGATAATGGCAGACTTCATTAATACTGACAAACAGACGGGAAAATACTGAGACAGTCATCGTTTAACACCGATTCAGTCGAGCAAACAAACAAAGCATACAACAGACCAGCTCATCAGAATTGTAACTCGCAAATCACAAAATAATGGAAAGTTGAATAAAACGCTGTTATTTATGCTCTTGTTTACGTTCTTTACTTGAAAAATAAAGTGGTCAGTTGCACTTTTGAATATCGGCATGCAAAAAAAAAAAGATTTAAAAAAATATAATATCCATGTATAATACTTTGAGACGAATGCATCGTTTATCAGTATTGTTGGTCTCTTGTTAATATACATTGCATGTTCGTTGGTCTTGTGTTCATAACTTGGAAGCCTATAATTAAACCAATAGCACATGTGAAGCTGATGCTAGCCTGGTTGGCTTTGGTGGCTGAGGTGACTAAAAGATTGGGTTCTGCGCTTTGGTAGCCATGGTGGGCGAGAAACGATTGAAGGCCACGATGTAGTCCTTGACGAGGGCCAGAGGAGCGCCCGCATTCAAGTGCAACTGCACCATGTAGCGATGACCCCACGGCGGGAGCGTGACGCCCAAGCTCAGGGTGCGAAGGTTTGTGGCGCTGGCCACACCTGACGGCTGAGCTATCCAGCGTTTCAGGCATGCCTCCATCTGGATGTTCAAAATTCACAGGATTAAAAAAAAATAAAATAAAAAAATAAAATAAAAAATAAAAAACAAGCAAAATACAACGGTTACTTTGGCCAATCTAGGGAAAGTGGACCAAGATGGTTAATTTACTTCAAGAAATTAACAGCAACGCGCTGGAAGAAATCAAATCAAAATGAATACAAAGGAACATTGAATGAACAGATAGTTCTGGGAGATGGGGAATCTCCATCTCCCCCACCTCTCTGGTTAGCTTAAAATGTCAGGGAGCTAGCTCAACTTTTAGCGTCTGCAAAACTTCAAGCGTACTTGCCAAGAACTGCCACAGCTGAGAGATATTATATGGACAGATAATACTCTCTGTTTTAATGAGTTTCAGAACACACATTGTGAAGCTTCATGCTTATTGGGGATGGCCTGTATACAGGTATATAAGACGAGTCGGGAGTGAAATCCATATGCTTAAAGGGATCGTACAGTTTTGGTTGAGACCTAATTTCAGGTTTCTAACATTTTATGGTGAGATAATCAGAAACCTTTTATGAAATTTGAAAGAGCATGTAATTCTATGAGGAATTCAACATTTATTTGATGAAAACTGGTTTTGAAATGGCTGAGATATCAAAAAAGAGCAATTCTACTAAAGTGTGGGTCCCACACTTTATCACGATTGCTTTGTTTTACTTTGTTTTTGGATGTTTCAGTCATTCAAAACCCGATTTTCACCAAATAAACTTTGAATTCCTCTTAAAATGGTATGCTCTGTACTGTATAATAAGTGTTTCCTTGGTATCTCGCAAAAAGTTAAAAGCCCAATTCTCATCTCCACCAATACTGTACTATCCCTTTAAATCAGAAATTTGGTTTACATCGTCATCAGCTTTTTATTGTGAATTTGGCTTGTCGACAATGGTTCGTCACCCACTTCAAACCCATGATTGTCTTTCGTGTCAGGTTCTGGTAGCTGTCGATCATGTCCTCCTGCACAATATCCCTGTAAAACTCATATTTCTTTGACGACAAGGATCTGTTTCATCACTTTTATAATACAAATAATACACATTATTTTGCTCGGACATTATAGCATAATTACCTGTACTAGTTAGACTCGAAACAGTAAGTGGTTCAAACACCCTTGGCCATTGCCACGGGTGTGTTTAGACTGTTCCAAAAGTACTTTGTGTAGGTAATCCCTACTAATGCCCTCATTGATGTGTAATGTTTTTATCCTATTGCAGACTACAAACAACAAAGAAATGTTCAAAAAAAGAATAAAAAATCAAAGCGTACCCCGCAGCAAGAGAGGGCAGCGAGAAGGCAGCATGGTCGTTCGCCGCGGACAGCGGCCTGGGCCTCCACGCCAACAGACACGTCCAGCTCCACACTCTTAATGCAGTCCAGTGGAATGCTCAAGTAGTGAACGATGTCCGTGGCTTTGCCGTTGACCATGTAGCCGGACGGTCTCTTGTCCACACCGTGTGCCAGGGAGGTCAAGGACAGTCCTGCAGGGTTAATTAGTGGTCATGTCAGTCTGGTACATTTCAGGTTGATTATGGTCAAGATCGGGCAGTTCCAAGGAAATAAAAATGTCCCTTTTATTATATGTTCGTATGTGTTTAACTTTCTGAGATAATCAACAACCAATAGGCCCTAATCAATCATAAATAATTGATACACCAAAATGCCATAGAGTTTGCCTAAAAGTGATGTTCAACTAAAGAGAGTTCGCCTCAAGAGATACCTCTGTCTTTGTCCTTACCTCGGTTTTGCATTTCTATTTACTCCAAAACTACATATTATTATGGAATGCCATATTCATTTATGTTCATGGCAAACTCGTCACATTTTTTGTCACTTTTAGAGATATGACTCCAGCAATCTGAAATTCATCTCATGTTACTTGTATACTTAAAAAATATATGATGTTGCTGGAAATAATCAATGTCATTGAACCTGAACTTGAATAATCAACAGTTTAACATTGCCTTTACTATAAACAGAATACCGTGCACCACAAAGTCAAGGGGAAAATGTCATGGCAATGATATGTGTAAATGTATTTCATTAGAACCTATTACGGTTGAAATGAAAATATGACATTAGCATGTGAAATTCGACTTTAGTTTCCTCTTGCTTTCGCGAAACAGTGACATCGGACACACCCACGATGTTCTATCAGACGAAGCGATGATTTAATTCGTCCACTCGAACCTCTCCTACTGGTTTGTTCATGATAATTGTTCTGGGAAGCATTGAACTAAATTAATGAATTCTTACCTGCTTGCGTGCAGTTATTTTCATTGCAATTGAAAAAAAATAAAATGCCCTACATTGACGTAAATTTTCAATCAGTTGCAATAAAAACAACTCGACGAAAAAGAATTCATGAATTTGAATGAATTATACGCAGTACCCGTGCATGTTATAAGGACAAGAACCAGCACTCTGTCGAGCGGAAGCTCGGTGGTCCAGTGGATATATACGACGCCTGTCCGATGATCAGGGCCCCGTTTCATCAAAGATGCTAGGATGGCATCTTCCCATTGCAACAGCCAATCAGGAAGCTGGATTTTTGTCGTTACCATGACAATTGCCATTCCAGCCAGAGTTGTTATCACAGCAAGTTTTTTTTTAACGAAATGGGGCCCAGATCGTTGGTTCGAATCAGGCCCGAGTATATAATAATAATAATAATAATGATAATAATGTATACTTTTATAGCGCAACAGTCCATCAAAAGATGCTCATGGGATGTCGATGATTTTTTTCTTTTTTTTTAAATCAGGAGTACAAATAAAAATTGATTAGTCGGTGATGATTTACGTCGAAGTAGGGCGATTTGTCACTTGCAACGGAGAATTTCCAACTTAGTTGCGTGCAGGTCGACCAGAAAAGTGAGACAGTGACGTCATCATCTGATCTAAATGTGCATTCATGATGTGACTATTATCACTGCTTCGTGAAAATATCAATTTAAGTTGATTCTGATGACAATGTTATAATATTCTTCTGTGTCATTTGTCTTTGTCTTTTTTTTTCTTTATATTTATCTCTTTTGTCTTTATCAAAATTATGCTGAGCGAGAAATAGTGTGGCTTCCAGGCCATATACTCGTACTGACATTGACTTATTTCCTTCCTAGAATATTTAACGCCCTCTAACGGCAAAAGAAGTAGCAGGTTTAGCTGGATGGTCCTGAAGATGAACCTTCGGCAAAGGCAGCGACTTCGTCGAGGGCAGCGACTTCGTTGCCGCGGAGGGCGCATTTGGTAAAAAGAGTACAGTTGGCAAAGGGTCTGGAAACCAGACTAAGCCAGGAGCAGAATTGGGCTGGCCTGACTGGCCAAAAAATACGTAAAAACGGTCCATGACGAGTGATGACAGTCTGGCCAGAATCTCCAAAATTGCGGCAATAATGCACTTAGTTGTTGTTGTTTTGTCCTTCCATATTGATATGAATTTGTTTTCTTTAAATGAAAATAAGACACCAGTAGGCCCTATATACATATAAAATCAAAATAACAACAAAAACGTTTCATTCCAAACAAATTCGTACCCTGGTACAATTCGGCAGACAAGAGAAGCAGGCGATGGTTGGTGAGGAAAGCGCGCCCTTGCGTGATGTTGGCTCGAGGCGGGGAACCGACTTCCGGCGCGAAGACCACGTAGTCGAAGTACAAGTACGAGTTCACGAGCATCGTTTCCTCGTTGTACAAAAGACCTAGTATAACGAGACGGGAATTAAAGGGATGGTATACACTGCAAAAAGTCCGGTGTTAGAAATGAAACACCGAGCTGTTGTTAAATTCCCGGTGCTCATTTATGGTGTTAGATTAACACCTCAGGGTGTCATTTAAAAATATAAAATTGTGTTTTGAATAGTTTCTTAGTTACTTTTCTTCTTGTTGATTTTGAACTTCAACAAGACGATCAAGAATTTTCCGATAAAGTACTTGATTTAAAAAAAAAGTGTAAATATATTTTACACCACAGTAACACCAGTTGGTGTGGTCTCCTATTGAAGCAGGACGGGTGTTATAGGCCTAACACTGAAATTAACACCAGCAATGTCAAATCAGCACCATGCGGTGTCTGAATCAACACCAGCGCAGTGTCAAAAATATCACCAGGTACGGTGTCAAATTAACACCACGAAGTGACAGGTGAACACTTTTCAACACCATCGCAACATACTTTCTACACCTGTGGGTGTGGTCCTCTATTGACACTTAATTGGTGTTAGATTTAATACCCAAGGTGTTAAATCTAACACCAATGTTTTTGCAGTGTAGTATTGGTTGAGCTGATGATTTAGCTTTTAACTCTTGCGAGATACTTCAAAAAATATCCTATGTATTAATATGAAAGAGCATACAATTCTAAACGGAATTCAAAGTTTATTTGATGAAAATCGGTTTTGAAATGACCGAGTTATCAAAAAACAAAGTAAAACAAAGCGATCCTAATCAAAGGTGGGTCTCATCTTTTATTAGGATCGCTTTGTTCTGGATATCTAAGCCATTTTAAAACCAATTTTCTTCAAATAAACTTTGAAATCCTTTAAAGATTACACGCTCTTTTATATCTCATGAGAGGTGTGTCATTATCTTTAACAAGAAAAATCATCATCAAAATAATATGTTGGAAACCTGAAGCCCCATCTCATCCGAAATTGCATCATCTCCCTGCAAAGGGAGTGTGATGATTATGATTTTGATTTTTACGACGAAGTCTGTCCCTTGTTAGTGAGTTAAGTATAGTAGCAGAGCTGATGCACAGACTGCAAACAAAATAGTTCGATGTTAGCTTGCCTTGAAATAGCTAGTTCCATTGTGTGTCTCTATAACAACATTTTTACTCTGCTCGAAACTCTGACACATCGCCCGCCATGTTCAATGTAAGTAATTTTCTATTGTATAATATTTGGTATATTTCATACATATAATATGTATGAAATATAACAAAATATGATTATACATAATGTCCAGCTCGGGTTTAATCATATTTTGTCATATTTCATGCATTTTTCATTGAGAAAGTCGAAAATAAATTCAAATTCAAATTCCAGAAGGCACAGCACCACTTATAGTCTTGGTCGATTCTTGTCACTACTTTCCAATGACATTAGCACAGGCAAACATGATTCAACCGTGCTCCATCATTGGTCATAATAACATCAATTTGACTTCAGCAACATCTAGGAGACGGAAGACATTTCAAGACGCAACTTTCAACTTGCACTGAAAAAAAAAAAACAATGTTATTGAACAATTTTACACAGAATGTTTGGAATAAGGGCATATCTACTCGTGTAATCACGCAAACAACAGAATTAAATTTTGGCTTTAAGCTCTTCATCGTCTCTAGTTTTCTGCCCGAGATCAAATTCACGAATTTCCTTTTAAAACGCTCCTATACAATGTACAACGTCTGACAGAACCCCCGAGTGTATATTTTTACATTTCATGTTTTATATGAATGAAAATAAATAGATTTATACATATTCATGTAATCTTATTTGTATATTTGTATATGTATCTATATATATATATATATATATATATATATATACGGATGTGTAGGTACGCTTAAGATTCAAATTCAGATTGATATTTCTCAGATTGTCATGCGATTATTAAAACTGCAATTCAAAGTTTAGTACCTGGGGGTGTTTCATAAAGCTGTTCGTAAAGTTACGAACGACTTACGAGCGACTGGTGATCAGTTCTTGTGCTGAATTATGGATATTCTGATAAGTATAGTACATCAAAACTGATCACCAGTCGCTCGTAAGTTGTTCGTAACTTTACGAACAGCTTTATGAAACACCCCCTGGTATGACAAACAATTCCCATGATATTCAGAACACTTGACCACTTGTTGACGTTGTTAATCGTCGTCCATCCCAATTTGCTATTTTTCAATGATTTATGATTTCATTTGTGTTTATTCACAAAACTTTCAGATGTACGATACTCCAGCTTCACCCAATTGATAGGTCCACGACAAGAGCCATTGTGTCAGTCTCACCGGCCATGAACTGGTCGTAGGTGAGTCCATTCCGAATCGCAGTTCGCCCATGCTCTGTCGACGAGGCCACACCACTGCTCGTTTCGTTGATCACCTGCAGCAGTTGGGTGTGGCTTTTGTGAATCGCCGGGAAGGAATTGACAACCGCTTGAGAGGCGGGGTCGAAGAGGTACGTAGTTCCTGACGCCTGTAAAACGACAGGGAATGGTATTAATGGCATTTTACACTTACTTGCACTTCTGATTAAATGTAAAGGCACTATATATAGGAAACCTAAAACAAAATGTATATGTGGATTGACTGAATGTAGCAATATGAAAGCACATGAGCGAAGTTTTCAGGAAAATCGGACAATCGATCGAAAAGTTACGAATTTAAAAAAAAAAATGGTGCCGTCATCGCTGGATAAGAAGACTACTGAAGTCCATGACATCACGTATGGACAAAAATATAAAGAAAATAAAAGGTAAATTCAACATCTAGTCTTATATTTCTACAGCATAATGAAACAGCTCTTGACTTTCCTTTTTGAGAAAGCAGGGGTAATGGTTTTACCTTTAACACACTTATGTCAGTAACATATACAAGTCGATGGAATGTGTAGGCCCCTATACTTTTCAGGCAGAAAGACGTTTTGTGAAATTCTCCCCGAGTCCGATTATATTCTTTACATTGTTGTAAATAAATGACGTTAACAAACTGTACAAACGGTAGCAGTTTTCTTACCAAGCGTTGACGGCACCGAAACTTTAATATTTAATAACTTTTACATCGACTGTTCGATTCTCCCAAAAATTTTGCAGATGGTGTGTTGTATATAATATTGCTGCTTTAACTCAATTCGTATTGAAATTTCGGTTATGGTTTCCTTTAAGTATGATGTGGAGCTACGCCATATACAGTAGCTTCATGATTTAAGGCAGCGATAACTCTCGTTACATGCTTATTCGTTTAGTATTCTTATGTAACGGATATAGCTATAGTAGATGAAAAGGAGTGAGTGGAACAAGTTTGGCTATCATTTGGATAAATAGTGGTGTTAACCGATCAAACACTGGTTTGATCTTGATGCAGAATCCAGCCCCTTGGCATTACTAAATTTCTTTCTTTTTTTAGAAATATTCGATTGAACTGAGTAAGACCATTAAACTTTACAAAATTGGTTTAAAAAAAAAAACAACTCATAAGTATGCCTATTCAAGACCGAATATCAACTTTAGCATTGTGTTGGTAAGTGTCAATCAGTTATACACTGAGCGATTTTAATCCACTGATGATTTTGCAGCCGAAATAAACACGTGTATATTCCCAAATCAGGGTTCAAATTAGGGGCAAGTTTTTATGTTGAATTGTCGATACTATATAGCAACGAATGATACAAAGCCGCATTGGACCGCATCGCACTTGTATATGTAGTTAAAATGACACTATAGCATTGGTTAAATGGTTTGATGAGAAAAACAGTGATATCTCCTTATATCTTAGGCTTCATTGCAAAAATTTCACATGGTAGAATGTTTTGTGGTGCAACTGACCTACACATATGCATCAGATATGATATCTTGAACATTTTGTAAATCTCTGCTCCCAAAAAACATGATCTTTAAGGTGGTGATGATTTAGCTTTGAACTTTTTGCAAGATAGTTAAAAATGATTTTATGAAATATGAAAGAGCATATACAATTTTACGAGACATTCAAATTTTATTTCATGAAAATCGGTTTTGAAATGGCTGAGCTATCCAAAAACAAAGTAAAACAAAGCGATCTTATAGGTTCCGACCTTTTATTTAGGATCACTTTGTTTTGGATATTTCAGCCATTGCAAGACCGATTTTCAACAAACAAACTTCGAATTCCTTTCAGAATTGTGTGCACTTTCATATTTCCTAGGAGGTTTCCAGTTACTGAAGCCTGAAGAAATCTGATGGCCCATCTCAACCGAAACTGTACCTTTGATTCAACAACCTTTAAAGGGACATTCCATACAATTTATGGAATTTTACATTGTAGTACACAAACTGATAGTGCCATGTATAGCTTTCTCAAATCTATTGTGGTCCTCGCGAAGACAAACCAATACTCTGAAAAAAAACCAACAACGACCTAGTACACTCAACAAAGATGATGATATAGGAGGCTCACATTATTCCAGTAATGTATCAATGTTATCAATAACGTTTGCTTAACAAATTCACCTGTGTAAAAAAATGTATGCATGCTGTCTTGTTTGTTCTGCCTCCACGAGCACCTAATCATGCATTGTTATGTGAGGGTGATGAAGCTATGTCATCATCCTTGTTCACTGGGATTTGTTATGAATTTTGAAAATATTTTTATTCCTTAACTTAATTACTTTATATTCTTTAACTCTGTACCCAGTGTGACCAATAGACTGTTTTTCG
The DNA here is from genome assembly GCF_040938485.1 of Diadema antillarum. Lineage (NCBI taxonomy): Eukaryota > Metazoa > Echinodermata > Echinoidea > Diadematoida > Diadematidae > Diadema > Diadema antillarum. The sequence continues at coordinate 233,921 of NW_027271378.1, forward strand.
TAATGTTTTCAGATTTATGGATGTTTCATTTCCGGGAGCATAGATAAAAGCTATTCCATTAACCTGTTCCTCATAAATAAAATTCAGTTGCTTAAATCCCGTTTGCATGCATTACTTGTAGCTATGTCGGACAAGCCTCAGTACAAGCTTTCAGGTTGTCACGAACAACCTTTGTTTTAAAGGTATGCATACAACTTGAATATGTTACGAAAACCGCTGATTTATCGATTTTCTAATACAAAAGTCTCAAAATCTTCCGGAGGTCTCCTTTAAAGCGCTCATTTTCATTGTTGAAGTTGTATAGTTGTGATTCTATCAAAGTAAACACCCAGACTTCTGAGAGTAAGAAAGTATTTAATTTCAATCTCAGCTTGCTGCCTTGAAACGTAAACATCTATCACAACCATACTGCGTTCATGCATATAAAATGAGGTGAAGTCATCTTCTAAATGCTTTCCCAGTGGTTCATACATACACCATGATTACTGTATCAAATTTATATTTGTTGTTTTATCGATATTTTACCTGCGCTAAAATACGCCATAATACGTTAGAGTTTCTCTTTATTTTTTTGAATGCAAATATCAAAGCAAGGTACTTTGTTTGAAGATTTGTGTACAAGAGAATGAGAGACTTTTGACGCGAAGTATACCATCATGACCTAATCTAATATGACTCGACTGATTCAGAGCAATTATCAACTTCGAATACACAATATTAAGCTTATAAGATCCCATAACTTTCAGTATCAAGGGAATTTCTGTGTTCTATAATGCGTTGAGGCTTCTAAGTGAAGGAGATTTAAGAAAACATTCACATCTTAACCTACGCAGCTTGAATGAAACAGAATGTCGCAGATTCCTTTACCACCAAATATTTTCATCACCATATTCAAAAAAAAAGAAGAAAGAAACACGTGTCGATAATCACTAATTATTTTGATCACCATTTAAACGTGTGTCGATAAAGAATTATATACTATATATACAAAACATGTACCATCGCAATAATTCGGTTGCACGGGTTCATTGTATGGGTTCATTGTATGGCACAATAGCGTTCTATACACCGGTAGTTTCTGAACTATACGCAAGCTGGGCCCTGTTGCATAAAACCCTTACCGCTGGACTTACCGCTCCTTTCTAGCGGTAAGTCTTCAAATTAGCGGTAAATTTTGTAATCCTTGATGCTGATTGGCTGTGACGCCTAATTTTGACGGTAGTTACCATTGAAATTCAACAGTAAGTTTTATGCAACGGGCCCCTGATCTTTTGAAAATTTCCCAAATAGCTCCTTACCATTCCGGTGTGTTCGATCAGTTGAACCTCACTCGAGGAAAGGGATGTCATCGATCACTTTCCGCCACAAACCTGGGAATTCTGAGCCATGAAAAGTAAAGACATATTTGTGACTTGAGACTTTTCTATATACCTGCAAACAAAATCAAGAAGAAGAAATGCTTGAATACGATCTCAAAATGGACCTACTAGAGTGTTAATTGTTCTCTCGCTAGCTTTTTCACTCTCATTGATGTATTTCGTCCTTTTGTTATCAGTGACATTACAAAATGGTCATTTCTATTTATGTACACGTAAGTGTATTTACTTTGTCACAATGTGCACATTTTCGTCTAATGGAACATGTATCTCATGGGTGTTGTTGTTGTTGTTATTGTTTGTTCTTCTCTATCGTCAACAATATCATTATCATCGAACGTAGTCCATGGGCCAAGACCCGAAAAATGGGTTGTTGGTACCACCTGAGGTGGCAAAACCTTTTTGGTGTCATTTTGTTTGTCGGACATACATATGCTTATCAAGCTATGATAGCATTTCCAAATGAGTAGCTTAGTCATAATAAATCAATTTTCAACCAATTTGGTCTCGTTTTTATATCACTATACTTCTGAATCGAAACTAACTGCTATACAAAGAAGAGCACTGTCTTCTGTATGTCCACAGGTGTTCTGTTGTAAACGCGGTGCGCTTAGTCTTTATTCAAGGCAGCGAAGGGAATATCCAAAGGGTTATGATGTCCACAGCTGTCACGCGGTGCGCTTAGTCTTTATCTAGAACAATGTACCATTATCATATTTAAAGTTCCTAATAAAAGGGATTATCTATACGGTTTTTATACTACCCTCTCAACAAAAAATACATCAGTCTTAAACAAAAATCAATCTGTTCATTTACAATATTATTCATTATAATGTATTGTAGTGTACCGGTACATTGTTTTTGCATTATCTTTCATTGTTGGATGGAAATAAAGCAACATTGGCGTGGTATTAGCGTTTTAACCGTAGCGTTTTCACCGGAAATTGATAAATAATTGAAAAATACGGTAAAATTTACGAGGAATTGCTTTTTATTTTGCTGTTGTTTTTAGATAAGGGGAAATACACTGTATTATAAGCTTTGGATATTCCCTTCGCCGTCGTGAATAAAGACTAAGCGCTGTGGACATCATAACCTTTGGATATTCCCTTCGTTGCCTTCACTAAAGACTAAGCGCACCGCGTTTTCAACAGAACACCTGTGAACATACAGAAGACAGTGCTTTTCTTTGTATAGCGGTTAGTCTCAATTCAGAAATACAGGTATATAACAACGAGACCAAATTGGTTAAAAATTCATTTATTATGACTAAGCCACTCATTTGGAAATGCTATCATAGCTTGATAAGCATATCTATGCCCGACAAACCTACTACACACATGGACTAATAACGAATGTCTTTCATTGATCCCATCATCACCGCCGCCACCTGATTATGTGCATCTTAATGAGTACTTTCAGGTGCTTGGATAATGACGATTGAGCAATCGTGCATCGTCCCTATGAAAGAACAATTTCCCTCATTGCAGTCTTATTTTGCTGAGGTGCCTTTTCAGACTCAACTGCCTTCGAATAAACGTCGATGAAAGGGAGCAGCAAACCTGAAAACATGACAGTTTTCCTGTCACGAAATTGAAAATTACCCGAGTGGACACTTGTGGACAAACATGTAACATGGCTTAATAATGATGGGACATACATGTCATCTACGGTTACTGTCCATGATTACTCTGGAACGATGTGCGAAAAATGTGGAAATTAGATTACAAAAATTAATCACATGCAACCTGCCAAAATAATTGCTTTCTCTTGTAAAGTACGCGCATTTCGCCAATGAAAGTACTTGAGCGACAATTTCCCAATTTACCCTACAACTGCACGTGCATTTTTCTTGATTCAAGAGAAAAACTACCTTCTGCGCACGTACTTTTTAGAGTTTTCAGAGCGTCGTCTTGATTATATCCAGGTTGGCTGTCGGCGGTGATGATAAGACCAAAGCAGGAAAGCATGCTTAAAATGCTTTTGTGCTACTTTTGACAGAAACAGGTGCATGAATTAATTAACGAGCGATGAACGTCCATGTGTAGGAGGTCCATGCATGGACTAACGTATCTATTCGTATGGTTGCTCAGAAATTATGCGGCTTTCAAACCCCGATCATCAAAGGCACATTTCAATACACCGATGGACTTCCGTTCAGTTCAGCTCAGTTAATTTCTGTATTCCGTTTTTAAAACATTGTATAACAAATCTTGTCCATTAAACGTGTGTATCCATAGAAAACTGACAGCTGTTTAAATAATAATTGTTGCACCTCCTTCATGCTCAGGCGAACACAGACACATTCCATAAGCTTTACAAAGAACTCACTATTATAAACTCCGCCACAATACTGTATTCTATTTATACACTGTCTGAATAAAAAAGCTGTGTACATTGTATATGACTGCGGCCTAAGCATTACCGTTCATCCAAACGTTGACAGCTACCTGATGACTTTGCACTCTACAGATACAGACATCCGTGTCCACCTCCCTACAGCGCGAATACTATGCGTTGACTTGTGTCGATTCATAATACCCTGATCGTGGCCAAAAGTATACTGTATAGTATCTAAAAATAATGTGTCGTGTATTTTATGATATACTGCTCTCCAGATTAATGGGATATACGCTCACTTGCACACAAAACACCTCCCCCCCCCCAAAAAAAAAAAAAAAACCCGACAAAACAAAACAAAGCGACGCCATTAGTCAGTCAGTACTGAAGTATGCGGAATGCACCTTCCCCATGACCGAGCATAATTTATCTTCCACGTTTGAACGCTACAATGTCACACCATATTTACTTTTTACTATCTAGAAAGAGATCTCATTTCAATATCTCATTCTAACCCTAATCAATTCTTTATCTCTCACTTCAAGATAAGGAGTTTAGATAAAAATCTTGATCAATTTATTTTATTTACTGATGGTGTTCACGCGTGGTGCCATTGGCCCCAATGTATACCGTGGCTAATACAGAACACACATACGTCACTTAGCTTCCTCTCGGGCCCGTTGCATAAAAGTTACTATCATGGTAACTTTGCCATCCAATGGTAACTTACATGGAATTCTTTATTTTGATTGGCTATTGAGTATTGTTGCCATGGTAGTTACCACTGGATGACAAAGTTACCATAATAGTAACTTTTATGCAACGGGCCCCAGGATTTCAAATATACCGCTTTAAACTGATTACCAACAGCAGACTCTGGACACTGCTGGAAGAAAGGAGGTGGGTTAGGTTTTCATATCTCAAAAAAAAAAAAATTAGACTGTCGGCTATCAAATTTAGTATCACTACAGAAACTTAATTTTATTCAATGTCTTTTTATAGAGAAAAATCCCTAAACAAAGGAATCATAATTTAGGAAATCAACAGACCACCTATAGTTCGAATTTTCTTGAGTGTGCCCAGTTATTTCATGGTCTGTATACAGAAATAATCCCTTCAACAAAATATTCACACTATATAATGTTCATTTCAATTTGAATCTTTTAACTATATACAATGATAACAGTTTGTTAAAAACATTAAGTGTTGTCCAAGTCTGTTATTCCTCTCCTCAGGAAATCTACTATAGATTAACCGATATTTTATCTATACTCTAATTCATAACATACGTGCTAACAACCTTTTTTCCGCTATCTTACCTGGGCCAGGTTTTATCGTAAGATATAATCGATTATAAATTTCCTTTTCACACATGAAGGCTGCCGTAGACTTACCATAGAAATCAATATATAATCAATTATAACTCTTCGTAAAACAGGGCCTTGTGGTAGTTTCTGATGATTACTGATCATTTCCCTTTGTGAATATGCACTTCTTCCAAATCTTCAAACTGTCACAAATAATCTGTCGATTGATTCTATACAGTTTTCGTATCATATCAGAGACAAACATTAATAGACTAGAGGGGAAATATTGATATACTTTGCTTGGTCCATTGTCTACGATCAAAACGATATAAGCATATTTTTGGATTTCTATAGAAGCATTCTGACAATTCAGTTCAACACCATTTGGTCTCGTTAAAAAAAAAGAGACAGCCTGATCAAACCATAAAAAGTACCCCGACAAACAGGTTATGAATTTACTTCCTAAGTCTCTTTGATTGATAAGAAAAACACTCTTTTGTAAATACCGCAAGGTACCTACCGCTAGACTTTATCAAAGGTAAGATTCCATAATTATCAGGGAGGTCTCACCTCCCTGAAAATGTCATATTCAGAACCGTGGCATGCATTATCATCTTCATTGCGTTTAGCTAAGTGAAATAATGTATTTCTCAAATTAATTTGACAAATAGTTAATGTAAATTATTGTTGCCATGGGTAGAGTGGAAGGTGATTTATCAAGCGCTTAAAAAAATGTATAATACCAATAACAACGTCCTTATCCATACATTAAAATGATAATGAATTGCCTTAAAATTGCCAACCCCGCAAAATAAGACGGATGCTTTCAAATACGTTTTTTAGAGATTTGGCCATGTCTTGCCGATGAAATCTATGATGTACCCATGCAGCGAGAATTTCACTCATTAGGCGAAATGAACATATTTTATCAAAATTATCATTATCATTATTTTGTATTCCGATTGTCGAAGATGAAAAGATAATATTGTTAGTAGTCGAATGAAATATTCGGATTAAATATATGACGGAATTGCAAATTTTCTTATTAAAACATTATCCACGTGATAGTGTGTTGTCTTCATTGTACAATGTCGCGTCCTTTGTCAATGCATTCATCTGTTGTTTTGTTTTGGGTTTGTTTGTTTGTTTGTTTGTTTGTTTGTTTGTTTTTGCTCTCCTTTTTTACGAATTTGGACAATGCACACACATGTGCTTATGTCTATACCCACTATTGTGAGGTGTTTTTTTTTTCAGCATTCTTCTGTTGGGTATAGCACCGCTCATCGAATAGTGCTTGCAACTTGAACATTGCTAGATTTGCCTGAAACTGTATTTTCTGCACTTTAAAATAATTACGGTTTGAGCAATGATGATGTATACTTATTTATCACTTTTTGAGTTATCCATCGTACAAGCTAAGCTTTTTAGTGGACCACTCTTTTTCCGTAATACCTACTTTATTGTCATCCCTCAAAACATGCCTATAGGTGTTCTCAGATATGATATATCTTATTATATTCTATGCGATTCACTTTTCGTTTTTTTTCCCTTGATTGAAATTAATCAAACCATGTGATTGTTTTAAGCATGATTTATATCATATCATACTCTGTATTCACTTCTTGCTTGAAGGAAAAAAAATAAACTGAATTGAACTGAACTGAAACTGAAACTGAATTTCGCCACTCACTTTTTTTCCTAAGTTTGTCTTGTCTATTATGGGACAGTCTTTCCTATTTACATATATAAAGGGCAACAGATCCCATGAGTACATACTATCATCCCATTTTTCTTTTAATTTCCTTTCTAAAATTCTTCGAACGGTTTGTTTAAAAAAGCAACCCTTGTATATAATACAATACCTTTTAAATGCAAGATTCCCAGTTTGGACTTGGAAAGAAAAACAACAATACAACTCACGCCTTACGTTCACTGACAAGATAGCTCATGACATGTTTTTCATAATTGATATGGCATGGAATTTTTTCTTGATTTTGCAACATGGTTTGACACGATAGATCAATCCATGCTTTACTTTACAAGATAAATCATTAAAGAATTATATGATTATATGACAAATATGTTTCGTCGTTATATTCATAGCCACGACCTCCAAGTTTCTAAACTGATATTTTGCGGTGTCCTAACACTAACAGGTTCCCTGTTGGGTTCACTCTTATTATACTGTACAGCAACGATATATCAAAAACTCACTTTATACAATATGCCTTCCCTTGTTTACTTTGCAGATTATACAAATCTGTTTTTCTGTCTCATCGAAATCACAATTCCTGGAGTTTTTTGACTTTTTTAAAATTTTGATTTGATTTAATCCATTGAATTGACTACAAATTTCAAAAGCACAAAGACAATGAATAACACGTGCAGTGATATAAAGCGATGATATAACAGTACACATATCGATACACATTTTATAAGCAATATTGCATTGAGCAATATACATACACAGAAACATAGAATAAAATAAAATATACAGCATATTTCAGTAAATAACGGAGATAACTGAATGCAGAGATAATAGTAAATAATGACTGGGAAGAAGGTGTGATTTTGTCCAGTCTCGGATCTTTGCAAACACGTTATCTCTATGATGATATTGGAAAACTAACTGCAGGTTTTGTTGGGGTTTTTTTAGTAATTCGTTATGCTTCCTAATATGTCTGTCAAGATAAATAGTATCCATCTACAGTAAGTCCACATAGTGTGTAAGGCCTTCATTGATAGTGATTTATCTCAGAAAGTCCCATATAAACTAAAATAATATTTAATAAAATCCAGGACAGGAATTCTTGATAAAATGATACTTTCCTATAGCTAGTATTCAGGGCATATACATTGTACATTCCACACCCTTATATACTAGGTGTTTCAAAAAACATTTCCCACTTTTGATTCTTAATAATTCAAAAATTATATATCAGATAACACTGTCATTGATATGAATGATAGCTGAACAGTGTATGGTTGAAGGTAGTTTAAATATGAAAACATAAATACGTTTCATGAAATCCACGATTGATTTCACAGTTAGGTTCCAGACTTTGCTCTATTTTCAACCCTCTGTACAAAATTTCACTTTGCACAGGGGTCAATGGGTGTGTATGGGAGTGTGTGGTTAACACCCTGACAATGGTCCTGAACAATGGCCAGGGTTTGAATGCTTCATTATTAATTCATGAGAAATTCCACTATCACAAGTAGTCTTTATTCAGCCTCTGGCAGTATCTGTGTAAAGTCAAACGCTTGCCGATTCTGTCGTTGAGTCGCGACAGTGCTCTCCCTACTTCTGAAAAACAGAATTACAATGAATACCTTCTGTTCTATCGTAAACGTGGTGACAGGAAGCAAAGAAAATCAATTAGAGTGTATAATAACTTGTGTATATGGACCCTTAAATAAATCTACTGTGAAAAAAATCGCCCCAATGATAAATGCTGCTGAACTCTTTACCAAAGATGATCTCTTTTTATCGAAAAAGCGAAAAATTTTGTCAGACTATTTAATTAATAGACAGTTGTATCAAAATGAGGAACTTTAGATCATTTATACTTATTTATATCCCAAATTTAGTGATATGCGAAGCAAAATTTGAAAATGATTGCCAGCTGGAATGAAATGTGGTGTTTGCAAGCTCTTTATCGCGCATGAATTCAGACTAGCAGTGCCCAGGGCAATCCACATGAATTACTGATTAAGCATTCATGTGCCAGGGAGCGCGAGACTGACTCCGAGTCAACAGGTGGTTCAGGCATGTCCATTGTTCAGGGCGATTGTCAGCACACACTCACATACACATCATTGGTTCCTGTGCGAAGTTCAGTTTTTGTACAGAGTGTTAAAATCTGACCAAAATCTGAAACCTTACTTCAAAATCAATCTTAGATTTAATGAAATTGATTTATGCTTTCACGTGCAAATTACCTTCAACCAAATTGTACACTAATTGTACACCAGCTATTACTCATATCAATTACATTTTTATTGGATGAATAGTTTTTGAACTATTAATGATCAAAAGTGGGAAATGTTTTTTGGAACACCTAGTATAAGGGCCCAACTATACGGGATTCTTGTCTGGGTGTTTACTTCGGGAATTTCCCATACATTGTTTCAGTTTTTCTTCTGCAAATAATAGCTAAACGTTAGAATTATAATCATACTGGACATTCACCTCACACCTGCGAAGTTTTTATAAGGCATAAAATCTTGAAAATAACAGACTTGCTTTATGGCAATTTAATGTTTCACTGGCCAAGTACCGGACTTTTTATACAAATATTTTCAAGAAATACTAGCAACACAATTCATATTAATCAACTCGTTAGTCATGCTTACCATGTGCACCTTCCACGTACTAAAGCAATTTTTACGAAAAAAAAATGCTCACTGAATCAAATAATGAAATGAGCTTCCAAATGAACTTGAATTACATATTTTCTTTCAACGAAATCTAAAGCAATCATCTAAGCATTATTGTGGCACACAAAGTGATTAGCATGTTTATAGTCTTCTTGTTCTTTCTTTTATCATGTTACCAAGTGAAGTCTTGCATTCTGGCGGGGTCCCTGGTCAGGATCGCAGGTCTACTCTATATATAGGCCTTTACTCTACAAGCCTTTATTTTGGTGTGTGTGTGTGTGTGTGTGTGTGTGTGTGTGTATGTGCGTGTGTGCGTGTGTGTGTTTTAACTGAATGTTGGAAACTCCGTTTGTCTACGGTTGGTCTGTCTCGCAGCATGGTTCCATTGGCCCGTGAGGTTCGTATAATTTCTTCTCGAGTGTCACGGTATAACGTGTCCGATAAAATTTCTCACTTTCCGCAACCTACAATCAATGTTTTAAATTATGTGTTTTATGCCACCCTGACACGTAAAAGAAAACTGCACTCATCGGCATTTGAATTAAAACTTCGATTTCCTTCAATGTGTTCGCTTGTCATTTAATGCAGTATAGGCCTATCTACTGTTGGCCTCTTTTTTATCTTTTATGAACAGTTTGGTCTAGATATTTATTCGTCAGACGTGTATACCATATTTCACTTCAACCGATTTTATATTAGGGCTTATGACTTAAAAAGCCTTATTTTTTTTCATGTGGACCCAACATATTCATCACACTTTGCAAAATTTTGTTACCAACTGAACACTACTACAAGTTGACCGTTGCGTTGATCGTCATAAAGATAGATTTGTACGTGTAGCTATGTGATTAATATTTCACATTTGATGTGTATTTTTACTTTAAAATCTGAATAAATCTTTTTTCCCTTATTGTATGTTTTCCTGAGATATTGACACTGAAACTGATAGCGATTGATTATCTAATTAAGCAAAGCCAATTTGAAGGGTAGGTTACAACTCTAAGCTCCATCCGTCTTGGCTCGGTAGCCTGTGTAGTGGCCAATTTTGGCTTCTTACTTACTTTACTTACTTTTACTTTTACTTTTCCGGAACGATGGTGTAGGACAGAGCCTGTTCATCGATCAGGTAGAGTTATCTCTTGATGCTCTCTTTCCAATCAAGCAATTGTCCAGCGCTGTTACCCTTCTAATACAATTAACAGCTCAACTTCTATTGCGTATTTGTGTTATTACCAAAAATGGCCTATGGCAGGAGTTGACAGCTACTGGAGACCAAGAGCATGTATTATGTACCAATACACATACATGTAATGACTATAATCAGTCATAATCAAACACAACACCTTTCCAGTGCTTGTCTAGTCTATTCTTAAAGGCATTTATGGAACAAGCAGAGACCACTTCTTCTGGGAGAGAGTTCCACATACCAACAACTCTGTTAGCAAAGAAATACTTTCTGACATCTAACCTTGCAAACCGTTTTCCCAGTTTCATGGAATGACCACGTGTTCGTCCATTACTTCGATCCCACAGGAAGGCTGGCAGCTTCCCTAACAACATGTCAAACTTTTGACTATGAGTATGACCATCAACGACCCGTGTGGCATTCAGGGACAATCTGGCGAACTGCAGCACGACATGACAATATGTACAAAACAGTTACTGTAGTTGAAGCATGAGCTTCACGGTTGAAGGTTATTAATCCAACAGCCGACGCAGACGTGATGCGCCGACAACAAGCAAAAATCACATGAACACATTCGAGATGGGTCCCATCTCACCGAACTCGGTGGGCCATCGTTATCTAGTCTGGGTGCCAAAGGCGGAACCTTGTTTTACCGTCCACCCACTGTTTTTTGATGGTTTTACCCTATTTCGGGGGTGCTGAATCCGAATCTGCATGATGCAACTCGTGCATCCTTGAGGGTTTTGAGATATTCAAGATGGCCGCCAAAATGGCCGCCCAAACCGGAAATTCCCATGTATTTCCTTCCAAATGGTGAGAAATTGAAAACAATCGATGGTTTTACAATATTTCGAGGGTGCTGAATCCAAATCTGGATGATGCAACTCTTGCATCCTTGAGGGTTTTGAGATATTCAAGATGGCCCCCAAAATGGCCGCCAAAACCGGATATTCCTATGTATTTCCTTCTAAATGGTGAGAAATTGAAAACAATTGATGGTTCTAAGCTGTTTCGAGGGTGCTGAATCCGAATCTGGCTGATGCGACTCTTGCATCCTTGAGGATATTGCAATATTCAAGATGGCAGCCAAAATGGCCGCCGAAACCCGGAAATTCGTATGTATTTCTTTCTAAATGGTGAGATCAAGTTCAAATTAATTGATGGTTCTAAGCTATTTCGAGGGTGCTGTATCCGAATCTGGCTGATGCGACTCTTGTACCCTTGAGGATTTTGAGATATTCAAGATGGCCGCCATATGGCCGCCCAAACCGGAATTTCCTATGTATTTCCTTCTGAATGTTGAGTAATTGAAAACAATTGAGTATATGAATATAAGAACGACCCAAATCCAATTTTTGGCCAAATTTAGTTTGACATGGGAAATTGTAGCTTATGCATGGACTATATAAATGATAAATCCTAATTACCCCCGGAAGTGCCAGAAATAAATGAGTTAAATCTTATATGAATGTAAACATGAAGGACTTGGGTCGTTCTTACATTCATATTATAGCGCCCTCTCTCGTCCTTCTCTCATCTCTACAGCAGAATATCATGTATATGAATCAAAGAACGACCCAAGTCCATATGAATCAAAGAACGACCCAAGTCCATTACACAAAATGGCCTCTCCACAATTAATGTAAATGTTAATTGTCATAATGATATATGTTCTAAATTGTATATACAATGTTGCCTTCCCATCACAGTTAAATAGAATATTATTGGACAAATAAAAAAAATATGAAGTTTTTTTAAAGTTTACTTGAAATGGTCATCCATGGACTTGGGTCGTTCTTATATTCATATACTCAATTGATAGTTCGAAGCTATTTCGACGGTGGTGAATCCAAATCTGGATGATGCAACTCTTGCATCGTTAAGGGTTCTGAGATATTCAAGATGGCCGCCAAAATGGCCGCCAAAACCGGAAATTCCCCTGTATTTCTTTCAAAATGGTGAGAAATTGAAAAACTGTTGATGGTTTTACCCTAGTTCGAGGGTGCTGGATCAGAATCTTGATAAAACTCTTGTATCCTTAAGGGTTTTTAGATAAGGATGGCCACCAAAATGACCGCCAAAAATGGAAACTCACATGTAGACCCCCTTTTTCCTTCTAAATGGTGTAAAATTGAAAACAAATTGATGGTTTTACCCTATTTTGAGTTTGCTGAATTTGAAGTTGCAGGATACAGCTCTTGCATCCTTGATGGTTTGGAGATTATAAAGATGGCCGCCAAAATGGCCCCCAAATGGCCGTCAAAAACGGAAATTCCCATGTAGGCCCCCTAATTCGTTATAAATGGTGTAAAATTGAAAACAATTGGTGGCTTTACCCTAATTTGATGGTGCTGAATCCGAACCTGGTTGATGCAACTCTTGTGTTTTGGGGTTTTTGAGAATTCCAAGATGACCGCCAAAATAACAGTCAATATTGAAAATTTTGAGACCCTATTCAGCACCCTCGACATTTTGTTGTTGCCATTTTTGCATTCCTTAGGGTTTTCAGATGTCCACGATGACCGCCAAAATAATTGGCAGAAATTGAAATTCCAATGTTAATATCTTTTTTCTAAATGGAGAAAATGTAAAAGTTAATTGATGGTCTCATCCCATTTCGAGGGTGCTGAGGGTTTTGAGATATTTACAAATATCCTGTATAAACGGAAATTCCGTGATATTTTCTTATAAATTTTGAAATATTGTGCTATAACGTGAAGCCGAGGGATTAAAAGCAATAATCCGTTTTCTTGAATTCAACTCGGTTGAGCAAATTTGTCAAATCAGCCAACAATTAATGGCATCCAAAATGACTGTCACAATGGTATTGTAATATGCTGAGATTTTCCGATATGTCTCAAACGGAACTTTAACACGTAATGGAAAGAAAGATTGTATTATTGACATCATACTGTAACGTACAAATAACACAAAGATAAGACTGAAATTTTTTTAATGCCCAATATTGTATAAAGTATTGCCTGTGATAGCCAATAAGGGCTCCGCAGACTAATGTGAAGTTAATCCTTTTGGCTGTAAGAGTAATATTAAATTATGGACTGCTGGTATTTGGTGTTGAAATTTGTCTTGTATTCTTATGAGTCTCGCCGCGTACCTGTGGCATATTCTGATTACGTCACTAGAAATGGTTGCATCCATGACCCTTATAGTAGATATCAATATAAGGGTAATTTCAAAAGCACTCTGCGTGATTATGATATCCGTAAGTATACTAGACTATCAACTATTACCTTACATTTTGTCGTTGGTTTTTTTTTTTTTTTTACTGCGCGTTACCTGTGACTTTCGTGTGTATGTATGATATCGTCGCTTGGATGACAAGACCCTGCATCTGAAATTTTAGTGAATATGACTTTTATAAATAAACAGTCAGATAACTAGTTAATGATGTCCTATCCAAACCTTAGTTGTCTTACCTCAAAAATGAAGCTACCATGGCATGTCAAAGGAAAGGTTCTCTCATTTGTTATAGTGCTTTGGCTGCCATGTTTGTTTGCTTTTTGTTTTCGTTTTTGTTTTTTCTCTCCTGAACATGTGACATTTTGTAGATACGAGGTTTGTCGCCCCATATATGTATATATATATATATATATACGTATATATATATATATATATATATATATGATATTACATCATATTGAAGAAAAATTTGAAGCAGAACTATAAAAATGTCCAACTCTTGTCTTCAACAATATCATCAAGACCACCAATATAACCCAATTAACCAATGTGAGTGTTCATGGATGAAACGATTAAAACGGTTCATGGATTAAAATAGGTGATGTTGGGAATCTCAGTAAACTTCTCTACATCACTATCACAATATGATCGAGATGGGTATGTCTTGTCCACTGACTGTAAGTGTTCAAAACATATCCATGATATGTAGATGAAACAGTGTAATCCTTCAAATATTCAACCGCATCTGTAGTCTTGCAGGATTCATTCCTGGCACAGCTGTATCTTTCAAACTCCAAGATATCCGGTAAAGCTGGTTTCACTGTACAGCAAGTTCAAACTGGGATGTACAATATGCGTTCGTTTATCAGCAGAGTATGGTCGGGTTTAGATTTTGTCATTGACAAAAACCTGAAATAGGGTAAAACCATCAATTGTTATTAATTTCTCACCATTCTGGGGAGCATTAGCGGCTATCTTAAATATCTCCAAACTCTCAATGATGCAAGGGTGGAATCGTCCAGATTCGCATTCAGCATAGTGATCAAAATAGGGTAGAATCATCAACAAAATTGTTCTCAATTGCGAAACATTAAAATTGTAATACGTGTAAATTTCAGGTTTTGGCGGCCATTTTGAAATCGGAATAGGATAGAATCGTCAATTGTTCTCAATATTGAACCATTGAGAATGAAATACGTGAACATTTCCGGTTTTGGCGGCCATTTTGGCGGCCATCTTGAATATCTCAAAATCCTCAACGATGCGGGAGATGCATCATTCGGATTCGGATTCAGCACCCTCCAAACAGGGTAAAACCATCAAATGTTTTCAATTTCTTACCATTTAGGAGGAAATACATCGGAATTTCTCGTTTTTGAATTGACGGTCATTTCGGCGGCCACTTTGGCGGCCATCTTGAATATCTTAAAACCCTCAAGGATGCAAGAGTTGCATCATCCAGATTCGGATTCAACACCATTGAAATAGCGTAAAACCATATAGATTGTTTTCAATTTCTCACCATTTAAAAGGAAATGCATGGGAATTTCCAGTTTTGGCAGCCATTTTGGCGGCCATCTTGAATATCTCAAAATCCTCAAGGATGCAAGACTTGCGTCATCCAGATTCAGATTCAGCACCCTCGAAATAGGGTAAAACCATCAATAGTTTTCAATTTCTCACCATTTAGAAGGGAATACATAGGAATTTCCGGTTTGGGCGGCCATTTTGACGGCCATCTTGAATATCTCAAAATCTTCAAGGATGCAAGAGTTGCATCATCCAGATTTGGATTCAGCACCCTCGAAATAGGGTAAAACCATCAATTGTTCTCAATTTCTCACCATTTGGAAGGAAATACATGGGAATTTCCGGTTTGGGCAGCCATTTTGGCGGCCATCTTGAGTATCTCAAAACCCTCAAGGATGCACGAGTTGCATCATCCAGATTCGGATTCAGCACCCTCGAAATAGGGCAAAACCATCAAAAAACATTGGGTGGACGGTAAAACAAGGTTAGGCCCAAAAAGTGGCTTTGGCACCCAGACTAATCCCCACATGTACAGGAACGCAAACAGGTGTGCTCTTCACACGAAACGTAAACATCTTCAACCACCTATATGGGATCATATTCATAATTATGATCTCAAAAATGGCAGGATTTTGATGGAAAACCCGTTTCTCCGTGCACTCACTATCAAAACATTCTCATCCCGATTTTAAGCGATCAAATATTGTCTGCCACAGAATTTACCATACTCACAGCTTGAGGAAAGCATCTTATACCATGAAACGGCACAACGACTGTTGGCTCACGGCCACGCATATCTCTCAGCTCCTCTGCAAACATGCATGCTCTGCATTATGCATTTAGGCTGGATACGTCACTTTGCGATCACGTGACTCCTTCGCTATCCAAAACCGCGTAGCCATTATTGGGGAATCCCCCAACAGCCTGTTCAAGTATGCGTGTATACTAGTACCTACCTGTGTATTATGTCTTCCTGTCTGTGGCGTGTGTGCTTAGACATGCATTGTATAGGTCTTCGTGTGCATCATTCTTCTTCATCTTCTTCTGATTAAGTCTGCCTCCTTCAATAGACTGAAGATTCTTGCAGACTGGTGCTATTTACATTATAATACAATTTATTTACAGATATTTACAAGCACATAGAAAATATGACGAAAATAACTAGCCACTGTGATCAACCGTTAGACGGTTTCGAAATGATCCCACAGATGGCGCTGAAACAATTTCTGACGACAGGGAATTCCAGTTCCTTACAGTTCTTGGGAAGAACGAATGGCGATGCGATTCAGTTCTCGAATATGGTACCTGATAGGAGTGTGGTTGCGAGGCTCGCGTCAACTGAGTAGCCTGTTTGATAATAAAGTCCTGTGCTGAAAGAGGTGTAAGATTACTAGTATTGTGTATTTTGTACATCATAATTAGCCTGTCATTTTCTCTGCGCTGTTCCAGAGTGGTCCAATCAAGTTCTTGTAGCATTTTGGTGACACTCGAGGTGTTATGATAGCGATTTAAAGTGAATCGCGCAGCTCTGCTCTGGACCATTTCCACTTGGTGGATCAGGTTCTTGGTAGATGGATCCCAAACTGTGGAAGCATACTCAACAATTGGTCGAACCAACGTTTTGTAAGCTGTGACTTTAACATCAGAAGATTTTATGCGAAGATTGCGTCTTAGAAATGCAAGCACGTTATTTGCTTTATTGACGGTATGACATGACATGAAATGAAATGAAATGAAATGAAATGATAGGAATTGAAATTAAAAAAAATACTTACAGTTTCACGGTTAGCAAATATTGATCTGTTTTTCACACAGCTCAGTCGATGGGGAGGGTCAACCTTCGTGAAGACTGGAAACCAAATACAACAGAATCGAGAGGATCAGCGTTCTAAGGGCTTCCTACTTCTACGCTGGCTGGAGAGCAAGTCAGCAACGAATTTTCGTTCCACAAAAAAAAAAATGAATAAAAAATATGTAGAACCATAAGGACTTCGCGGGGAATCCCCAAGTCCAGGCATAATTAGAAGGTGTTGAGTGAATATTATAAGGGCATCAGCGGTTTTCAACGTCCTTGCCTTTGCGTGTGCGTGTGCTTACAATCCACATCTGCGTGTATAGGTATTACACCTGTAAATAAAATCATGCGTGGACACACGGGTTCATCTCATTCATTTTTATGATTATACTATAAAGGGATTGTACAAGTATTGGTTGAGACCTTACTTCAGGTTTCTAACGTATTTTGTTGAAATAATAAGAAACCTCTTATGAAATGTGACAGAGCATGTAATTCCAAGGGGAATTCAATGTTTCTTCAATGAAAATTGGTTTTGAAATTTCTGATCTATCAAAAAAAAAAGAGCAATCCTATTGAGAGGTGGGACCCACCTTTTATTACGATGGCTTTGTTTAACTTTGTTTTTGGATGTCTCAGCTAAGACAGATTTTCATATCAAATAAACTTTGAATTCCTCTTAGAATGGCATG
The DNA here is from genome assembly GCF_040938485.1 of Diadema antillarum. Classification (NCBI taxonomy): domain Eukaryota; kingdom Metazoa; phylum Echinodermata; class Echinoidea; order Diadematoida; family Diadematidae; genus Diadema; species Diadema antillarum. The sequence continues at coordinate 251,728 of NW_027271378.1, forward strand.
CTCTGTATACTATTTCAAAAGTGGTTTCTTGGTATCTCGCAAAAAGTTGAAAGCCAAATCCTCATATCCACCAATACTATACCATCCCTTTAACATGTAATCAAGGTTTTCTGCTCTTGTGAAATAGAAAAAAAAAAAAAACGAAACCAAAGCGACCCTTGTTAAGGAAAGGTATACAGTAAATGAAACCCGTGTTCGTCAATAGGAATACAACGAGTGGGATTCCCAGGCGTGTAGAGCTGCGAAACTTCCCCCGTCGACAACAACAACAAAAATATTGTTTCTCAAGAGGCTTTCGTATTTTTGTATCGATAAAAGATAAAAGAACCAGGAAACGTAAATAGAGAAGAGTCCTTTTCATGAAAGAATTAAATGGCTCGCCCTCATCTATCACAGAATCATGCCAAAGAAACTAAAATCTTAAAGAGACAATGTTCTACAAAGCAAATAGTGATTTCGATTCAATGTTTTTTTGTTCCTTCTTTTTGTGTAACAGACAATGGTGATATTAGAACACCGTCAAATCGGACACCTCGGCTCTAGTATACTAGTATACAAGAACAAGAATATGAAATCAGCCAGTTATCGGTGAGGGCAAATGAATAATCTTTTTTTAAAAGCATTTTGGGCATTTAAAGGGGCTCTATCAGAATTCACCTAAAGTGAGTTGTAATATACGCATCAGGAGTTGTGTGATCAACTTGTTGAGATACGCCCTTCATCCTAATGAAGAAAAGAGAAGAAGAAGAAGAAGAAGAAGAAGAAGAAGAAGAAAGAAAAAGGAAAGGAAAGGAAAAGAAGAAAGAGGAGTCAATAGAACAAAATGACATCGGGCCATATAGGAGTCAGGGGCACGAGTCAGACGGCCCTCCAGTTAGAGACATAAAAAAAAAAGTCCAAGTTATAGATGTACGAGTCATACATGCACTCACGACGGCCACTAAGCCCACGAGTTATACGCTATCCACGAGATAAAGACACCAAGCGAAATAGGCCTACTAGCTCGACACTAAAGTAGAACAAACCCATTATGAGCTAGACACCTACGCAATTATGGCCTATGCGCTCGACACTAAACGCAAAAAAAAAAGGTCCTCAAAAGCTCAATGGGCCCTTTTTGCCGATTGCCCGACTCTTGCACATTATTTGCCTATCATGCAGTGTCTATAGGGCGTGGACCGTATAGCTCATGGGCCTATGATTATTTCAACTGATGTCGAGCTCGTGGGCCTTGTCTAGCTCGTGGGCCTTGTCTAGCTCGTGGGCCGTATAGTCTAGCGGATATAGGGCACATATAGGGTGAATCATGCACATTATGGTAAAAGCACCATATTTGGTACACATGTATATGATGCCAATACAAGTCATTTCTGATATGGAAGCCACTCTTATTCTGCCTGTGGCGGCCGTGGCGGCCATTTTTCAAAATGGCCGCCATGTGATATAGCAATGCTGTGTATTTTGGAAACTATAGGTCCGATTGTCGTGATTCTTGTACCAAAGTATAGGTTTTTAGGGTCAAGGATTCCAATAAAATGATTTTTGAGAGGATAAAACCATGGCAACCTACTTATTGGCAGCCATTTTGAAAAAAATATGGCCACCATGCTAGATATAACATATCCTTAAAACATATTGGACAAAGGGTCATGACTCTGATACCAACTTATATGTTTTTGGCGTCAAGGACTCCGATAAATTCAACTGTAAGTGAATATGAATCGTTTCATCCTACGTTTTGGCGGCCATTTTGATAAATATGGCTGCCATACAACGGATAATGAATATTGTATATCTTCGAACTCAATGAATATAAAATCACGATTCAAGTGTAAAAGTATAGATTTGGGGTGAAGGTTTTCAATATAATGATGTTTTAGCAAAGTGAATAGGTTCATCACATCCTTTGTTTTGGCGGCCTCACTCCAGTTAAACATGGCTGCCGCTCTGCATTGTATTCATATATCTTTAAAACCAATGGATGCATCTTCATGATTCTGGTACAAAAACATGTTTTTGAGGTTCAATTATTTAAATGGATACATCTTTTCGTGTATACAACCATCACATCCTATGTTTTGGCTGCCATTTTAAAATATGGCCACCGCAATATATACTATACTGTACGTCTTTGAAACTAATTGAGGTCAATGATTTTAAACTAGCATTTGTTGATGAATAGAACTAACACATTTCGTTTTCATGTCCATTTTGATAAATATGACTGCCGCACTACATAGAGTATGCACACACACACACACACACACACACACATTATATACAGTGTGGCCTAGAATTAACGGAAACGCGAGTTTTCGCAAATATCTGCACATTTGCATTACTTTGATGCCAAAATGAATGACAGAGTTGTAGAGAATTTATCTAGAAGAAGAATGACACCAAAATCATCCGATTTGGTTGAGTAGTTTTCATTCTACAGATTTTTTTTTTTTTTTTAAAGACGGGTTGAGCGTAACTTTCTTAACTCAATTCAACAAATTTCAGCATCGAACAAAAGCCACTTGGGAGACTAACAAAGAATTGAGGCCGCACATCACAATGTGGAATGCTTGAATAGGATTATTGTCGAAAATTGACCTTCAATTGTTGGGTAGTCTCCGTTGCTGAGCTTTGATAAAATAAAGTAAGGAATTAATGATTAACAAAAACATGTCTAGAAAGAAAAGTATTCAACAAAATTGGACAAATTCGTTTTGGTTTTTGAAAAATATTCGTTTCCATTTTCTGAGAGGCCACCCTGTATGTATTATATATACACACCCTCACTTGCCATATGTATTTTCCCATTGACAAGAATCGTTCACCTATCATTGGTAAATGAACCTCCTATGTCGTTGCGGCGTTCAGTTCTTCTTCAGTTGTTGATTGACCATACCTCTATCACATTCACTATTCAAGTATAGGTATTGAACATCACATAAGTACAAATGTTGCATACGTGGGATACTAAAGATAATTATGTTGAATATGCAACAACAGTTTATAGTGTACATATGTATATACCAAAGCAGGCTTTATGATTATGCAAATCATGTTGTCCTCCTGAAACCAATGATATCTCGGTCACAGTAATAGTTCACATTCTATTTTTTTTTCTTATTTGGCACCCTTACATCATCTGGTCTTATCTACTATCCGTTCTCCGTTTCTTCTTCACTAGCACTGATTACTCGGGGCTTACAGCCAAACAAGCTTGCTTTCATGTAGGTCCCGCCATACTTTTCTTTGATCAACCCCATCTCGATTTCAAATTTGACCTGTTATTACATATAATTACTGTGTTATCACCATGTATATTGTTGTGTTTTGCACATTGTTTACAAGGTGAAAGAACTTGTTTGATTTCTGTTATAATGTCCACAAATGAGAAGTATGAAAATAAAATGAATTGAATTGAATTGAATATCAAAGGTAGAATAAAATGGTGAGAATGGAATAGAAGACTTTTCCCCAATTTTGGATGCATAGACAGGAGAGTACAATTAGTGTACTGTCATAGTTTCCAGCCACAAAGACATGATTAGTATTGCAGTCTTATAAGACCTACTGATTTCTAAAGTTTGTTTTCAGTTCTTGTTCATTATTTCATAGTATGACCTTGTCAAAACTGTTACACAAAATTATAAGGAATCATATGAAGGAATCGAATTAGCTCTGACAATCCGAAACAATTATTGTTCCTGATCATCCATTGCCAAGCGGTGATGAACGTGAATGCATATATAGATGCAGGTGCGCTTTAGAGAACGTCTTCAGTATTTCTACGGGTGCCGGTAAGTAAGATCGATTTACTGAATATTTTGTTCAGCAGTTTTATCTTCCAATAATTATGAACCTAAACATTTGTATTTCTTTGAGGTTTTCCTTAAATTCATAAATTAGCATAATTTTTCTTGTAGTTTATATTTTGCTAGTAGACTCATGTGGACCTGCAAATGACAATTAGATGTAAACCTATAAAGATGTATTGTATAATACCTATTATATTTGCCGGAGAGATGATGAACTACAACACCTTACCGCATTACGGGTTCCGTTCCGGATTTGGATAAGGTTTACTCCCTAGCCTTTGATTAACCAAAAAAAAAAAATGCCCGCAAGGAAGCGGGAGACTCGTGGAGGGCGGGGACGTCTTTCTACCCGTACAGGACCAGAAGGACCTGCCCACTGCCACTATTTACTTTATCGTTTGATGTATAAGATTTAGTGTAGTTATAAGTATCAGAACAGCCTGGTCAATCATGGATTTTATAGACATAAATATAGTGTGTTTACATTTGATGTAAGTGACCCAAGAAGTTTTAGAAGTTTTCTCACACTTAGTGTCATTTTTCCAAAGAAAACAAATGTACTACTTGGTTGGAAAGTATGATTTTCATTCCATATTCCAGGGACCAGAGAAAGCGAGAGTCTATATTTCTAGAAAATATATAATCTTGATTAGTATGTACTTCAGACATGAAATTGTGAAGATCATGTTTTTGACATACACTGTACACAAAGAAATCCTATAAAGGAAGTTGAGCATATTTTCCAAAATGCTTACAAAGTTAACTATGCCCAGATGTCCCACATTAGAATACTAAAAATGAGTGAACAAGTAATTGTTGACCCCTAAAACAAACGATTTTCATTCCATAGTCAAGGGACCAGAGAAAGCGAGAGTATATATTTCTAGAAAATATATAATCTTGATTAATATGTACTTCAGACATGAAATTGTGAAGATCATGTTTTTGACATACACTGTACACAAAGAAATCCTATAAAGGAAGTTGAGCATATTTTCCTAAATGCTTACAAAGTTAACTACGCCCAGATGTCCCACATTAGAATACTAAAAATGAGTGAACAAGTAATTGTTGACCCCTAAAACAAACGTTTACACCAGAATCAATCCACAATGGGCATCCCGCTTTCATAACACTTGTACGCTATTTATTAAATGGCCGCCAAAACAAAGGATGTGATGAACCTATTCACTTTGCTAAAACATCATTATATTGAAAACCTTCACCCAAAAGCTATACTTTAACACTTGAATCGTGATTATATATCTTTTGAGTTCGAAGATGTACAATATTCATCATCTGTTGTATGGCAGCCATATGTATTAAAATGGCCGCCAAAACGTAGGATGAAACGATTCATATTCACTTACAGTTGAATTTATCAGAATCCTTGACCCAAAAACATATAAGTTGGTACCAGAGTCATGACCCTTTGTCCATACGTTTTAAGGATATGTTATATCTAGCATGGTGGCCATATTTTTTCAAAATGGCCGCCAATAAGTAGGTTGCCATGGTTTTATCCTCTCAAAAAATATTTTATTGGAATCCTTGACCCTCAAAACCTATACTTTGGTACAAAAATCACGACAATCGGACTTATAGTTTCCAAAATACACAGCATTGCTACATCACATGGCGGCCATTTTGAAAAATGGCCGCCACGGCCGCCAAAGGGAGAATCAGAGTGGCTTCCATATCAGAAATGACTTGTATTGGCATCATGTACATGTGTACCAAATATAGTGCTTTTACCATTAAGTGCATGATTTTTTCTATATCCGCTGGACTAGTATGATTCATGGGCAGTATGCATGACTCGTTGGCTGTTACGACCTGTGAGTGCACACGACTCTGGTACAGACTGCATCTATCGCTCCTTTTCTATACAACGAAAATCATACAAATGTAATAATTTTGAATGATGTCAACTCCCTCGATATTTCAATATTAATTTTGATGTGACCAGTATAATTTTGAATGAGCGAAAGACTTCTGTCGTCAATGTTGAACAACTTCTTGCCATGGTAACAACATTTGTTTTTCAATAAAAACAGAGAGAAATACGAATTGGGCTATCTCCCTCAGTCATAGGTGGGGTTATTAATCACATCTGGCAAATTGTTCAATGACAGTTCCACTTCTTTGGGGAAATGTTTCAAATAGAATGCATGTACACGTATAATGGTCCTATCGGATATTCTGTGGCGAGTTCCCGACTCGTTACCAGTCCTCATCGTTAACTTTGGCAGTGCATCATGAGCCGCGGTCGATAACAAGAATTCACAAGGTCTTAATTGATTTCAATTCATAATAATCTAGTTAATCTAGTTAATTAGATTAATAAATCATTATCATTATTATCATTATATATCATTATTATTATCATTATTATCATCATTATTATGAGTAGATTATAATTGTTTTTACCCCTTAATTATTCTTTGATTTTTAGATATGGTTTTCCTTAAAACGTTGAATTTCTGCTATAGTCCTGTTCTCATTATTGACCCACTGCTTTACGTAAGAATAAGTTTCTCTCCAAACGTAAAACCTTCGCCCCTGGCTACCCCCCCCCCCCCCCCCCGCCCCTTCGTATTTGCGCCCTCCTTCCGATTTCCCTGTCCCTGGCCGCTCTCTCCTTCCCATCTTTCATTTTTCATATTTGTCTATCCCTCCCTCTATATTCCTCTGTCTATACCCACCTTTCATACCTACTGCTCTGCCTATGCATCTATTAATTCCAACCCATGGTCTGTATAATCATCTACCAACCTATCTATCTGTCAATTATGTCAACGGAAATGATATTTCGGACTATTCCTACAAAAGCACTCGAGATAAAACGAGAGAAAAATCCTTTTGAATCATTCTCAAATCACTGAAATTGTTCATTGTGGAATCATTGGACACTGGTATGATACATGTCTACAAAAGTTGTTTGTATACTAATGCTTGCCATGCAAGTTTCTCGTTCTTATTCCCTAGAGCCCGTTGTTTCTGAACATGATTACGCATTCATCTGTATGATTGCGTTTCTTTCACCCTTCTATACTGCGATGCAATTTCCCGTTTTCAAGACTTTGATTTCAAATTTGCATTTCACATTGCATGCTTTTCACTTCTTTATTAACATTGATTATTTGGGGGCTTTTCTTGGGAGGACTACATTAATATTCTTCTCTATAGCAGCATACCTATTTTACTGAAGTAGTGCTTTTTAACATTCTGGGTTCTTCTCATTTTGTTATCAATCGTAGATACTTCATGAAAATATGCGTCTTGGTTTTCTTTTAATTCTTTCTCCGTCCTGTTAAGCTCCACCCCCAAAATAGTTATTCAGATCATAATTATTTATTCATGTATTCCAGTTGTGACGCCATCCTCCCGTAAGACTTGAGCTGAACAATAAAGACAACGCCCTCCCATTTGATTGCTACGTCAAATATTTGTCAGAAACGTTTGCATAAAAAAAGAACGTGTGATGCTTTGGGGATGAGTAAGTGCACTTAATAATAGCAAAGAATGCCAAGACACGTAATCTGGTAACTGTGTTTATTGTTCAGGTCATGTCAAGTGTCACAGGATGATGATGTCACAATCGGAATATGGATAAAGATGATCGGAAGGAATTTTTTGAGGTAGAAAAGTAGATTTATATATATATATATATATATATATATATATATATATATATATATATTACATATATATAATACATATTTATATATGTTATATAATATATTGATATATATCATATGTAATATATATATATATATATATATATATATATATATATATATATATATATATATATATATATATATATATTGAAACAAGAAAGGGAAAACTGACTAGAAACAAATAATAAAATTGCTCAAAGTTTTCACTATATAATTATATATCATGAAATGAAATGAAATGAAATGAAATGAAATGAAATGAGATTTATTTACCAAACAAACAAACATCGTCAACAAAGTCAAAACAATTAATAGTTGAGATATAGTTTGGCAAAAAAGAATATATAATATATGTATATATATATATATATATATATATATATATATATATATATATTCACAAAATTTGATTTGGTTATGTACATACCAAACGGCATCAATAGAGGTCAACATGTACAGTCTAAAGTGGATTCTTATCCCCATGATCGAGAAACGTTTTTCAGTGTGTTTGCGGGGAAGGGGGGAAGGGGTAGATTACTTGTGATTTAGTCAAGGGTGCAATGCGTTACTTGTCAACTACCCCCCCCCCCCCCACCCCCCCCCCCCCCACAAAGACCAGCGAGGACCAAAGAACAAACAGGAATAATAACGCAGAGAAGTGCAAGGAAAGAATGAAAGTCGTATTCATTATTAAAATGGACTATTAGTAGTCCTTGTGTTGGCAAATAAAAACGACTGGGGTGATCCACGTATAGTCCGCCATTTGCTGAAGCACTAAGCCTAATACACGACATTGATGATAATAAGTAAACCTATGTTCTATTGATTTCTTGTATCCAGACATTGTGATCCATTAATGCTCTCATTAAATTATATCAAATTTTATTCAACGGAGGTGGGGGGCGCGCGGGCGTCTTCTGCATGACCAGCTCTTGGAGTTGAACATAACTAGGCTAAAGATGGCGCTGTTGATTTTCCCTGAAAAGAATAGTGTTGTTGCAGGTTAGAAACCAGCAGCTTTGGCCCGCGATATACTCTAAAAGTCCAAATGAGAAAGACTAGATGGAGCTGGTAAGATTAATTTCATTTGTCGAAATATCATAATAAAAGGATACAGCACTATATCAAAGAAAAGAGATTCTTGGACGTTTTGATTGAAGTAATTTCATAGAATGGGAGAGGGCCCGAGTTCGGCTGAACAACAGGGGCTCTGACACAGAAACAGAAACAAGCACTGAGCATGAAAAACTTTAGAATATCATTTCGTCGTTATGCTTTACAGACGTGTCGAGTTTAGGTAGATTTTGCTTTTTATTTTCCGTGTTGAAAGAAGCAAATCGACTTATAAGTATGATACAGGGGAAATTCAGCGCTTCTCAAGAAAGAGTCATAGAATGAACCGAAACGAGGTGGTTCTAATAAGCCGCCGAAAATGTCTGCGCACTTTCAGTCTACAGACATCAGAGAGATTATACAGGCCCCTACGTAACAACCTCTGTGACAGGCATGCACAAGGTCACACGGATCGATTCGATGAGTAATAATGTACATAATCGTTCGCATGCATGGCTACCCAAAAATTCCCGACGTCACCTCAGTCTCTCGGAGGTATTTATTTTATTGAAAGGTATTTATTAAATAACATCTCTTGCAGCCAGGAGGCTGAATTGCGGACATTTTACATGGATCATCATGAATACATTCAAATATACAAACATACATTAAAAATATTAACTATTGCACAATAAAATTAACCTTTACCATCAACAAAACAAAAAAAAATACAATTACAACTATTCACTTCTCTGTTCTTGTGTCCATAAATAATCTCTTTTGTTTAATAAATAACTTTACTAAAAATCAACTTTCTTTTCATCTACTCATCTTCTTTTCCTCCATCTTCTCTTTTCCCCCTCCTTATAAACTTTACCATCCTCGTCTTCACTTTCACTCTTTCAACCTCTTCTTATTCCCTGAAATTATCCTTATAATAATCACACGTTATCAGTTTTCATCATTAAAAATCAAAATACCCTTTACTCTCTTTTACAAAAAACAATCAATATACATTCATCAAAATTATGTTATTGCAATGTATTATATAAAACACTGGTTTCGTATGAATGAAATCATTCAAACTACCAAATTTCTTATTTCACATATCACAGAACAGAGGAACATAATATGGCAATTAAACTGATCTAAAAAGTCTGCTTAAGACTAAAAAATTCTGGCAAGTGAAAAAAAAAATGAAATGAAATCAGAAATAAATGAATGAATGGAAGGCCCATAATCAAACACATCATTACAAAAAGAGAAAGAAAGAAAATAAAAACAAATAAAAAAAAACAAAAAATAAATGATGAATCCACATGCGATTTATAACAAAGTTGAGTGTTTTATCAAAGAGAGAAAGTTTCGGCGTGCCTGCAAAAGGCTGAACTTGAATAACAAAACACAGAGTGCATGGGCGATATAACTTTCAGTAAAACATCGGTTATATTCTTCTGTGTCAAAAAGATATATATGTATATATATATAATCATATTCATATTAAAACACTTTAAAAACTTTCAGATCTTACACATATAAAAATAAAATCAGTTGTTATCTCATTTTCATAAATAATCTCTATTTTTCATATAAATAACCTGACTAACCACAACCTTTTTTCATCTACTCATCTTCTTCTTCTCTTTCCCTCCTCCTTATAAACTTTACCATCCTCTTCTTCAATTTCCCTACTTCAACCTCTTCTTATTCCCTTACTATCTATTACAAAACCTCAATAAAAAAGATCAGATATTACATTCATCAGAAAATAGCCTCTTGCAATCAATCGTAAGGAACAGCGCGTACAGTGCTAGCGCCACCATGGACCTACTACAAAAAGATCCGTGACGCCACCACAAGGAGGCACTTGACAAGCCACCTTGCATGCACGTCGCGTTCACAAGACCTACACATGTATGCACTTTTGAGAAATGAGCAACATTGAATAATGTGTGAAAAGTTACGTTGTTACACCTTCATAATGGCGTGTGCTGATTTACTTTATCATTATTATTATTTATTCGGCATTTGCAAAACAATACAAGTGATAACAGAGAAACAGGTAAAACAAGCAAAACGCAAGAAAACAAAGCGTCAGGCTTTCCCTGTTGAGCTAGTTTCAAAATAGATTAAAAATAGTAATAAAATTTTCACTTGACCTTTGATCCCATGGTCCAAATCTTATCATACATAGTTCATGCAAAATGTATGCATTTCCAAGGTAATGATTGAGAAAATAATGTATTTTCAGCACTGTACCTACGCTACTTTTGTATAGTCTACGATTTGCGTGATTAACCATCCATAAACTTTGCATCATTATCCTATAGAACCTACTTTATACCGTATTGTTATGTGTGTTTGTGCGACCAGGTGGGTGACCAAGGATTGAGGCTCAATAGATGGTATCACAACAATGTTTTTTTTTCTTTTGATCTGTGAGTGTTCGATCCCGCTACAAATAAAACCCGAAATATTTGAAGCAATACATGTGCCAAACTGGAGCTGCTCCAGGCATTACAGTAGGACAATATTATTGATTCACGTCCCATCGCATAATAACCAGCCATTCTCACTTATTATGTCCATATTCATTGTAATTAGGCTACTTTTCTCCGTCCCTTCTTGTATACAGAAGATTACACACTGCTCGGTATACAGACACGGGGATGCACAAAAAAGATGCGTTAAACTTGATGACATAAAAATAAAAATTACTCCGCTTTTATATTGCATGTCTTTACACTAATGTATTCTGACTTACAAACTGATAAAGAACTATTACTAATCGTCTTGTATGCCATATCAGTTTCATTTATCGGAAGTGATAGGGGAAAAAAATCGGCTATCCAATGAGGGTATATACCTTCGCAGTAATCATTCAAATGGTAGTAGTTTTATATTGACGTACAAACGAATTCCACAGGTGCCTTTTTGTCTTTGATGATCGGGGTTCGATGCCGCCACTTGCTGAGATATCTAAAGATTCATTATAAGCACCGCAGTGCTGGTTAATGGGAAGTATCCAGTGACCGGTGTTCCACGTAAAGGTCTGTATAACGCATCGAGATACTTATCAAGTGTGAAATATGCTATCAGGTTTTAAAAGCCATGTACAAACTAGCAATTATCATTTCTATTATCATTATTAATATTATTATTATTATTATTATTATCATTATCAACGACATCATCATCATCATTATCTTCTGAGTCTATCACAATTCGCGCCACTTTTGAAATCGTGGTCTTAATAACTATGGAGTAGTCGTGGAGGCCTTCATATTTTATTTAGATCTTGAGGTCTGCAGGCATGCAGTCATAGCAATCGCGTTGATCGTAGACAAGTTTTGGACGGTTCAAAAATAATTGTCGACGGTAAACGCGATTGTGACGACTGACCTCAAGATCCGATAAGATCACCACGTCTACTCCACGATTAAGACCACGATTTCGATACAAAGTGGCGCAAATTGTGATGAACAACATTCACAAAAAATCTTCGATCGGCAACTGAATGGGCAATCGTGGCGTTCGTGGTGGTCGCACGATACTTAGGCCTAGTGGGAATTTGCTTTTGCAACTACATGCATGTTTTTCTCTTTTCCTTCTATTTTGCCCCATTTTCTTTGTAAATAAGATATCAGTCCGTATTTTGGGTTAATGATCAGGGGCGTCACCAGCTTTTTTTCAAGAGGGGTGCGTTTTGACACTAAATGTTTACGAGATTTTTTGGACAGACATTTGGAACATAGGAAGCTCTCAATCCCTAGATTTTTACTGTTTTTTGAGGGAAACCAAGCGGGGAAAGGGCACCGGCGTAGATAGGATTTAATCTTGGGGGGGGGGGGTAGTATGCGAGGGAGCGAGCAAGGGTGGGGGGAGGGTGTGGAAGTGCCGGAGGGGGTTGTACCCCCTATAAATGGATTATGGAATGACGGTGTGAAACGACAAATTACTGGCAGCGATATCAGGAGAATGGCATAACGGCTACATGCGAGCGAGCGGAGCGAGCGAACTTGAAAATTTTGACATTATGCCGTTTGTAGCCATATTTTTTTGCTTTGGAAATTAAGGGGGGGGGGCACACCGGGCGCAACTGCTGGCAATTACTGGCAGCAACATCAGGTGAATGGCATAATAATCAAATGCGAGCGAGCAAAGAGAGCGAGCTTGGAAATTTTGACATTTTACAGTCCAAAAACTGCCATTTGGAGCCATATTTTTTCGCTTTGGAAATAAAGGAGAGGTGGGGGCGCAACGGGCGCAACTACCGGTAATTACTGGCAGCAATATCAGGAGAATGGCATATCAATTAAATGCGAGCGAGCGAGCGAGCGAGCGAGCTTGACAATTTTGACATTTTACAGTTAAAAAAAACTGCCGTTTGTAGCCATATTTTTTTGCTTTGGAAATTAAGGGGGGGGGGGCACACCGGGCGCAACTGCTGGCAATTACTGGCAGCAACATCAGGTGAATGGCATAACAAATAAATGCGAGCGAGAGAAGAGAGCGAGCTTGGAAATTTTGACATTTTACAGTCCAAAAACTGCTATTTGGAGCCATATTTTTTCGCTTTGGAAATAAAGGAGGGGTGGGGGCGCAACGGGCGCAACTGCCGGTAATTACTGGCAGCAACATCAGGAGAATTGCATAACAATTATTAAATGCGAGCGAGCGAGCGAGCTTGAAAATTTTGACATTTTACAGTCCAAAACTGTTTGTAGCCATATTTTTGTAGCCATATTTTTTTTTTTTTTGTTTGCTTTGGAAATTAAGGGGGGGCGCACCGGGCGCAACTGCTGGCAATTACTGGCAGCAACATCAGGTGAATGGCATAACAATTAAATGCGAGCGAGCCAGCGAGCGAGCTTGAAAATTTTGACATCATACAGTAAAAAACAAACAAACTGCCGTTTGTAGCTATATTTCTTCGCTTTAGAATTTAAGGGGCGCATCGGGCGCAACTGCTGGCAAATACCGGCAGCAATATAAGGAGAGCATAATGATTACATTCGAGCGAGCGGAACGAGCGAGCTTGAAAATTTTACATTTTACAGTCCAAAAACTGCCGTTTGTAGCCATATTTTTTAGCTTTGGAAATTAAGGGGGAGGGGCACCGGGCGCAAGTGCTGGCAATTACTGGCAGCAACATCAGGTGAATTGCATAACGATTAAATGCGAGTGAGCGAAGAGAGCGAGCTTGAAAATTTTACATTTTACAGTCCAAAAACTGCCGTTCTTAGCCATATTTTTTCACTTTGGAAATTAAGGGGGGCGCACCGGGCGCAACTGCAGGCAATTACTGGCAGCAACATCAGAAGAATGGCATAAAGATTAAATGCGAGCGAACGGAGCGAGCGAGCTTGAAATTTTTGACATTTTACAGTCCCCAAACTGCCGTTTGTAGCTATATTTTTTCGCTTTGGAAATTGAGGGGGGGGGGGGGGGGGGCGCACCAGGCGCAACTGTCGGCAATTACTGGCAGCAACTTCAGGAGAATGGCATTACGACTAAATGCGAGCTTGAAAATTTTGACATTTTGCTGTCCAAAAACTGCCGTTTGAAGCTATATTATTTTTTTTTTCGCTTTGGAAATTAAAGGGGGGGGGGGAAAGCCCGGTGCGCCCCTCCCCCTGGATCCGCCACTGGTAGTCAAGGGTGTGGGTTTATGTTCATGAGGTGGCGTCGAAGTGACCAAGCGGGGAAAGGATGTCCAAAATCTGCACTTTAGAGCATCCCCTAAACTATTGTGCGTGTTTGTTTGTGTGTGTGTATATGGAAAAGTTAGGAATTAGCCCAGGTCAAGTCTTTTTATTGGCAATGCAAGATATTTTTATATAGACTAGTATGTAAAGCAACACTGCAAAATCAATGATCTAGCTTTGATATAACGAAGGTACAAAGGTGTACATTCTATACATCACATTGCGCAACATTGTAGCGACTCTTCGTTCGGATGTACTGAGTACACTGCGCACATCCTGCTTATAATTATGCAGAATGCCAACCAGGAATCACGCTGAATCACAATGTTTTGTCGGGTCCGGGCTTTTTGAACAATGTTTCACACTATATACCTATTTAATTATGGTTAAAAGAAATCATAGAAAAAAATCTTATTTCTTGATCACCCTTTCATTCAAAAGCAGTTTACTAACAGTTGAACTACTATTTTGGTAAGTCTTTTTTTTTAAACCAGCGGATTGGGAGGGGGGCGCACCCCCCCCCCCCCCCCCCCCCCCTCCGTAGTTACGCCACTGCTTTTGGGTGAAATAATTGGACAGATTTCTTGAATTCTAACAAAAAAGCAAGAAAATCTTTTCATCGCGGGAATTATGATTATGTGGGGTGGGGCAATTGGTGCGCTTGCCTTCCAATATTTTTATGGGGGCAACATTTTTGTTTTCTTTCAAAAGCAAGAAAATCTTACTTCGGGAATTATTAATTATGGGGGGCAAAATTAAAATATGCTTGCCCCTCCAATATTTTTATGGGGGTAACTTTTTGTTTTTCTGTCAAAAAAAAAAAAAGAAAATCTTCTCGTCTCTGGAATTATGGGGGGGGGTGGGCAAAATGATATGCTTCCCCCTCCATTTTTTTCCATTTTTTTTTTTTAATGAGGCTAAGGCTCGTTCTAGGGCTGGCAATATGGATTGGTCAGAAGTAACGTACATAGACCCTACATACTTGTATAATAAGTAGCTCACGTACATGCAAACGTGTATAAGTGCTCCGTATCGTACGGATGTACAGTACGGTCGATAAATATAGGTTTCTCGGCCAATATCGCACTTTTGTCAGTCCAATTCCTAATTGCTGCATTCAATTTAGCAAAATTTAGCGTAGATGACATGTTCGGTAGTTCAATTTTATGATCTCTTCATTCAAATTAATTTTGGAGCATTCAAATTACCTTTAGCCTCATTCTAATTAACACTTTTTCAATTGAAATTCGTAAAACAAGCACCATTTCGTTATTCGTTCATTCAATTTAGAATGATATAGTCACGTGATCACGGACATGCCGCACTCGTTCATTCAAATTCATTTTTGGGCATCCAATTTAACATCTTTTGCAGTCAATTTAGCACGCATGTTTATGCTTTGGTTCTTTCTTTATTTTTTGTCAACATAGATATTGTTTTGCAAGCGTCATTACATTTCATATTTTTGTACTTATTTTAGAGATTTTGGCAACAGTTTTTTTTTTCAATGTGCTTAGTGATTAGTGATTCTTCCAGTCCGAAGATATAGTGCATCATGTGGCCACAACTTATCTGGCCGTTGAGTGCTTTATTCCGAGTGTGTCGGCCAGTTCTAGAAAGTCAAGGTTATGATCATCAAATGTTTCTATAATTCTTTTTCTGTCTTCTTGAGAAATACGTCTGTATCTAACTTGTGCTGTCATGACTGTAAGAAGATGAAGTTAATCTGTAGTATTGGTACATGTAGGCCTAAAATGACATGTATGAAAGAAAATGGGCGTTACAGAACAACAAACTCGAGTTATATATGGTAAAGAATATAATACTTTTACTGCTTAACAGTGCGTGGATGAAACAAAAAGTCACACGGAAATACACGTTTAGATTTTATCACCTTTTCAAAAAAGAAATAACATGACGTTAATTTGAATGAACATGTTAGGAATTTGACTGCCCATACGCGAAATTGAATGACTGAAATACCCCTTTCGGCCAGTGTTGGCGAATTTGAATGACTGAAGAGCACGTGCCAATTTGAATGCTCGTTTTACGAATTCGAATGGCACATGTGCGAATTTCTTTGATCGAAATGCTAAATTGAACGACCAACTTGCAATTTTGAATGACAGAATATGCAGTGACGAGGATTTTCGCTAAATTGAATGAACCTTTTATCAAATGGACTGACAAAAGTGCGAAATTGGCCGGGAAAACCTATAGTATAACACTGTAGAATACAGTGCTGCAGAACCAAGGGTGCGAATTGTTTTTGCCGACGATTTTTTTTTTTTTGTGCGTGTGTGTGTGTGTGTGTGTGTGTCCCTGGTGGAAAATATAAAAAAAGAAAAAGAAAAGAGTAATTACTAGTATTTAGCGTCCGGCGTTGAGGTCGCTCGCAGACTGATTTTTTTTTTTTTTTTTTTTTTTTAAAGGATCTGAAGGGGGGTGCGTTCGCACCCAACGCACCCCCCCTGGTGACGCCCATGATGATGATATTGTAAAAGCAGTTGGTAAAAGAAATCTCTACTTCATGCTTTTCAGCGGTTTTCCTTAATAAATCGTTGGTGAGAGTCGCGTCGTGGAGGTTCGGAAAGGGCGGGATGCCTGTTGAGCACGTAGTATGGCGGCTCCCGCGTGCGTTGCTGTGACGACTCCGCCAAACTCCGCCCACATATTAGTAGCGACCTCCAACTGCAAATATAATTCCTTGGCTGCGGTAGCATTTAGCCGGCTCCCCCCGCGCCGCCGGTGCACACGGCATGCGGCAGTGCTGGTCCGTCCCCCCGATGAATGAACAGGTGTGTAGGGTTTCAGCTACGTGTGGGAAACCGGGATATCAACAAAACTGTGCTTTGTGTGGGCATGCACGTGTCCCGTGGGCGTGATATTGCCAAAACCTGAAATTGAGACCAATTTGTAGTCGTGATAATTCATAAGCTCAATCTTTGGTACCGTTTTGAAACGGAACGCTACACAGACCATAGTATACCCGACACTCAACAGGTTGGACCTAGTACCTGAGTAATAACAGTATTACATAACTGAACAGCAGGTCGGCGGTGCATGGGTCGGACTCGGATCGGCGGCATCGTCTCGTGTATTTTGCCTTGAATGTACTACAACTTTCAGGGCTCCAAGGCAGGACCGAGTCACGCTTGTGAGGAATTGAATATTTCTACCCAGTGTCTCAGTGATATGTCTTCAACGTCTTTACTCTAGATACTGCGCGGCATAACGTTCTCGTAAGTCGTACGAACAGTCAAACTTGCATTTGATCAATGGTCCCATGCACTGAGTTTTCCGAGTTGCTCGGCAGCTCGGTTTGGTTTGTTGACATAATTCAGAGCTCTAATTTACATGCAGTTGACGGGCGCGGGCGGTATCCACTGAAATCAACGCCGGCCAATTTTCGCGTGGATCGTGGACTTTGACTCCAGCTGCACGTTTCAGTTTTAACAGTAACACTCGAACTTTCCGAGCTCATGTTCCTTGTCGCTGTATAAAATCTTGGATTGGTAATCACAAAGCTGCCAGTGAAATCATCTGCTAGAATTACCCCTGAGCCGCTAGTCGTGTGCTCTTCACTTCCGTCTCGCTCGTGATCTTGTGGGTGCGTGAACATGGCGCGAGTTTGTGTCTCCAAGGTGCTGCCGGCTCTGCTCCTGATTCTCGGGCTTAGTCTAGCAGTGGCTCTTGCTGGTAGCACTCCCACCTCGACACTGTCTCTCCTCAAAGACAACCTGAAAGTCGTCAATATGCCCCTGGGAGACTGGCTTGAGATTATGATCACAAATGTTGTGAGGTTTGTCGCTTCGCAAACTGTCCTCACGATAGCTGTATTTGCAGTGGGATGCTACGTTGCAAAGTATCTCTACGGTGTCTTCTTCTTGCCCATGAATATTATTCGAAGACCTGGAGATGTCGGCTACATTTTGGATGGCAAAAGGAAGAGTGAGGTTGTGAACGAAATCCGGAGGAGAAGGAAGGTGGGGCAGTTGCCACCACTCTTCCCAAATGGATGGATCCCACTAATAGCATCATGCAACTTAAAGAAAGGAGACGTGGAGTACATCAGCGCTTTTGGTAAGCATCTCATTGTGGACAATTGCAATGTCGTTCGGGTTGGCAATCATTTTGATAGCCAGACTCTGAAGAAGTAGTTCATGTAGCAGTTCACATGATAAGCTGGACTGAGCTATTCTGGTTGATCGATGATTCAGTGAACAATAAAAAACGTTCTTGTTTTTTTTTTTCTGAAATATGCAAAATATGTGAAAATTTCCACACAGCAAAAGTTTCCGCTTTTACAGCATGCACAGACCAAAGGCATAGAACCTCTACATTTATGTAAGTACCTCTACACCAGCTGTAGATTGCTCACGTTCAATATTTTCAAATTATGTTATTAAGGCCTGTTCACAGATTGGAGAATGATAAACAAGATGTTGTGATGTTTGAACATTCCAGTCACATCTGATAGAAAACATATGAAGTTTGAAAATACTGTAAAACATGATATATTCGCGGCATGAAATTTTCACGAATTGGAGCCGACAGCCTTTTTCGTGGCATGAAATTTTCGCGAATTGCCACTGGCTTTCAATGCATGTAGTGTAGACAAAAACTTTCGCATGCATTTTAATTTCGCGAATTTCGGCACTCGCGAAATTCGCAAAATTAAAATGCACACCAAAATTCCTCGTTTTACAGTATACAATCAACCTCACCACAGCCAACCTTGCATTGAAGTCAAAAGATTGGCAAAGATGAAGAAAAATTCTACCCCCTGTGCGTAGAATGGTTTTATTGTGCTAGTTTGATTTGCATAGGATGAAGGATTTCCTCCTTTTAGTGAAATTGACAGTATTTAATGCGAGTGTTTGCACTATAGTGTGCATGTGCACAACTGAATTGCATTCAACCACAGGCACAGCTATAAAGGCCTTGGCAATAAGCGACAAAACGTCGCTGCAAACTTCATACGAAGTGTCCTAAACTTTTCACATCTGTCTGTGAAATAGCATCCACTGATGAACCAACTTGTATTTTCTCTTCCTCGCTAGAAGTTTCGTTTTCTTTCTTTCTTTTTTTATAGAAAGGTGATAGCTGTACAGCTGTAGATCTGTTTCTTTTGCATGGCTGCTGTCAATTTGTTGAATTCTGTCCCCAAATTATTTTTTTAACTAAATCTTACACTAAAAATGTTAATTTTTTTGATTAGAAAGAGGTTTGCCATTATTTTTTTAACCAAATCTTACACTAAAAATGTTAATTTTTTTGATTAGAAAGAGGTTTGCCATCCAGTTGTGGTGCAGTATTTTAAATGTCTTTTTTTTTTCAATCTTGGAATCCAGCTCTTATTCGAATGTTCATATCATTTTTGAGTGGTTTCTATACAGATCTATAGGATTACATTCTGTGACAGTATAACATTACTTTCTTATTTCTTGCTCCTATTCCCAAAGTAATAAATTATGAAAACCAGGCTGTTTCCACGTGTGAGCCAACCAGGTCTGTCAGCTATGTGCGTTGAATAAACCTCCCAGTGACTGAGTTTAACATTTCCGCTGAACCTCTGTTTTTTTTACCCCCTCCTCCTCTATCCCCCCCCCCCCCCATGTTCAGAATTATGACTAGGGCTGATCGAAGGTACAATAGTTCATTAGAGGTAATAATATTGCTGAGCACTGCAGAATTTGAAGCTGTTGATATTGCTATGCAGCCTTGATTGCTTGGTGCTAATTGGTAGTCCGTGGCCACTGAGAATGATCAATAAGGAAACATTAATTTAGCTGTGAGAGAGAATGCACAAAAATACTCCAGCAAACAAAGGAATATAAACGCAGTTGAAAATTTGTTATCACTCTCTAGACTTTGTATCATGAGTGAGTGGAATTTTTACAGCAAGTTTCTGGTGTCCATCAACAAAATTATGTCCATTCATTGCATTGTTCTTGCAATAATCTAAATATGATATGAGAGCTTTCATTACCATACAACTAGGGCAGGGATTCGCAATTCACTGAATTGAAATTCCAGTAGGTTAGAATTTAGACCATAAGTTGTTTTCTATCCATTTTCAGAAAGAGAGAAAAAAAAATTCTCTTCAGTATCATTTGAATACTTTTTTTCTTCTTTATTTTTTTTTTTTTTTTTGGGGGGGGGGGAGGTAGGGATTAGAAGGCAATTTATCTGTCATTGCTACCAACTTAACTACTGGTTATGCTTGAAAAATGATTGCGATGCCACTTGTCTATTTCCCACGAGCTTTAGTTTTTACAGCAATAATCTTCAACTCGTGTCGATTGCCAGCTATAATAGTACCATGGTGGACATTGTAGATTTGTATTTCCACCATTTGTAATTGGAATCAGGATCCATTTAGATGGATGATAGGACCAAGGAGGATTACAGTATTATTGCATATTATATACCTCATTTCTAGAATCCTCTCCTCTGATTGGTTAAAAGGGGAGTCATGAAAATAGCTGTGCCGTATTTTTTAGTTACGGTACCAGTACTGTGATCGGGGCCCAGGCACAGTTACTAAATAGGTTTGGAGACAGTCGCGACCCCGTACACATAGATCGCTCATATGGACGCACCAATGATACGACCGCCGCGCATTCGATCAGCGTGCTGTAAAAGAGATTAGCGGACTGGTTTGGAGACAGTTGCAACCGCGTACACTGTACACCTGTTACAAATTGTATATTATGATCACTCATGTACATGTGAGTGTACGTACGTACCAATGATACGACTGCCGCGCTGTCGATCAGCATTGATTACGAGTGTTGTAAAAGAGACTAGAATCTCTATTTTCGGTATATAAAACAAATAATGACTGCTTGATATTCGGGGCACAGTTAAATTATGTAGGCCCTCGGTGATGTGAAAACCGTAACCATGCCCTCAGCCTCGCTTTGGGCATGGTTACGGTTTTCACATCACCTTGGGCCCATAATTTTAATTGTGACCCTCATAGCAGTCATTATTTGTATACTGTACCATACTACCAGGGATACCAGTTTGTTACAGCAAGAAGATTTGTTGTACGCATAGTTTAAATTGTGGTCCCAATGAAATACATCGGGTACTATGGTACAAATTTTAAAGAGTTGTGTTGTCATTTTTGCTGCTTTCATAGTGTACAAACATGTAATATCTATGTGCCACCAACAACACTTGTCATAATATGATTAAGAGAGGATGAGGTATGACAGATTAAGATCCCACATGTGGAGGTTAGTACTGAAATAAAGCAAATTAATCTTCTGTAATCGTACTGGAAACCAAGCATGAAACAAGTACCGGTATTAACTTTTAGTGCAGTCAACTGGGGTTTTTTTTTTCCAAAATTGTGGTTTTCTCCCAAACCCTAAACACCAAATACCACAGTTTGTCTCTGTGGGGACAGTGTTTCCGCAAGTTTCATCAGATGCAGAATGTTGTTAGCACTGTAGTTGCGCGGCAGAAAGATGAAACTGGTGATGAATGGGGCCATGCTTCCTTCTGCCTCTCAATGGACTGAATCAGGTGTGAGACTCTGCACATGGTGCACCCATGCGTTGTTGTGCCCACTGGAGCTTGACTCTTGATTGTGTAGATTATTGCCTAGCAATCTCATTGTTTCCGTCTGAAAGAAGGAATCCAATTGGGAAGAAGACGAACAATAGCTGGATGTCACTTTCACCCCTGGGACTATGAGCTTATGTAAGAGTAACAATTCATGAGGGACTTGCTAGCCCTCTTCATGGAGAAAAGACCCGGTAAACTTCAAGTTCTTGTCTCATGGAATTCAAAATAAACATCACTCAAATAGAGCATATCATGTGCTGATTTTGTTGTGTTGTTGTTTTTTGTGGGGGGGGGGGGTGGGGTTGGGGCATACACTTGTACTTGCCCACATTACTGAACTTGGACCATTATTTCTGTTAAATTATTGAGGGTCTTTGGTTACTTTTCTCTTTTGTGCCCAGATGCCTTTTTTTTAGTAGCCTGAGCCATTGTCCAAGTACATTGTAGGCTACATTTAAAACTCTGCCATGTTTTGAAGATCAGCACATGTACTCTGACATACATCGTACGGGTAGTTCCACTTTGCAGACCTACTGAGTAGTGTAAAGCACTATCTCACTCAGCAGGACACAGGAAACATTGCTGTTTAAAATAGAATGCACCTGTGAAAACAGTGACATTATTTGATCATCTTTCATAACATCTTCTTCACCCCCTGCAATTCTCCATATCGCATATAGCCGATATCCAGCACTATTTGCTATCGAAAGCAAAAATTCCCTTCAAAGTACCCGGATGTGCTGGGAAGGGTACTTCCGGTGCTGGCGCGCTTGTTGGCGATGGATGCTTTCTTGCTTTTATATGACAGCTTCGTTGGCTTTCCTGGCGAGTGTCTCGAGTTCTTGTCGTCGTTTCACAGCATTCCAAACACCGGGACTGTTCAAAAATTCTCTCAGTTGTGGCACTGTCATTCCCTGAAATTCATCCATGATGAATGTGTGAACAGTTCAGAAAAAGAACGATGATACTTCGCACTTTCATTGAGGGTATAACGTTTCAAAGTTGTTACCGGAAGTGAGCTTCCCAGCAAAAATACCCAGATGTTGATATCGATAGCTGATATCACGGTATATCGGCTATATGTGATATGGAGAATTGGAGAAGGGAATTCACAATTTCCCTCAAAAGATCTTATACATGTAGTGCCTGTAAGCAACAATTACATTTAGACCTGTGCAAGCAAAGACAAACAGTAATCTGTAAAGCATGGTCAAATGCACAGCTGGAGGTTGATTCTTGTGTCCACATGGAGCGAAACTACGAGTGGGGAGCCACCCGTGGCTCATGGATAGAGCATTTATAAACCCTAAGATGTCTTGTGGTTCTAATCATCGACTAAACTTTAAGATTGCTAACTTTCGAATGTGTCCACATGGCGCTAAACTACAGGCTAATCATCAAGAGTTAAGTTTCAACCTAAACTTATAAAGTTTAGGAATAGCGTGTAAACATAACTATACTGTGTCCACCACATCGTTCAAACATTTGGTGCTATCTGCTGCCCCAGGAGAATTCAAGTGCACAGGGTATACAGACCATTCCTCTATTTCAGTTGTGGGCACATTGCTATAATAGTACAAGGTATTGACTCAGTGCCTGGAAATGGACTTTTGGAATGTCTCCTAAGTAAATTACCATAGAGTCAACAGCCGAAAAAAAAGCTGTGTAGGGGTCTAACTTCCGGTGCTATCACATTGTACATCACTGCTTAGAATTTTATGATACTACTGAGCAATGTAGTTTGTTTTCAGTATAACAAAGTGGTCCTTGGAAAGGTTGCTATCTTCGAGCATCAGTGATTCTTTTACATTGTACAGAAGTACTCTAAAACGGTCATGGCACAATGCTGTGACCATTTGTTACCGATCATCACAAAACCAAAAATAGAAATAAAAAGGTCATACCCCTTGATTTAATACATGAGAACTCAAAAAAGGTGAAATGAGTCAACCATGTCAATTTTTGTTTTTCCATTTCTGAAAGAGCTAAATTCTTCTTCTACATTATTTGTTAAGTTTGGTATCAGAAAATGAATGGGAAAGTAGGTTTTCAGCAGTTTTTTCTACAACCCTTTTATGGTAGTGTGATAATGTCCTACTGAAGGCCCCTTTTAATTTCTTGTAAGTCCAGGCACAAGCTCCTCATTTTTAACCCTAATAACTTTTGAGAGGATAACATTTTGCTAAGACTACTTTGGAAGTTGGCATTAATGGTGAACAGAATGTGTTGATAGGGCACGCTCAATTTCAGCTCAATCTAATTGAAATCCCTTCATTGTCTTTGGTCCCATTCATCGTGACGCTAGCTCAGCTTGATAAGATTAAGCACTTGAATAGACCATATATTTTCGATAGAGCCTTTTTCTCTACCATTCACTTCACACTTTACCAGAGTATGTGCTTTCTTTCCAATAGTGTAAAACAAGGAATGTTTGTGTGCATTTTGATTTTGCAAATTTCGCGAGAGCCAAGATTTGCGAAATCACATGTAGAATGCAGTGTATGAAAGGTCTTGTCTACACCAAGGAGGTACAAACCTAGTACCTCCTTGGTTAGAGGCAATTCACAAAAATTTCATGCTGCGAAAAAGGCTGTTGGTTCCAATTTGCGAAAATTTTATGCCTCTAAAATAATGTGTTTTACAGTATTGTTATGTTAGGAGAGTCCATTTGAATCGAGCTATATATGCCATTATAAAGCTTAGATTCTGCTCTTTCCAAATTTACCATATCTGGCGACTTTTTGTTGGTTTTGCAGTACAGGACCACACATTTAGAATCCCGATCATCTGGGGTAAACAGGGAACGTTTTTTTACTGGTCATGCCAGACCAGTAAATTTGGCAATTCCTGAAAAATTACTAGCCTGACAGTGATTTTTACCTGTCCGCGACTGTCGGACCAGTGCCAGTATTGAGCGTTAATGCACACAATTATTGGTCTGTATGTCAAGGTGACAGTGGGCGACCACAGTGGAAGTGATCGTCACTGGGCCTTACAAGGTTGTGTTTATGAGAGTATGAAGGGCATCCTAACATGCTGTAATCGAAGCAATTAAATATTTATCGAAGCATGTCCATGAGGAATGTGTGATAGAAAAAAAAATAGTGAAGAAAGTGTGTAACTCAATGGAATATGTACCGGTACTAGGTAAAATGAAATGATACATGTAGGTAATCCTATTTATCATGGTCAGCAAAGTTATAGCAAGCTTATTAGAAGAGCAGTGAGGAAAGAATCGCAAAGCTGTGAACTTTATGGTTAAAATAGGACTTTATACAGTACAATGTAGCAAGTGTAGCAAAGGCACTGTATCACCATCAACCAAAATATTGCTTTGAGGCAGCTTTGTTTGCTGTTGGAAGACCCGGTTTAAATGTACTTGACAGAGATACCAAGTAATTGTGCAAATGTTCAGCGTCCCTGGGAAAATATGATATCCAAAGCTTATTGCACCTTACATACCAGAATGACAATAAAATGTTATTTCATTATGACATAGAACTGTGGTTATACCATATCAAACATACACTGTAATTGTAACTACTTCCTCATAACTGCTTGTAAAAGTACGCAAAGTCCTCGAATGGCAAATTTGTAGTAATTTTGAGGTTTTCCATGACCCAGAAATTGTTCTGTAGAATCAATAGAGGGAATTCATGATACAGTACTCACCCGTTAACCCGGAACCGCTTTAGCGTTAACCCCGCTTAAGTGCGACAAAACTTGATATATCAAATATTTCACGTGTTATTTCCACCGCTTAATCAGAACGATGAACTGCTTTATCGGGACAAATCTGGCTGAAACACTTCCTTGACCTGTGTATTAATGTCTAAAAATTATAGGGGGGTTCACACGTACACCAATTAGCGGAATAAAAATCTCGAGATTTGCATCGCAATTGGTATCTCGAGTTTTTTGCACATGTGGACAGAAAAAACCCGAAAATTAGCGCGATAAGCATCGCGATGCTAATCCCAAGAAATCTTGCACTAGTTCCTCAATTAGTGCAGGATAATTTGCCCCGCGCTGGTATGTGTGAACGGTCGGGATTAGAATCTCGAGTTTTTATATCCCATCATGCAATGCGCACATCACAACAGCGAGGCCTCTGCGAAGGACAAAGGGGAGTGCGCACAGGTAGTGACAGAGAAGGGCGCTGTGTGACCCAGTTTGCAGGCTTTACTGTTATCTCGATCAGCAATTAGCGGGATAATTCTGTACGTGTGGATGCTTGCAAGAAACTAGAGATTCCGAGCAAGATCGCTATCCTGCTAATTTGGAGCGTGTGAACGGTTGCCAAAAAATCTCAAGATATGGAGCGCGATCATCATCCCGCTATTTTGTACATGTGAACCCGGCTAGTAAGTAAATCCTTTGAAATAATTGCAGAGATTTCATTTCTTTACCAGAAGGATTTTTTTTTCCTAGCCAGTTCCGATAGATTATGCCAACTGCAATCGCATTTTTGCCGTTAGACAGTGAGATGTTAAGCAGAGACGGTCTTTATCGAGCGTCGTGTTATCGTGCGTCGTTAGCTTCTCCTCATGCACTTAATACACTTTACTATCTTCAGCATCGAATATTAGCCCTCATCCCTCCTTCCAGTAGATGTCTGTCCTCTATCTATCTACATTTATATCTTTTTATTTCTCTACTTCAAGCAAGATATTTTCCTGGTACGAAATTTTTGCGAATAGGACGGTCATTTTCGCAGCATGAAATTTTCATGAATTGCCACTGGCATTAAATCCGTAGATATGGTTAGTGTAGACAAGAACTTATTGCGTGCATTTCAATTTTGCGGATCTTGCCTCTACAAAATTTCGCGAAAATAAAATACATGTGAACATATGTGGTTTTACAGAACGCTCTGCCTGTCTATGTCACCTGTATCATTTTCTCTCAGTTTGCTTTGGTTCCTTCCCATCTCCCATCCCTCCCTCCCTCATCCAAATAGAAGATGGATGCAGGTTGCTGGTTTGTGAGGCAACAAGTGATGCTTTATTTTCATCACCTTGGTTACGAGACCTGTTAACAGTCTTTGTTCTTGAAGACAGGTTTCAAGGTGAGGTCAAATGGGGTTCCATTGATGCAACATGTACAGTCATTCAGAGGCCTGATGGCATTTAAAACATAGAAAGTACCGTACTGCTTTGAGAATATCTTCGACTTGTGTAAGCTCATTCCCTTTTCTACTATGCCCTAAAATGAATTTACTTGTCACTAGTAAACATAAGTGATGCTATGCTGCAATTGTAGTCTAGCTTCAAGGAGTCCTTCTCACTTTCCACTGTACATGTTGATGCTATTGATGGTTAGATAGACAGATAGATAGAAGAAAGAGGGAGAAAGAGTGAGTGTAAAGAGCATTCGCATTTTATGCTCCTTGCAGAGATGAAAATAATCAGAGATTTTTATAACCAAGACCAAATTTGGCTGTAGCTCTTTAGTTCAGTTAGTTCGTAATGATGGAATTAGTGTGTATTTCCTCACCACTTTTCCTGAGACGTAGACTAATCGACCCTGAGGAATGGAGTGGTTCATTGACTGGCACTGAGTCAAAAGGCAATTATGCAATCAATGTTTGCCAGTGATCCCTGTAGGTTAACAGGGCCATGGGGGATGGTCATCAAACACAAGACTGCTCATCTTACACGTACAAGCCAGCATTATTAGCTCCATTGTGGACCAATTGTTTCGGGATTTCAAGGGTATTGATCCAGCAATGTACGCATGTAAAGCCCTCAGTCCCAGTGATACGAGCATGTTCTCTAATTTTCTGGCTCCATACAGATACATGTATATTGTAACAGCTTCTGTGTGTTGTAACAGGCAGGAAAGTCCATTCCAAATGGCTGCAGCCAAGTTTCACTTGAGAGGTCATTGAGAGGTTTTCAGCATTTAATCATGGCAGTACACTGGGTTGACATACCATCACATACACTGTTGTAACGAGAAGGCCGCAATAAGAACACAACGTGTAGTGTGATTTCCCTTTAATACTCAGATTTATTCATTGTCTGCAATATACTATGGTAACCCAGTTATGGCCTCTGTTTCATACTGTAATGTCAACTCTTCTGTCAAAAAGTAAATCCACACGCCAACCTTGAGAAAGATTAAGTTTTGAGATACAGAGAGTGTACATGTATGGAATGTTTTGTGGACATGCATTGTAAGCACTCCAATGTAGTGTATCGGTGTGGTTATCCCCTAAAATCCAAGTATATGTTAGATCAGACAATCATGACCCACATTCAAGAACTAACAACTTTCTTCAAGAATCTTTGTCTTCATGAAAATAATATTTGATATGATATCAAAAGTGCTATAAAGGCCATCAGATAGGAAATTTGGCAATGGTACTACAGGAAACAGAAGTAAGATATCATTATCATACAAATCTGTACTAATATCAATCCACGAGGGACTACTCTGGTGATATGGTGGGTGTCACCTCTTGTCTATTTCTGCTCCTGAGAGCCGCTAACAGGGATCCATAGTCCCACATTGATGGCACATTGATATGTCATTGAAATCATGTTTATTTGGATGACAATGTACAGTAGCAACCACAGCATCTTTCCCCAGGAAAGTCATTGTTAGTGATTTTGTATAAATATGAGACTAAAATTATATGATGCAAAAGATCCATGTCGTTCTTCTTGATTTCACATCAAAACGGGGAAATTTATTTGGGATTTGTGTAATAGCTCCCTTTGAGATTCAAATTTTAGTGATGGCTTCATTGCCACTGATTATTTGAGTATGTGGGGCATGGAATAGCACCGTTGGTTTCGTGAAAGCATGGGAAGCATTGGAATTCCATTAACCCGTTGAGGACGGTTTGATATTGCTACAACACGCATTTCCCATAGACGCTTGCCCGAGTATACTCGGGACTCGTCCTCAACGAGTTAATTTCTATTCTGAACTCAAACTTTCTGTTCATCTAATCTTTTTTATACTGCTAAAGCCAACTTGAATGAGATGTGGAAAGTTCTGTCATTAATGCATGAAAGTGATGACCTCAGAATTCTACATTTGCATGTTTTGTAGTGCTATTTATAAGCTACCCAACCGTGACAATGAAAATCGTATCTGCAAGTACGGTAAAATGTTATTGACGAAAAGAGGAAGTGAAAAGTTAGATCTTCTGTGTGAGCTCTATACCCCTTTCAGCTACTCTCTTGGCTCGGGCCAGGCCCGAGCTAAGTCGTAAAACATTGAGTTTTAGAATGGGTCGGGCCAAATTGGCCCGCGCCAGGCTCGAGCTATTTTGGCGCTGCTGTAAGCTACCACTATGTGTGGGCCAAGCTTGGGCCTGGTGCCGATTGAAGAGTGTGTGAATGATAGCAGCGCCATGCAGGCTCGGGCCAAAATTCTTTGCGCAGTCAATGGGCACAATTACCTGGCCGTTCTCCGCCGAAGCTCACATTCAGTTACATGGTAGCTATCACTTACTTGGCGGAGTTCGTGAATAGGTCATTGTAAAATTGGCACCGCTCTGCTGTAGACTAGTTATTCAGCACAACTTTAACTGCTTGGCGCAGGCTAATTTAGCTCGGGCCAGGAGCTGGCCAAAAATGCATGAGTATACCGAAAGGGATGAGTATCACAAAATTTCATGCATAGAACTCTTCCAATATTGTTCATTCCCTGTGTTTGTGCAGTCCCTGAAATGCTGCATCTAATGACGCTGAAAAGTGAAAAGGTTTTTCCGTCTTAAATAGTTGTATCGAAAGCAAAGTATGTTGTTTATTCATGCATTGGATACCAGTCTGTAAAAGGTATTATCATGGCTATAAAAAGAAGAAAGAAGATAGAAGAATGACATCTCAAAACAAACAGCAAAAAAGAAAAAAAAACAAACAACATCAACAATTACAGCTACAGCTGTATACAGAAGTAACAAACAAGGAATATATTTTAAAAAAAATTGTTGGTTAAAGTAAGAGGGCTATTAATGACTGACTGCCACTAAAGTACACTTGTAACTCAACGAGATGTTATCCATCCAACTACCATAAACAGCACATGTAGCTGTCATAATCACACGCCCTATCCATATTTTTTGTTTCTGAACACACCTCCTGCCAATCTGAAAGAGACTGCTTGAATACAAAGACTGAATGTATAAAACTCAAACCCATGTTACTCCCAATCTGTTGTCGAATGTCAGAACAGATAACCTTGGCCAATGAAATCACAATCACAAATTCATTTTCTCGTCAGGAGATGAATTCTGGCATTTAAAAAAAGTAAATTGAAATCACTCAATTCACAGTACAGATTATTCTGTGTATTAAATTATCTACCTCAATGATAGGATTCAGGAGATAGAGCGTGTACCAGACCAGCACCTACGTATGAGTAGATGGTGGTGTAGGTTGATGCATCATAGCTGCTACTGGTTGACATGGCAACAAGGGTTAGGCCATACCTTTCAAGAATTCACAGTCATATCATGGTTCCTAAGGCACCGCCTGTAAGGATTTTTCATTCTCACAATGAATTTCAATCACCAGTCTAAATCTTCTCCAATAACCTGTTTTCTCTTGCATCTACAGCAAGGTAATGCTCTGAAATACAGATGAGACAGAATCATATGTATGTCATGTAGGCACATAAACACCTAGGCAGATAATAGATGGATACAAATCTTGAGATTGCATTACTATCAAAATCTCAAGATTTTTGCCTGTGTGAACACAGAAATTCCACAAATTATCGGAATCAACATCGCGAAGCAAATTCCAAGAAATCTTGGGCTTATTTCTGAATTATTGCTATAATTCACCATGCAGTGACTGTGTGATTGCTGGAGCAAATGCAGCAAGGGAACAGTTAGCAAGAAGACTCAATGCCATTTTGTGACTGGCGTGGGACATTTCAAAATTCATTTAGGAATGTAATGGGTTCTTCAGCCATACACGTATAAAAGCATGGGAACTTTTCCATGTCTTGATATAGGGCCTCTAGAGATACATGTATTGATACTGGAATTAATCCCCCATTATATTCATGAATAATCTGAAGGTCAGTTGGTTCTTTTGGTATATACAGTAGACATTTGTACTCACCAAGGTACCTTTGTACTTGAGCACCCTTCATTAGCACAAGATTGCCAATAGGTAAGCATTTTTTTTTTCTTTTTAAAGCCAAGGTGGTGGTCTAAAGGGCCAACCACCAATTTGTTGTTTTGACTATGGAACTAGTTTTTCGACCATTTTCTTGTTCAACCTTATCAAAATTTTTGTGAAATGCAGAGATTGGCAATGAGTACGGGTCACCGGTAATTGTGTTTAGTCGTCCAACCATTCATCTTTTTGCAGGTGAGAGAATTCAGTTTAACTTTTAAAGACTGTGTACTTTCAGACTATAAACTCTCAGTGGCCGGGATTTGTGAGATATTCAGATATATATACAGTCAACCTCGGATACCTCGACGTCGGATAAGCCGAATATCACTTACCTCGGGTGCAAAATGAAAGTCCCGATTGTTCCTATGGAGTTTCCGTGTATTAAAATTTGTGTAGCTCGAAGAAAATAACTCGAAGTTCGGTTACCTCGAAGTGAAATCTCATGTCCCGATCTTAATTAACTTATTGTTTTTCCCAGCATGTTGCTCGAATCGAAATTGCAACATCACTCAGCATCTCCGATTAAGCGCGCGTGGACAGCTGAGACATGTCACAAATCTTTTCACACTCGACTGTAAATATTCTTAACAATCGCGCGCCCAAAGAAATACCCGGTAGGCCTACACAGCTAACAAGAAAAACCCCCAACAACTACCTACTACACACGTACACGATTACTAGTATGCACATAGCACCCGTGCCAATGGAGTGCTTACGTTAACACTACGCTCTTTTCTTTAACCACTGTGTTCTGATTTTTGATCGTGATACCGAGTAGTCATACCGTGCGCGTAGATTTCTTAACCGTCGTGGCGCACCTGCTTAGGTGTTGACCGTCCACTGTTCTAACATCAATCTCCTGCGTAGTGCCTATATTTTGACTTTTTTTGGCCTTTCACGAAGTTTGTTTCATTTATTCTTCCCCGAGAACGCAAGCTCTGGATTTTTTTTTTTCCAGCAATGCAATTATGAAAATAGTGTGGTATATGATCTGGAAGTATAGGCTGAGCATAATAAAGAATGGAATAGACAGGGCTCCACACTGACTTTATCGGGTCACCAATGTCATTGATTTTTATTTTTTGTCGGTCGAAAGTAAAATCTGCTGACTAAAAAAAAACCAAAAAAACAAAAAACGAGGAAAACATTAGAAAAACTAAATCGGCCCTACTAAACATAGAAAAATTAATATTTAAGTATTATTGAAGTGATACAGATGCCCATGTCTTAAAGAAATGAATAGAAAATTCAATCATCTTATTCTGTGTTTTAAGATTTAGCAATTAGGCGTAGAGATTATTATAAAAGTTGATGCTTATACTATAGGAGGTTAAAACTTACGTTTGAAATGAGAAAGCATTTGCTGACATTTGTTAGCATCCGAAAGTTACCGTTATTATTTTCTTATTGTAAAAGCAATCATCCAACATATATTAGTATGTATTGTTAGCACCCTACGGAGCCGAATATAACCGTTAATCATTTTTAAATGTAAAAGCAAGCAACCGACATTCATTTTAGCATCTTAGCGGAGCTGAATGCTATCCTTATCCATTTCCAAACGTGAAAGCAAACATCCGCTATATGTTTTAGCATCTAACTGAGTGGGTTAATACCGTTAATCATTTCCAAATGTAAAAGCAACAATCTGTTATTTATTCTTGCATCGTAGGGAGCAGAATATTACGGTTATTCATTTCAAACATCCGACATTTATTTTATTATCGTATCCGGAGCCGAAAGGTACTGCAGTCCACTTCCGAGAGTGAAATGAATCATCTGACAATTATTTTATCATTGTACGGAGCCGAATGTTACTGTTTTTCATTTTTGAACGTCAAGGCAGACATCAGACATTTATTTTAACATCAAACGTAGCTGAATTACCGTTATTCATTTCAAAATGTAATAGCAAATATCCAATATTCTTTTAACAACGTATGGGGCAGAATGTTACCGCCATTCATTTCCAAACATGCCAAACGTAAAAGCAATCATTCGACATGTATTTTGATGACTTGCGGAGCTGAATGGCATAGCCATTTACTTTCTAACGTAAAAGCAAACATACGGCATTTATCTTATCATCGTACGGAGTTTGATGTTATTGTTATTCATTTCAGAACATTAAAGCAAACATTCGACATTTATTTTAGCATCTTCCGGAGCTAAATGTTATTGCAATTTACTTTCAAATGTAAAAACAAACATCCAGCATTTATTTTATCATCGTTAGGAGTTGAATATTATTGTTACTCATTTACGAACGTCAAAGCAAACATCAAACATTAATTTTACCATTGAACGCAGTTGAATGTTGCTGTTATTCATTTTGAAATTTAAAAGCAAACATTAGAAAGTTATCTTAGCATTGTATGGAGCAGAATATTACTGCTATTCACTTCCGAACATAAAAGCAATCATCTGACATCTATTTTAGCATCTTCCGGAGCCGAATGTTATTGCTATTTCCTTTCGAAAGTATAAGGAAACACCCGACATTTATCAAACCATCGTATGGAGTTGAATATTAGTTTTTCATTTCCGAACGTCAAAGCAAATATTCGACATTTATTCCAGTGTCTTTCGGAGCCCAATGTTATCCTTCATTTTCGAACGCAAAATCAAATATCTGACATTTCAATTAGTTTTAGCACCATACGGAGCTGAGTCTTATCGTTATTCATTTTCAAAAGTATTAGCAAACATCCTACATTTATTTTAGTATCATACCGAGTCGAATATTACCGTTATTCATTTCCAAAATTAAAAGCAAACATCTGACATTTATTTTAGCATCTTACGTAGCCGATTGTTACCGCTATTCATTTTCAAAAGTAAAGGCAAACATCCGAATTTTTTTGGTTGCGCGATCGGGCCACCAAAATCTTTATTTCTGAAATTTTAATTTCGATTTTCATTCAATTCATTCATATAAAAGTCGGTTCAATTCCAATTGACAAGCATGCAAACAATCGGTAGGCACTACAACAGATACTATGTTGAACAACGATAAACTTCGGATAAGTCGAAGAAAATTCGACGTACACGTACCTCGAAATTCGCGTACCTCGAACCATTTTCTTCAGTCCCGACGAATTGGAGGTATCCGAGTTTGACTGTATTATAAGATGGAATTGAAAGCTGTGAAGCTGTGATTTGAATAGGGGGGCTGCGTTCGGATACCACTGAAAGAGAACACTCGACAGGTGTACCATGTACCATCACTTTGATTTGAACTTCTTGAAAAAAAAAAATCTCTTTTATATATTTCCTAGAGATTATAAATCTATGTAGGTCTATGTATGCCTTTCTGAAACATAAAACTTTCATTTTTCAAACTATATATTTTTTTTCACTGTTAATGTACTGTAAAAGTGGAAATTTTCGCGCATTTCATGCTACCAGACACTAGCTCAAAAATAAAAGCATGCAAATATTTTTGCATGTCGTATGTTCCAGTAGTTGATGTCCTGATTCCATGGAATTAAAAACATGCAAAATCCATCTTGCCCAGTCGTGCGCGAAAAATTACTCACGCGAAAATATCCACTTTTACAGTAAGACAAAGAGTGATAAGGCAAATGTCATAAGAGCTTCATGTTTATGGTAAAATCATGAAGATAGCTCCATGGTGAGATGTATGATTTTTGTTTGTGTGCATGTGATGTGGCCATCAGCTAATGCTAAATGGATATCAACTGATGACAGCATGGTTTGGTTCAGTGGGACTTATACTTCAATTTCATATTGCACCCACAAATTTTAGGCTCTGATCCATCACCATGTCATTCATCACAGCCATGAACAGCACACGATATTCCACAACAGCAAATAATGCCAGCTCTAACAGCATCCTCAGAATGCTTGCTCTGCGGTACATGTCTGCCATATGGCAATGGCTATTTTTAGTTTGGCGTCATACTAATGTGCAAGTACCATAATCTTCAGTAGGAAAGTAGCTTTCAGTAACGTCTACTGCAGAGCTACGAGTAAAATACCAAATATATCTAGCATACCTGTCAGTGCATTTAATGCAGCCTAGTAAATACGGCCCTCAAGTACAATTGTATTTGTATTGATGCAGGACTTGACATCAGTTGTGGCCTAATGGACTGGGGCTACCAAAAATTTATATGTGTCTTCCAAACTTTAAAGGGACTGTACAGTACTGGTTGAGGTAAGGATTCAGGTTTATAACATTCCTAAGTGAGATAATGAGAAATCTCTTATGAAATATGAAAGAGCATGTAATTTCAAAAAGGATTCATCGTTTATTTGATGAAAATACAAGGTTTTCAAATGGCTGAGATATCAAAAAAGTGACAATGATAAAAGGCGACAGGCCTAGCCTTTTATTAGGACCTCTTTGTTTCACCTCATTTTTTGATTTTTTATGTCTCAACCATTTCAAACCGATTTTCATCAAATAAACTTTTGATTCCCCAAAGAAGTGCATGCTCTTTGACATCTCATAGAGTGGTTTCTGAATATCTCGCAAAACGTTAAAAGCTAAATCCTCACCTCAACCAGACCTGTACAGTCTCTATAACATTGTTGTTGGTTTTTTTTTTCAGCAGGGTAGTTCTGTCAGTGGCTACAAACGCTGTTATGCTCAGAGGCCCTGTGACACATTATACCTCACAAAATATACATAATGCAGAGGTTAAACCTTGTGATGGCCAGTTGCATGAGCAACTACTATAAGATTTAAAGTGGATTTTTATATTTCCTTTTATATCAGGCCAACAAAATTGTAAATCTAGAGATTTCAGTGGCCAAAATAGTCCACCAGATGAAAAAAGTTTAATGTGTACATGTACAAACTAGTTCTGTATTTAGTTTCTTTTTCTCTCTCTCTCTCTACTATAGTGCAAACGGTAATTGTACAATGAGTGATGAGGTAAAGGTGTCTCAGCAAATTTATTTCAGTTTCGAAGCCTTAATCAAATGCTATCTTGCACGTAGACACTGTTAATATTTAGCCAGGGGATGATGCGGTCAGGGCATTATCGTGTGGCCCAAGAAATTCCGAATTCCTGTGGGTCCTTAGTATGGGTGGGGGTGGGGCTAAATAACAAACATGCCCTCAGAAGGCACTACAGTTGTCTCTTGTTATCTAATGTTTGTTATAGAGATCATTTTGTCATTTCTATTTTGATACAGTAAAGTTAATTAATAGCCACGCTCAAGATGGATTTTCAGTATCATTTAGCGCATTTTCTTTGTCATCCGAAAACATTTGCTGAAAATTTATGGAACATTTCTGTGGTTTTACATTTCCTCATTGCTCTCTTAGTCTATTTCCAATGATACTTTCTCATTTATTTTCAATTTCCATACGAGTTTCAAGGTAAACCTTTGTTGCCTTTCTATAGTCCTTTTTACACTTGTGTTTCTTAACCCTGTACTTTCTCTGACCCAGGACTATCGCTAGTCCCGTACCAATTTTTTCAGCTTTTTACACTCGCCAATAAATCCCGTACTAAGCTCTTGTCCTGGGCTAAGGAGAAAACTGACCTTTTTACACTCGTATTTCTTAGCCCCGTACTTTCCAAACCACATGAATATTCATGATTACGCTGTGCACTGTACAAGTACACGCACGCACCGGCAGCACTTGATTACCTCGTTTCTGAGTGGTCAGTGGGGGGGTCGGACTTCGTCTCCGTCGCTTAGCCCAGGATTATTTTTTCGTTCTGTTTACACTCGCTTGCACGAGAAAGGGCGTATCTTGCGAGGAGAAACACCTGCCCACAGAATTCCACAGAAACAAATACTGACCTCCCACAAGATGACAGGGGAAATCTAAACAAGGGTCTCTCTCACCCTCCGATGAATTAGTATAAAAGATCAATGCTCATTTCGTCTGGCGTCTTCGGATGTCCTCCTGAGGTCCGTCTAGACAGGGGAACTCTTAAAGGGAAGGTAAACCCCAAGAGCAATGTGGATTGAGTGAAAGCAGCAGCATTGGTAGAACACATCAGTGAAAGTTTGAGGAAAATCGGACAATCGATGCAAAAGTTATGAATTTTTATAGTTTTGATGTTGGAACCGCTGGATGAGGAGACTACTAGAGGTTATGACGTATGAGTGGACAACAATACCATGAAAATATAAAGAATATTCTGCAAGAATCCATTTTTCATGAAAATTACAAATTCCATCAACTTGATATTGACATATATTAAGGGTAGCAATTATTCCCCCTGCTTTCTGAAAGCGGTTGGTCCATCGCTCTTTCATAATTCTAGAAAAGTGAATTTTTGTTGAATTTCCTTTATATTTTCTTTGTATTGTTGTCCACTCATACGTCATATGCTCTAGTAGACTCCTCATCCAGCGGTTCCAACACCAAAACTTTAAAAATTCATAACTTTTGCATCGATTGTCCGATTTTCCTCAAACTTTCACTGATGTGTTCTACTAATGTTGCTGCTTTCACTCAATCCACATTGTTCTTTGGGTTTACCTTCCCTTTAATGGGTATAAGAGAGAATTTACAGAAAGTGCAGTTTCCTAAAAAGTGAGAAAAGAGGATTTAAAGGACAAGTCGACCTTCATAAGGATTGAGAGAATGCAGCAATATTAGTAGAACATATCAGTGAAAGTTTGAGGAAAATTGGACAATCCGTTCAAAAGTTACGAATATTTTAAGTATCTCCTCAGTCCCTGCTGGAAGAGAAGACTACTACAGTGTATGATGTCACATGCGTACAACTATATAATGAAAATAAAAAGAGAATTTCACAAAACTTTACTTTTTGAATAAAGTGCACATTTCTTCGACTTGCTACCGACGTATGTTAAGGGTGATATTATTCCCCCTGCCTTCTGAAAGAGAGAAGTCGAGTGTTCTTTTGTTGTGCGAGAAAAATGGAAATATGTTGAATTTTCTTTATTCTTTCTTTATAGCGTTGTACTCATGTGACATCACAAGCTACAGTAGTCTTTTCATCCAGCCTAGACTGAGCAGAAACTTCAAAAATTCATAACTTTTTAACGGATTGTCCGATTTTGCTCAAACTCTCACTGATGTGTTCTACTAATATTGCTGCATTCACTCAACCCATATGTCTATGAAGGTGAACTTGTCCTTTAAATGATCATCGGGTGAGAATGAAAAGGGCGTTAAGGTGCCTAGTAGCAGCTTAACGCCCTTTACAGGGGTCGCACTTCACTTTTTTCAAAACTAGCCATGCGGACTACTTAGAATCAATTTTGACACTGAAGCAATATTTTGGCTAGCCAGGCGGACTAGTAACTTCAGAATTTTATGATTTTTAGCTAGTCCAACGTGATTTTGGGTGGCCAATGGCCAGCAGACCATCGCCAATTTCGAACCCTGCTTTATCAATTCTAAGCCAACAAGATTAAGGTCACTCGGGCGTGCTGTGCAGAACTATCAATTTCCAAGTGAAAGCAGCGCCGGTCTGAAAAAACTATGGTCCAGTAAAACTGCTAATACAGTACTCTCCGCATAATCGGGTATCGCTTAAACGGGTACTCCGTTTAATTGGGTAGTAATGTCAAAATCAGTTCCAATGCACATTAAAATTACCTGATAATCGGGTTGCCTCTCCGCATAAATGGGTAAACAATTTTCTTGTAACCTAATTTCTACCCACATTTTATCGCAGATATAACACTTTATAGTAGAGCAGATAAGCCGAAAAATTGTGCAAAGTTTGACTAAAGCATGAAACTTTCACCAGTGTTAGTACATGTTATCAGATTCATTTTAAGATCGGGAGGTAAGTCTGAATTGACCTCTGATGACCTCCAAAGGTCAATGACCTCAAAATTTGATAGAAATTGATATTTTGCGTCATTGATTAATGTTCAATATGGTAATGATGTACTAAAAACTCATTTTTGTTACAGTGGAATTGTCTTCATGTTCCATAGAACCCTGACAGGTTTCTACCTTTGACCTCTGATGACCTCCAGAGGTCAATAACCTCAAAATTTGATAAAAATTGATATTTTGCGTCATTGATTAATGTTAAATAATATGGTAATGATGTACTAAAAACTCATTTTTGTTACAGTGGAATTGTCTTCATGTTCCATAGAACCCTGACAGGTTTCTACCTTTGACCTCTGATGACCTCCAGAGGTCAATGACCTCAAAATTTGATAAAAATTGATACTTTGCGTCATTGATTAATGTTAAATAATATGGTAATGATGTACTAAAAACTCATTTTTGTTACAGCGGAATTGTCTTCATGTTCCATAAATCCTTGACAGGTTTCTACCTTTGACCTCTAATGACCTCCAGAGGTCAATTATTGACCTCAAATTATCAGAATTTTGATATTTGGTGCAATTGGTTGATGATAAACACAACGATGTCCTAAAAATTCATTTGTGTTACAACTGAATCGTTTTCCTATTCCTCAGATCAAGGGAAATTATTTACATGTCTCTGCCTTTGACCTCTGAGGACTGTGACAAGTCAATGACCTCAAAATATCAAAATATCGATATTTGATGTATATTCAATGGTTAACTGTATACCTGGTGTGCAATCATGCATTATGCTATTAGCATTTATACTACATTGTACAAGAAGTGTCTTCTCATTCCACAGAACATTGGTCATTACCCTGTGTATATCCAACTTCGACCTCTAAGGACAATGTGAGGTCAGACTTTTAGAATATCACTAAAAATTTGTGTAGGATTGCAAATATTGATGTTTGGCTTCATTGGTTTAATCCTAAATGTTTAATCATGTACAAATCATGCCTTGACATTATAATCGAAGTATGTATGCACATTCCACAAAGCATTGGTTCATAGTAACAGGTCTCAGGAATGTGAGCGGTCAATTACTTCAGAAATGAAGCTTACGTGTCTTCAGTGATGGCAGTGACCTCAAATATAATATTTATGTTTGGGTTAGTTATGCAGACTAGCTTGCATGAAATTATGTGCAACATTATCCAATTTGCACTGGACAAAATTTGTACGCTTAAACATGGAAGGTGGGGAGAGGAGTACCATATTTTGGGTTGATGCTTAATAGTTTGTGAACAGGCATATGGCAAAGTCCCTTGAACTGGATGAAAGGGTGACACTGGAGATGCTAACCAGAAAACAACAGGCCCACCTCATCAGATGTACGTCACGAGTCAAACAACCCGAGTCGTACAGCCCATGAGTTACGCAGCCCACGAGTCATACATCCCGTGACCTAAATACTATACTAGTAGATGAACAAGGTCAATGAGCTCGACATCAAATATAATAGGCCCACAAGCTGTGCGGTCCGCGAGCTCGACACTCGAGGAAAACAAGGCCCACGAGATTAATATATGTATTACATCAGAAAGCTTAATCTATTCAGTGTAGGTCTTGTGGACCTCCCCCTCCCCCCATGTGTCGGACTCTTATGGGCCTGGTTTGCCTAAGTGTCAAGCTCATGGGCAATGCTACCTAGGTTCGAGCTGGCGGGCCTGTGTTGGTCATTGTCAAGCTCGTGGGCTGTATGGTTTCGGTGAATGACTCATGGTCCTGGAGCATACAGTGACGTCATGGACCATCTGGAAAGCGACATACTGTGAGGCATAACATGCATTCCACATGAAGCAACCCTGTGTCTTGCAACTTGCTATTGTCATCCAATTAAGTTTGGGTCATTACGTCAGGAAATTTTGGGCATTTTTTCAATGACCTGTTTAGGAACCTCATTTCCAAATAGGAGTGAAACTACTATTTACTCTAATTGTCTTCTTTATGCCCGATACTCCTTAAAGGGGATGGCTAGTAACCGATCAGTGGGAATCAGTGGGAATGCTGGGGGATGATTGTTACAATCCTTGTGGGATTCATTTAAGAGTACATTATATCTACTGTTGTGTGAAAATTATTTGCTTCAGAACGGTCTCATATTCAAGTAATGTGCAGATTAATGCCCCGTCACTGACCAGGGACGCTTACCTGGAAACATTTAACTGCACATTACTTGAATATGAGACCATTCTGAAGCAAATAATTTTCACACAAGAATAGATATATAATGTACTCTTAAATGAATCCCACAAGGATTGGAACAATCATCCCTCAGTATTCCCACTGATTCCCACTGATCAGTTACTAGCCATCCCCTTTAACACTTGGGCCTGGCCAAGAGTTGTGCCCCCATGCCCAAATATTGGTTGTTTCCAATATGCCGCCATCCGGTTTGCATCCAATGTGTGAATCAGGGTACGCTGGCAGCGGGTAATATCACCTGCATGATCCGGTTAAGGCTCTCTGCCAGCAAGTTATGATTCAGTGTAACCTGCTGAAATTGGTCTAGATCTATACCCTCGATCTCTTTCAAGACAGGGCAGCATCTGCGTCTTCAGTGAAGCATGCGATCGGCACACAGATCTCCTCCACGACTTAACTGGATAGACATCCTGAGTCAGACCAGCGTTCTTATAGGTGCACAGCCACTGTATGCGATCATCAGAGTCTTCCAATGGCAATATCTAAACAGTTTGGGTGAAGGCAAGCTTGTCTCTATGATGAGTGCATTGCACATAGAGTACAGGATGCACGAGATGATAAGAAAGCTTCTTTTTGTTTCGCGGGATAGGCTAGAAGCCTTTCTCAGGCAGAGGTTCTGAATTATTGGGTCGTGCTCAGTCTGCACACAGTGAGCTGTTTGTTTGTTTGTTTGTTTGTTTGTTAATTTCCATCTGTGAAGATGGCTGGATAGCCCATATTTAGCTACGTTAAGCTGGTCTTCCATGGGGTCCAGTTGGATGTGAGGTGGGACCACTTCACCAGGTTAGACACCCTGCTCTTTGCGATGAATGAATGAAGCGGGATCTTTTACGTGCATGAGTTATTACTCTTTCATACACGGGACCTCCATTTTATGTCCTATCCGAGGGACAGAGTGTTTTGCCTCTTGCTAGAGGGGACGGTATGTTTACACACGACATTGCTCAGTCCAGACTCGGGTTCGAACCCGGGCCGCGTGATCGTGAGGCAGACGCGCTACCGACTGAGCCAACTCACCGCCCTGACAGCTGAATCTGTCAGCTGAATACCATATCAAGTATACGTGTGTAATGATTGTGTGTAATGATATGGGAAAAATGAATGGAAAAATCAAAGTACATGTTTATGTATTCTACGTGGAATCTGTTCCTGTCTGTTGTCTTGGAAGAAATGCATCAATCTTGCAATGCTGTTGTCTCCATCACGAGTATATAATTATGGAACGTGTTGATCAAAGTTTTTGTGATGTCGGAAAATGCCGGGCTGTATTGCATGTGGCCTGTTGAAGGTGGCCTTCAATTTGTTTTTCACAGTATTATTGGCATGTTTAACAGACTGTAACTCACCAAGATGCCTCTTGAAATGTTTTGAAAAACTTCTGCTTGATTTTTCATGAGCGGATGATTATCAGTTGTCTTTCTGCTTTTTCATCTTGTGTGAAACAAAGTATTGTTTCTCTTCAAAAGATAGCGTGCCAATTAATCTGCACTTACTGTTGGTGCTCTATTGGCCCTATAAGACATTCAAACCCACCTTCTTCCTAGAAATCCGTAGGCGTTGTGGTGTGGAACAGGATCTGAACATCTCTCATGAAGCAAGACTTCTCTTTTCTTTTCTTTTCTCCACCAACAATATGAAACAAAGATATCCGTATGCGTTGTGGTATAAAGACGTGGTAGAGCGAGACTTCTCTTCTCTTTTCTTTTCTTTTCCCCACTAAGAAACAAGTTTAGCAGGAAACACAGAAGCATTCGCACATACTGTTAACATTTCCCATCACATGCTTTTAACATCGGAATTTTCATGTACACATTTTGCCTGGAAAAGAATTACCAAGAACTTTTCAACATAATACATGTTTAAAAGAAGCCATTTAGTTCATATATAATTTACTCGACAGAGT
This sequence comes from Diadema antillarum, assembly GCF_040938485.1. Lineage (NCBI taxonomy): Eukaryota > Metazoa > Echinodermata > Echinoidea > Diadematoida > Diadematidae > Diadema > Diadema antillarum. The sequence goes on from NW_027271378.1 coordinate 294,616, forward strand.
GATTTATAGAGGCCTACTTATCACTGTCCACGTACTCGAACAGTTTTCGCTAAAGATACAAGTATGTTTACAAGACTGCAAACAGTAGAATGATTTGCCCCTTAACATATCAGACTACTACATCTCTTGAAATGTCTTCAAACGTAAATGAAAGTCATTCCTCTTAAATGATTACTCTCGGTCGACGAATGAGGTCCTCGTCTGCATGTCATTGTCGATCTCGTCAGTGTGACTGGGCCGTCCATTGAGCGGTCTGCCGTCACGCTCTCAGTAGGCCTATTCTCTTCGTCACCATCACTCTCCACTTTGTATCAGTCTGACAGGGCGCTTCAACATCTCCATCTCCGATAACACCAGTTGACTATTTGGAGTTTGTAATTGCACTCCAAATTGGCGTAAACTAGAGTTTTGTGTTATCGTGACTCATAGTTTTTCCTACTGTCCTGCTGCTCGCCGGTTCAGTCATGACAGTCAGATCCTCATCACATTCACAGCGTAGGTCGATGGTGCATTCAGCGTCGATAAAGATTAGTTGGTTGACTTGGAGGAGGGGGGGGGGGGCATGATGTACCAAGAAAGTAGAACTCCTGACTTTATCTCTGTGGTCTCCAACTATTCTCAAAGTTCCTCAAAATTCTCTCAAAATCCTCAAAACTCTGCAGCCTTTGCTTCACTAAATAGCGTGAAGCCGCTCCCACTGTGCTTGCCACTCTAACTGTTTTCTCGGCTGAGACATGTTTTTTTTTTTATAACTAATTTACCAACAAACTTCCTTTCCCTAAAGCATTTCATTGGCTCAATCTTATATCGGGGTGTGGCGTTCACTAGAAATTAATTCCTTACTGGTCAAATGTTCAATTTGCTCCTTCTATTCGTTTCTGTGAAAACTCAATTTTCTATGATTCATCTCATTTTCTGATTAACTCGCCCACTGTCTTTTAGTTTCTTCATTCACTTGTTCTCTGTAACCACTGGTAAAGACTTTATTGTTTCTTGGATATCCAAATGATAAATCAAATGAATATTAGTGTCCTTATGGCAACCAGCGTCATCGTTGTTCTGGGTCATTATCCGTGATACCCCTTTCATAAACTCAATAATGCGGATAATATCCGCAATATTTGGTCGTAAAATCGGAGCGGGGAAAGAATAATGCGCTTTATTTCGACCCTTCTATTATCCGCATAATAGCAGCATCGGGACCAGATTTGGAGTTTATGAACGCAAACCCAAATAATGCGGATAATTGCCGGGGTGCGGTCAGACGTCACCTGTCTTTCCCGCAGGAGGGACGTGTGCAGTTACCATGACGATTATCCGCCTTTTTCAGGACGGGTGCTCGTAAAAATAATGCGGATAATTTTCAGAGTTTGTGAACGCATTTTTTATTGAATTGTCCGCATTATTCTTATGCGGATAATTGGAGGATGAGTTTATGAAAGGGGTATGAATTTGTCTTTGGAGTTCCTGTTTGACCCACTCCACTAAACAATAAATGCTAAAATAGAGGGATAAATTCTGACAGGAGGGCCACCTTCCAGCTCAGAGGGTCATTTATGTTTGGGGATTAGAGGGCAAAAACACGTCATCACGTCATTCTCCGTAATTTGGCGCGGGGCTTTGGGGATGGAGAGTGCTGACCACTAGCGGGGAAAGTAGCCAACATCAAACTTATAAATTCCTATGACCATAGACTTTTCTTGGAAGAGGTGGTTTTGACCCCCCCCCCAAAAAAAAAAAAAAGAAAAAGAAAAAGAAAGGAAATAGCTGGAAGGAAGATAAACGGTTTCATAAACTGCAAGAAGGGGAAAAGACTGAGCATAATTGACCTCACAGGGTGTCTAGGAAAACGACTGCAGTGTTCTGTTTTCTTTTACTCTCTATCCTATTCTATTCTATTCTATTATATTCTATTCTTTATCATAAACATGTGCTAGTAGCTATCTGGGCTACAATTGTGTTTGTTTTGTACATCCTCCAAAGGTCACCTGAGGTCAAAGGTAGAGCCCTATCTGTGCTCTTTGGAATAATGAAGACAATTTCTTGTAAAACAGGTATGCTTGGTTTGTACACCTTAACCATGTTTATCATTAACTAATGACACTACAGATCAATATTATGATATTTTGAGGTCATTGACCTCTAAAAGGTCACCAGAGGTCAGAGTTAGAAACCTGTCTTTGCTCTTTGGAATATGAAGACAGTTTCATTGCAAAACAGATATGCTTGTTTTGCACATCTTAACCATGTTTATCATTAACTAATAACATCACAGATCAATATTATGGTATTTTGAGGTCATTGACCTCTAAAGGTCATCAGAGGTCAAAGGTAGAAACCTGTCAATGCCCTGTGGAATCAGAAGATTTGTAGTACAAATGCATATTTAGTGCAGCGTAACCAAGATCTAAGCCTATCATTCACAAATGCCTCCAAACATCAATATTTTGATATTCAAAGTTCATTCACCTCTGGAGGTCATCAGAGGTCAAATCAGACTTACCTCCCGATCTTAAAATGAATCTTATGGTATGTACTAACACTGGTGAAAGTTTCATACTTTAGTCAAATTTTGCACAATTCTCATGATTTTGAGGGCTTAACCGCTCTACTATTAAGAAATCATGCATGTCAAATTTTCCACGGCTAATTGCATTCTCTGCTTAATTTGCAAAGAAGACTGATCATTTGGGGAGTGATTAAACATGAAAACACATGTACCAGTACCGACCTGTCACACGTAAACGAACATTACACATGTAGCTGGCACTCACAATTGCATAGACAGACAGGAGTTGAACACACTTGCACTCCTCCCTTGCTCTGCAACAACATTCACAATACGAGTTAAGTTTGAAACGAAAATCAGGCCATGCACCAGCTCCATAATTTTGCTTTTCCCCAGTCACTTGTAACCCGACGTTCTACGTGACTAGTGCACGCAAAGAGACGTGTTCATTTCGGAAAACGCCTGCGTGTTAGCGAGGAGTCTATAGTCAAACAACAAAGTTTTCTGAAGACATATTTGTCCACAGGAGTGTAAATTATTGCTCGTGACTGAGCAAGTGTAAGATATGTATAACATGCCGTGCGAGCACGCGTGCTAAGCATACAGTATAGGTGTTTGATGCAGTGTACAATGCATGTACATACACATTGCGTGTGTCAATGTGAATGAGACGTGTTCTTCTGTTAATCGCGTACTCCGCTTAATCGGGTAAGAAACACTCTGCCCGAGCCTACCCGATTATGCGGAGAGTACTGTATCTCAATTTCTGTTATGTTTGAAGTCGCCAAATTTTGACTGTATTAGGTAGAAAAATGAATACTGTAAAAGTGGAAACTTTCGCGGTCTTGAAATTTTCGCGCATTTCGTGCAACCAGAAACTAGCGCGAAAATAAAAGCATGCAGATATTTTTGCTTGCCACATGTTCCTGTGCATGATGTCTTGATTCCGCGGAATTAAAAACACGTGAAACTCTTCTCACCCAGCCAAGCGCGAAAAATTAGTAGCACGAAAATACAGTCAAACCTGTCTATAGCGGCCACCCAAGGGATACGGAAAAAGTGGCCGTTATAGACAGGTGGCCGCTATAGACAGGTAATCCAACTTTGTGTGCATTGCCTACATGTACATGTATCATCGTTGACATGTACATTTATGTGTGTACGTATGCACACATATGTATCATGCATATCTAGAACAATGCCGGTGTTTATGAAATTGTTGCACAGTACACTAGATGTAGCATGTGCACAGTCATGAATTAGTGCATTATTGTGACTGAATAAGTGATGAATGCAACGGTCGCGATCACTGAATGTTGCCCAGAAATGACTGGCACGGCTAAAAAGCAAAATTATCAGCTCGGCTACGGCTCCATCGGGTTTTTGGCCGCTATAGACAGGTTAAAATCTACCGCGGGAAACAAAATTTGTGGCCGCTGGCCGCGTTAGACAGGTGGCCGCTATACACAGGGTCTTTAACATGGCTTTTCTCTCGGGGGGATTTTTCAGTGGCCGCTATAGACAGGTGGCCGCTATAGAGAGGTGGCCGCTAAGGCAGGTTTGACTGTATTTACTTTTACAGTAGTGTAAAATGCAATATTTTGGCGGCACGAAATGTTCACGAATGGGAGCGGACGGCCTTAATTGCAGCATGATATTTTCATGAGTTGCCTCTAACATTCAGAGCACATGAAGGAGACCTTTAGCATGCATTCTAATCTCACGATCTTGGCTCTCGCAAAATTTGTGAAATTAAAATTAATGCAAACATTCTTCGTTTTACAGTACTCTCTCAGGTAAGACAAACTTAGAAAATTTGAGTGGGTCAATTAAAATGACACATTCTTGGCTATGGTTCCAGAGAGTCCTATTCTGCAACTTTTTTGTGAGTTTTTGAGCTGGGTAGTCTCGAAGGAATTGTTATTCTTCCTCTTATTTCAGATCAAAACATTCTTTTGGGGGGCCACAAATATGTCAGATTGAAAAAAAAAAAATCTTGACGGAAGAATTTCATGAATTTGAACAATTATGCAGTACCCGCTGTATGCTATAAGGATTAGAACAAACACCTGCTGTTGGGCGAAAGCTCTGTGGTCTAGTGGAGATGACACCTGTCCGGAGATCAGGAGGTCATTCGAATCCTGCACGAGTATGTACACCACAATTTCTTTTATCATGGCTACTACTAAAACACTGATCAATTCAGTGCTTATTAAACCCCGCCACATGCAGTGTGAAGGGGGTATAATAGGAATCACCGTGATGTTTGTCGGGCGGTCGGTCGGTCTGTTGCAAAATCTTGCGTCGCGAACTCCTCCTACAGTTTTGAAGCAATTTAATTGAAACTTAGGGTAAATGATGATATTGAGGTATAGATGTGCAAGACATGTTTTTTGTGTTTGTCGGACAATGCGTTGCCATGGTAACCATAATTTTACCAAAACCTTGTGGATTGAATAACTTCCATAGTATTTAAGCAATCAATTTCAAAATTGGTGTCTATGATGATCTATAGGTGTAGTTATGCAAGACACTCTTTGTGTTTGTACTTGACAAAGCGTTGCCATGGTAACCGCATGTTTTCTTCGAAATCTTGTGGAGTGAACAACTTCCACAGTTTTGAAGCAATTGAAATCAAATTTGGTAGGCATTATGGCCTTGAGGCATAGATGTGGAACACATAATTTTTGTGTTTGTCGGACAAAGCGTTGCCATGGTAACCATAATTTTACCAAAACCTTGTGGATTGAATAACTTCCACATCATTCAAGCAATTAAAGGACAAGTTCACCTTCATAGACATGTGGGTTGAGTGAATGCAGGAATTTTAGTGGAACACATCAATGAGAGTTTGAAGAAAATCGGACAATCCATTCAAAAGTTATGAATTTTTGAAGTTTCTGCTGGATGAGAAGACTACTATAGCTTGTGATGTCATATGAGTACAACTATATAGAGAAAGTATAAAGAATATTCAAGATATTCTCACTTTTCTCACATAATAAAAGAACACTTGACTTCTCTCTTTCAGAAGTCACGGGGAATAATATTACCCCTCACATAAGTCAGTAACAAGTCGAAGAAATGTGCACTTTATTCAAAAAGTCAAGTTTTTTGAAATTCCCTTTTTTATTTTCTTTATATCGTTGTATGCATGTGACCTCATACACAGTAGTAGTCTTCTCCTCCAGCAGTGATTGCACAGATATTATAAAAATTATAACTTTTGAACAGATTGTCGGATTTTCCCCAAACTTTCACTAATGTGTTCTACTAATATTGTTACCTTCACTAAATCCACATGTATATGAAGGTGAACTTGTCCTTTAAGGTCAAATTTAGTATGTATGATGATCGGGAGGTGTAGTTATGCAAGACACCAATGTGTTAATATAAGAAAAATGTGTTGCCATGGTAACCACTCATTTTTTAATCAAATTGAACCATTTAATCTATGAAGGTGAAATTTGGTGTGTATGATGCTCTTTAAGTGTAGTTTTGCAAAATGTCCTTGGTATTTGCATCAGACAATGCGTTTCCATGGTAACCGCATGTTTTTTTTTAAAATCCTGTGGAGTGAACTTCTTCCACAGTTTTCAAGCAATTGAAACCAAATTTGGTAGGCATTATGGCCCTGAGGTATAGATGTGGAACACATTATTTTTGTGTTTGTCACACAAACCGTTGCCATGGTAACCACAATTTTACCAAAACCTTGCAGATCGAATAACTTTTCCATCATTCAAGCAATTAAAGTCAAATTTAGTATGCATCATGATCTAGAAGTGTAGTTTTGCAAGACACCAATATGTTAGTTTAAGGAAAATGTGTTGCCATGGTAACCACTCATTTTTTAAATAAAAATAAACTATTCAAGCTATGAAGGTCAAATTTGGTGTGTATGATGGTCTTTAAGTGTAGTTATGCAAAATGTCCCTTGTGTTTGTATCAGACAATGCATTGCCATGGTAACCACACTTTTTACCCAAACCTTGTGGAACTCAGTGTCAACTCTGTAATTGTACAGTAAACTAAAATTATTCTGCTTCCAATTCGACAAGTGCACAAACTTGGTATTAACGTCATTGCCCTCATGACATCACATACAATTTAAGCGACACAAGGGGCGGGGATATTAATCACCTTCAGTGATGATTCTAGTTTACATCAGTGTAGGGCAATTTGTCAATCAGTTACAATGAGAAAACATCTTGACGGAAGAATTTCTTGAATTTGAATGAAAGATTCTAGTGGCCTGAACCTGCCCACCAGAGAAATGTGTTAGTCTTGAGCCATGCATAAGGGATTATTATTTGTTCAGTATTCAAGACAGCAGGATAACCTGTGACCTGTCTCGGTCTCAATGAGGTAAGTGTGCACTTGAAAAAATTCCGCACCAGAAGCACACTGACAACAGTTGGCAAGAACCCAAGTTCCCATTCAAAAAGCCCTAAATACACTACATTCTATGTACCCTGGAACAAAAAATGGCATTTGGGAGGGGGGGGGGGGGTACAGAAACAACAGTGTTACAATGTACAAGACACGTGTCAGCAAAGCATATTGGTTCCGTGATAACAAGTACCAACTTGGTAGAACCAGTGCCCCAGTGTAGTAGAATAAGTGGGAAATCCCATACGGACACATGACATGAATGAAAACAATCCATATTCACAACCTTCATGCTTGCATTTGATGAAATGGAAAGTTTTGAGCCAACAATAATTTCCTGTTTGGCCCTGTAAGATGAATTTCTCTCGCTTTTAATTCTGCAGAATCAAAATGTAAAGTACATGTAGTATTTACATAGTAACAAGCAAAAAAAAAAGCGCATTTTTATTTTTGCTCTAGATTCATGTCACACGAAATGTGCAAATAATTCTACACCATGAAAATTTCCGTTTTTACAGTAGTCTCATGATTACACAGCAGAATTTCTTTGTGAGAAAAGAGCACAGATTTCCAAAACAAAAGAAAAAGAAAGTACAATGTGTATGGTGAGATTAGTTTTAAAGGCAAAATTCACCTTGGAAATTAGTCTTTCAGTGTAGTACATTGAATTTCTTTTTATTTCAAATGTTTTATAATTGTTATTGCTTGTTAGTTCTTTTTTTGGACAGAATATATGTATTTGCTTGGTCACTTTCTGAGTTACGTGTATATTAAAAACAAGAAAAATCACAATAGGTTTTAAGCTGCCAATATGAGTTCAATTTGTGAAGCTTCTGGTGGTTCAAATAACTTTTGTTGGATCATTATGAAAAAAAAAATTACAATAGTAATTGAAATTTGGAATGTGGGATGATAATCATGATTCACATGTAATGTGCATGGGCACAAATGACAGGCAGCTATATGTGGGTCCATTGTAAAGCATTGAAACCATCATAAAATATGAAATGTCATTTAAGAGCACCACTCCCCCCCCCCCCCTTCTTGTGGTAAGGTTTGGTGTGTTAGTTTTGCTTAAATCACATAAGTGGATAATGTCATCTAGACTTTAAGGGGTATAGCACAAAAAATCTTGCAAGTTCTGTTCCTACCTGCAAGAGAAGTTTTAGGCCTACAAACTTCTCAGATTCCAGTCAGCACACCAAGTCACGGTGATCCTACTGATTGGGAGGAACTTTATTGTGATCATGGGCCCAGCAGGATATTATTAATCCCCTCAAGTGATTCTCAGACGGTGTTCTCCAGATGTTGGTTGCCATGGATACGAAGCGTATCTGGTCATGATCCTTTGGGATGTATTTGTGGGGAAAAAAGAGCACTTTGTCCTGTTGATCCTACTTTTAGGGTGCGTTCATGCAAATTTCGTAGCCAGAATCACAAACATGAATCGTGATTCAAAACGGCGTTTCAAATCACGGTCTCCGCGGAAGAGCATTCATGCGGGCTTTTGTCAACGCTGATTCTAGCTCAGCTCATTATCTGCCATTGCGCAGCGCACTGCGCAGTTTGTCCTTGTCTCTGCAACTCGAGCCTGACCTCCTGTTAAATTCTTCTTCTGCCAACTGATCAGTGAGTTTATTGTATACGTTTTTATTTCGGTGAATACCTTCCAATTCGCTATGACATTCAGGCTCTGCCCACAGATCGAGGAATAATCTTAATTCTTTGTCTGTCCAATTGTTTCCTTTGGTAGAACAGCTGCAGTCATTACTATTATCAACTCAATCGGAGAGTAATTACTTGTATTATTATAATGAAAAGCTAGATAGTAGCATAGAATCAATGTATGGCGTTGGTGTAAACAAACTAGTGCAGGTATGGTACTGAAACACACGGTTCGTAAGACACGCATGCGCACAGCGCACAATGACGACATAAAATCATGATTGAAATCACGGTTGCGTTCATGCGGTTTATGCGATTGTGATTCTGGCAGAATCATGATTCAAAATGCCCTTTTTTCCGCATTTCAGATCAGCATTTTGAAACGGGTTTAAATGGAAAAATTGCATCAACGCAAGTAAACATGTTTAGGGACTAAACGCATTTAGAAACGCAATTCTAGTTTCGCATGAACGCAGCCTTAATGTTTTGCTGTTGTTTTTTTTAAGAGGTAGACAGACAAGCTGAAGAAAGGCTAGAAGTGAGAAAAAGAAAATACGATTGGCTTTTTAAAGGGGTAAGGGACGGAATGTGATAGTGCAAGTGTATATTCAGAACTTGTAAAATGAATAAGCAACTTTCCTAAATGCTTTGAACACTGCTTTTCCTTAAGTCTAGTCTTGGGATTGATTTTGTTTTCAGCATTGGCAGTTAAATCTCAATATTCTTTCAATTTGGTGGCACTTGGGATTTTACCACCAAATCCTTATGTGTTATTGGTTAATATTCTGTCAAGCAGTAGTGGTTACTTTCATCAAACATCGGCATAGTTGTAATTTGCTAGAGCAACAAAAAAAAAAGTAAATGAACTACCCGTAGTATGCAATAAAATAATTTCTCTTTTTTGCCATAATGTAAATTTCGATCTGTATTTATTTTGCATTTTTGTCTGAACAAGGTTGTACTGTGGAAATAATATTGCATTTGATCAAGCACTCAAATATTAAAAGGCATATGTACCCAGTTGGCCTTGAAATGAGCTGTAGTTAATGAAACTATACTGATGCAGTGTTGTGTATTGAGCAGAATAGAAAAGGGGAGGGTAAAAAGAAATGGCGCAGTTGTGTTTATTGAACTGCGAGACGAATTTGGCTTCAAGGGCTGCTGCATGAGACTTGCTACCTTTAATTAAGTTTTAATTCTATGTACAGAGCTGGGAACAATCATAAGAACTTTATACTTTGCCAGGTTTGTCTTTATTCTGCAATCAGATCAGAGAAGATCTCAAACAGCACATGCTAAATTACTATTAGAAAGTCTTGACAGTGGTACTGTGCAGTGCACCACCTCCGCATATTTATCAGCTTCACAGATTTCAAGACGATAGGAACAAAAACAACTAGACAGCCTGATCTCAAAAAGTGTTTGAACAAGTATTCCTTCTTGCAGATCTTGAAAGATATGACAGTTGAAACATTTTGAATTCATCATTAAAGTGTACATGTACAGTATGTCGAAAATTAACAGCCCTACTCATGCAAAGGCCATTATTGCCCGTGAGGTTTTACTTCAAACAAACCCAAGTTAAAAGTGGATCAAAGAGATCAGCAGAAGAGATTTTGCATGAGAAAGTAGCTTTGTATTGTGATCAGAATTTAATGGAAACCAAAGTCTAAGTACACCTTGTATCAATATGGATTGAGTTTAAAAGTGTTCAGCAATATTAGTGGAACACATTAGTGAAAGTTTGAGGAAAATTGGGCAGTCAAAATTCAATAGTCGTGAATTTTTAAAGTTTTGGTGCTGTCATGCCTGGATATTAGGAGACTGCTGCACTTCATGGCAGCATATGGGACAATATTTAAAGAAAACATTTGAAAGGAGAATTCCACAAACTCCCATTTTTCATATTTGGGCTATGGTTTTCTATAACAGATTACGGAAGAGGTAGGACAAAATTGGATCTTTCATGACTGATTACTGTAAAAGTGGTTTCTTTTGCGTACAGATCATTCTTTCGCGGTTTCCATCGGTGCCGACTTTTTCGCGTTTGTTTAAATTCGCGGTTGGCAAAGTCTGTGAATTCACATTCGGCAAAAACTGTTTTATTTTGAACATGAAAACCCAAACTATAATCCAATCATTCTTTTTATTAAATAGAAATTGAAATCAAATGCAGGCTTATCTGAAATCCCGTCTCTGGAGTACTTTATAACATGCTTGTAAAATTGCCTAGATGACCTACATTGCGCGGTATCGCTGTGTGTTTGTTGACCATCAATATACTCAATGCGCGGAATCTTCGTGTGTGCATGTGCGCAATTTAGCATTGTAACAAGCGGCGAGTTCAAAACATTTTCGCGTGATGTTAAATTCGCGGTTCAACCTCAAAGCGCGAAAATAAAACCACCGCGAAAGAAACTACTTTTACAGTATTTTGTTTTGTAAGCATGATTAGCATTAAGAATAGTGGTATCTCTTTCATATGGCAAAAACAAAGTCTTCACATGTCTTGTGACATTGAGCACAATTCTGTGTGAAAGAATTCTCGTAAGAGCTGTTAATTTTGTGAGGGTTAAATTTTCATGAATTTTGCTAAATCACTGTTGGGTCGCGAATGTAACAAATGGAAATTTTGCCACACGGTAGGTTATTAGCCCACTTTCAATAAGATAGCTTTGGAGTCTAACCTTGAAAACAACATCCTTCAAAAATGCCTTTTGACGTCGTCATAAAAATATATGTAATTATGTACGCGAAAGTAACAACTTTTACAGAATCTTAGGCTTTTCATTAAGTCTTGACAGCATGGATGGTTCTTTTAATAGATTACAACTGGCACCCAAGTGCTTACATCAGTGATTGGGATGTTTTCAAAAGCAACCTTTGACCAGTTTGAGGTATCGCCTCCCGTTTTCAGGAGATAAACGGAATAAACTTGAATGACGTCCTATCTATTTAAGTTGTGGGATGCAAATTAAAAACTGAAAAAAAAAAAATATGATGCCTGACAACGTAGAACAAGTTAATGATCAACGTGTCGACGTTGGGTGTGAGTAGTGTTCTCAAACACTCCACCTGAGCTCAGAGATGAAACTACTTTAATAGTTGATATATCTACTAATCTACAGTTCCACCAGATGGACACTCTTTGTTGTTTTATGACAAACAATTCCAACTATGTGCAACCCCCCAAGTGTAGTGCTGCTTTATAAATATGCATTGTTGACTTTCATGACTAGAGTAAAATTCAATAAATTAATTAGTGGAAGAATAGAGTAAAAGTCAATAGATTTATTAGTGGAAGAGTCACAAAAATTGAGCCCAAGAAAATGTCTATGTTGTAACAAGTTCAATGATAATATAATATGGACTGGCCTTGAGGGGGATACAACATTTATTGCCCGAACTAGAATTGTATTGCCCTCACACCAATTTCGCTGGTTCAAACGGCAATCTCCTCAGCACAGTCTGGGTTCCAGCGAAAGGAATAGACATACCACACTACCCAATTCTTGAGCCATAAGTTGTAGTTTTTAGAAGGGGAACATCTTTTACTGAATGTAATAGACAGCCAAAATTTTGATTATGACGTCATATTGTTGGTGCCACACATAGCTTCAAAGCCCGATTTTGATGAGCGTGTGTTTATGGAAGGCCTGGAAAGGAGATGATGTTGGGTAACTCATGGTCACTTTAGCTTTAGCGGATCGATAAGGCCAGATTTTGACCTAACTAATCACCGTTGTACTTGATTTTTCCCCTGAGGGAAGCTCTCAGAGTGCCATCTTCGTCTCTCTTCCACCTCCCTGGTTCAAAGAACAATTAATATTATTGGTTGCAGCCACATAAGTGCAAATTGAATGAGCTGTGATGCCTTAATCTCAAAAGTCTCTTATTTTGTGCACAAAGATGTAATGAAAATCATTCATTTGAGTCAAGTAGATATTATACTCAGTATATCAATACAACCTGTTCACCCTTAGAAGTCATATTGCTCTCTTTAATGCACAGCAAAACAGAAGTGTAAATTTGAATGATGTAAGTTTTTCAGAAGAGGAATACAAATGGTGGTAGATATCTGTGTCAAGGTCAAAGTGGTGCTTGTGGAGCTTCATCACTTCCTAAATTGACACATGAGAATGCCACTGATATCATGCTTCGCTTAAGAAAACATGAACTTGAAAATCTTGTAACTTTCATGTGTACTATAAAACTAGGAATGTTTGCATGTTTTATTTTCGAGAATTTTGCAAGAACCTAGATCAATGAAATCAAAATGCATGCAAAAGTTCTAGTCTACACTATAATGCATATTATGCATTGAATGTCAGTGACAATTTGCAAAAATTACATGAGGCGAAAATGGCTGTTGGCTTCAATTCGAAAAAAAAAATCATGCTGCAAAAATGATCTTGCTTTACAGTAAATATTTGTGATTTTGATAAAAACTTTTCCTATACTTTGTCCAACAAATATTGATGTCGAACCTTAAACTTCCATTTTGTTCTTTTTCATCTCCTCAGTGCAGGATTGAAAAAAAAACAACTTTATTGCTCTCTCTTCTTGATACCTTATTATCATTTCAGCTCAATCATTAAAAGATACTTTTTTCTTGAACAAGCTGTAACTGAATTGAATACTTACTGACGTTTCTTTGGCTGCGCAAGTGTGCACACCAGTGTGCACACCACACCGCACATGCAATGTACACTTACGTGGTGTCCCTGAAAGATTTTCAGTGGCAGATGACGCGTGATGGTGACTCAGTTGTCAAAGTTAAAGGACAAGTTCACCTTCATAAACATAAGGATTGAGAAAATGCAACAATATTAGTAGAACACATCAGTGAAAGTTTGAGGAAAATTGGACAATCGATGCGAAAGTTATGAATTTTTTTAATTTTTGTGTTGGAACCGCTGGATGAGACTACTACAGCCTGTGAGTCATATGCGTACAACAGTATAAAGAAAATGTAAAAGAAAATTCAACATATTTTCACTTTTTTCGCATAATAAAAGAGCACTTGACTTGCCTCTTTCTAAAGGCAGGGGGAATAATATTACCCACAACATTTGTCGGTAACGAGTCAAGGGAATGTGTACTTTTTTCAAAAGATGGAATTTTGTGAAATTCTCTTTATATTTTCCTTATATTGTTGTACGCATGTGACATCTAAGTTATTCATACACTGCAGTAGTCTTCTCATCCAGCGGGTACTGCACAAAAACTTCAAAAATTCATAACTTTTGAACGGATTGTCTGATTTTCCTCAAACTTTCAATGATGTGTTCTACTAATATTGCTACATTCTCTCAATCCTTATGTTTATGAAGGTGAACTTGTCCTTTAAGGTGCACAAAAACAAAAACTTGGCCAAACCTCTTGTTTCATTTTCATTTTTGGTGTGCTCACTTCCTCGTCAGATTTGCATCCTAGTGGATGATTTCTTATCCTGCAAAGAAAGGGCTATCACAAGTGATGGGTGGGGCATCATAAATTAAAACTGATGAGAGTTATAGGAGCATAAAGCGTGTGTTAAAATAAACATGAAATCTAAAGCAAAACGGAACAGTGCACTGTCATTTGCAAGCAGAAGTAGTCTGTTATGTCATACCTCAAAATGAGGACTCTCATAGACATTGTGCACTGTCAGTTTTAGTAGGGTTCAATGGGTAATTAGTCAAAATAGGCCACTAAAACTAATGGCTTCTGAAAGTTATCAGTAGAGAGCATACATGTTATTTTCTGACAGATTTAGCAAGACTTGGAGAGGTCTGGTGAAAGGACGTTACTGCCTTTTAAGTCTTGTGAAACTTTCCCAATTAGATTTTCTGGTGAATATTGCACACAATAATGGGACTTGACTGTGATTCTTGGAATTAGGAAGCCCAATTTGTTGTTTACTTAGCGTATGTCAACTGTGAGCTGTGGAAGGAAACGAATGAAAATCTTTTGCGGATGTGTTGCGGTGACCGTGACTTCAAATTCTGAGGACTAATTTGCCAGATGTGTCGTTCATTCATGTCGACCAATAACTGAGAATTTAGAAGACAGAAAGTTGTGTAGTGGCTGTTATTACACTCGTAGCCATGACTTTGATACTGAGAAGTGATTAGCCAGATGTTTGTGTTCTTTTCATGTCAGCTGTAAGCCAAGTCTTCTTTGGAAACAACCCTCCCATCACATGACTTCTGTATAGTAGCTAATTACGAACTGTAAAGCGAGATATTTTTTGCGGCATGAAATCTCCGCAAATTGCCACTGGCAGTCTATGCTCAATAGCGTCGACAGGAACTTTATACATTAGAACATTTTCATTTCGCAAATCTTGGCTCTCGCGAAATTCAAAATATCTAAATGCATGCAAACATTTCTGGTTTTAAAGCACAAGGTGCAGAATGGAATGAAGAGTTTGGAACATTTTTTTTTTTTTTGATGTGTTTGATGTCTCTGTTTGACCTGCATGTATATGTGACCGACCAGCTCCAAATCTACAGAAAATAGGCCAAAATGAATTTCAAACATCTACATAGTTTAAAAGACCACTGGATACACAGAATATTTCACAAGGTTTTCATTTGCACAAATTTTGTGAGTCAGGAGGTGCTATAAGTTTGCAGTGGTAGAAAGACACATGAAAATATTGACTCTGATCTCAATATGAATGTGACGTGCGCATACATTTTTCCGTTCAGTACAGTACTCCACAAGTGCAAATTTATCCATGTTCGCAAATTTATCCACGTTTGCAAAATCATCTCGAAATCTCGATTCACAGAAGTTTAGACTCGCTGAATATGTGGAATATCTAACTGTAAGCTCTAAGATTTAAAATGATGTATAACTTGTTTATAAACTGGAGTATCCTAACCCATTTAAAAAGTGGGTGAAATAAGAGAGGTTTGGAATGCAGTATCATAGAAAAGGGAGAAAAGAGGATTTAAAGATTAGGGTCACTCAAGTGTGCAATACACATTTCCCTTTGAAGTAGCGCCTATCCCTAAAAACATAGTCCAGAAAATTTGTTAATGTTTCGATTTCAATTTTGTTTTTTAGCCACCAAAATTTGACAGTAGGTAGCAAAAAAATTACTCTTCCAGGTAATGGCAAACTTAAGAAATTCGAGGCGGTCAACCCATGTGATATATTTTCATCCATGACAGAGAATCTTCTCTGCAACTTTTTGTGGGTTTTGAGCTGGGCGGTTGTATAAATATTGGCTGAAATGCAGCCATTGTGGCTCGATGAAATCTCAAAATGATGACTAGATCCAGAAATAATCCAATATTTTAGACATAACATGAGTCATTTCCAGACATTGTCAAGTGTCTCTACCCAATGCAATAGTCTCATGTTTCTAGCCTCAAACAAGTGGGTTTCTGTTGGCTTTATTTGAGTGAGAGTATTTTAGCCAACACCTTGTTGAGGAGCCCCAGTTTTAAGGCACAAAAGTATGTGTGCTTTTTATACGTGAGGTCTGCTGTATAATGATATTTGTGGAACATAATTGCAGTTTAGAAGGAATGTCTTGTATCCTTAAAGGGTAATTCTTCATCCTTTCTCACTTCTATTCGTTTCTTTGCCCTCCCCCGTGCAACAGACCATGAGTTTGCGGTGTTTCGCGGTGAAGATGGCGAAGCGCACGTACTCGACGCATACTGCCCTCATCTCGGAGCAAACATAGCCGTCGGTGGCCTCGTCAAGGGAAACTGCTTGATGTGCCCCTTCCATGGCTGGAAGTTTGAGGGCAAGGAAGGAAAGTGCGTTGACATCCCATACAAGCCGTCAGATAGTAAGTCTCACAGATATATGATTCGTCACGCCATACACCGGGGTACTGTAGTAACGCAGGGTACAACTATTCTATTGATTTGAATCCCTCATAATTCAAACTTTCTCTCTTAAAGTCGAAGCTATTTCTTCAGTCCAAATAGATTCGACTTGGGCGAGGTTGAGTGACTATTCTATGCACTAATCGAGGTGCTGGGTGGCTTTTGGCAGCAATGAATGGGCACCCATGCATACTATTCATCACAAGATTGATTTTTTTTTTAAATCACAAGACCTAACTGTTTTCCATAGAAAGTGATTTCATGCTAACAAATAGGTGGATTTCTAATAAATTCAATGTCAACAGAAAGGACACTTTCACTTTGTCAATGTTTCTGACTGGGCCCAAATTTAGTGAACTTTGATCATTTGTAAATTTCAGTGATATAAAGACTTGTATACACAACTTCATATCTCAATGTTTTGTTATGTTTTTCTGAAAGTTTGAGTATAATAATTTGCAAAAATTTCCACTCCACAAAACAGTCTACATAATACATGACCAAATACAACTTGTACCAGCTTAAGTTTTAATGTACTACATCAAATGTTTTAGTATTTTTTTTCTGAGGATCGGTGTGCTCTTCTGCGAAGGAACAAAATATTATGCCAAAATTAAATGACTTTGCATTTATTTTACAGTGCATGATAAACAGGTTATAAACTTGTAGCTTGAATTGTTTTCCAGTAATCACAAATGCGAGACAGCATTAACTATCTATGATATTACAAATGATATCTCTCTGTCCGCTAAGAACTTTTAGAGAATGATTTTCATAATTTTGTGTGTGTTTGCATATCTGTTGAAGGGAAGGAGAATGGCATTTGAATGTTCAAAGATTTGTTTGCAAGACAAATTCTTTGCAAATGTTGCAGCTCCTTGGATGTTTGTATACCCTCATACAGTATACTGCATAAAGAGAAAGAAAGAAAAACAAATATTTGTTAAATTTCCAAAGGCCAAAAAGGAGGAAACAGTTACTTTGTGTTGTGAGTTTTAGGTTGAAATCTCAAGATTTGTAGGACTGTAGTCTTCTTTCTGTGATAATCTTTTCATTCATTGTTTTCATACACAAACAAGAAAAGACTGGATGCCTCTGCTTCAGAGGTGATGGTAATGATGATGATGATGATGATGATGATGATGATGATGATGATGATGATGTAGATGATGATGCTGATAGTTCTTTGGTCCAATTTTCTGCAGTTAATGGAAACTTCATCTTTGGAGAAGTTATCCATCATTGTCACTATATCAAGTGACATTTAAGGACAAGTCCACCTTCATATACATGTGGACTGAGTGAATGCAACAGTATTTACTAGTAGAACACGTGAGTGAAAGTTTGAGGAAAGTCTGACAATCCGTTCAAAAGTTATGAATTTTTTAAGTATCTGCGCAATCACTGATGGATAAGAAGACTACTACAGTGTATGATGCATAGAACGATGATAAGGAAAATAAAAGGAGTTTTAAAGAATTTCACAAAACTTTACTTTTTGAATAAAGTGCACATTTCTTTGACTTTTTACTGATGTATGTAAAGGGTAATATCATTCCCCTTGCCTTCTGAAAGAGAGAAGTCAAGTGTTCTTTTGTTATGCAAGAAAAGTGAAAATATGTTGAATTTTCACGTTTATACTTTCTTTATATTGTTGTACACATGTGACATCATAAGCTATAATAGTCTTATTATCCAGCTGTGACTGAGCAGAAATTTCAAAAATTCATAACTTTTGAACAGATTGTCCGATTTTCCTCAAACTCTCACTGACGTGTTCTACTAATATTGCTGCATTCACTCAACCCACATGTCTTTATATCTCACATAAATGTAACGCATAGTTATAAAGTCCTCTCATGTTTTTATCATTGTCCCTGTCATCCAGAGCCTATTCCAAACGTAGCGCACTCTAAGGCGTGGCCGATGCTGGAGCAGAACGGGCTGGTGTTTGTGTGGCACGACGCGGAGGGGCGGGAACCGCAATGGCAACCAGAATCCATGGATTGCCAGAAATGGGGCAAGATGCGTTTCCATGGCAAGACGGAGCACACCATCTGTGCCCACATAGAGGTATGTAGGCTCTGTCGCTCTCTTCTGCAATGAGGAGTGTTTGGAATATATTTGATGCATGTATAAGATAGCCACATGATTTCAAGCGGGGTGATTGGTCAAAACGTGTCACATGGCATTCAACTTATTTTGCGCACTGCATAGGAGTGTAGATGTTGCACCAAATATTAAAGTGATATACCACTCTTGTGATATCATGTTGAAGTTTGTCTATCATTTGTCGTGTATTTGATCTTATGTTACCCTTTTTCTATTTGTTATTCATCAAAACTTGCTGTCTTATAAAAGGAATAGTACTCTTGTCCCATTGTGCGACAATGTAAGTGCAGTGTACGCTCGGTATCTTTAGATGGTGTGCACTGTGTACTCACCTTGCAGCGCTTATGCAGGGGTGGCACAAATCTAAAGAAACCTTGCATTCACTGCATGTACACTACCGTGCACTGTGCCGTGCACTACTTCTGTGTAACTCTGTCTTTGAAAGACAAGTTTGCCTTCATATATATTATGTAGATCAGGCGTATGTAAAAATATAAGTACATGAAAAATATCAGTGACAGATTGAGAAAAATTTGCAAAAAAAAAAAAGTTTGCAAATACTATTAATGGGTTCCCTCCACTACATCCAGGAGCAAAGTTACTAGTTTCTAAGCTTCTCTCTCCGTGCTATAAACACCAGCACACCCCTTGTCTGGTTGGCCCCTTCTTAGGGATGGTAGACAGTAACATAGAAGAAGAAGTAGAAGAAGAGTTATTTTGCAAACAGGCAGACAGACAGACAGACAAACAAATCAAAACCAACAAAAACATGACTTCCTTGGTAGAGGTAAAGTAACTTTTATTGACACCACCCCTCTGACTCTGTGGAAGAAGAGAGCCCCAAATAGTACGGTTATTCTGTCACATGACTAATCAGTCAGATGATTTCGCTATGTCACATGACTGATCAGTCAGGTGATTTCACTGTGTAACGTGCCTCCTCACCCAATGTCCTCCCTGCCAGGAAATCTCGGAGAATGGAGCGGACTGCAATCACCTCGAGTACGTCCACGGGAACCTCTTCGTCAGCGGCAACGACTTGAGATACATGGGGACCAAGTAAGTCGCGACAAATTTCAGGATCAATTTATTTGGGATCGAACGGAGAACAATGTCCTGGGCTTGTAAATTGTGAGGGGTTTGGGGTTCACCGTGTGTGGTGTAGATCCAGCTCCATCCCTGGATGCAATTCAATGCTCGATGATCGTAATCGTTCATCGCTGTTGTCATTGTCATAGAGGGGGTGCTGTGGTATAGTGGATAAGACTCCTGGCTCCCAATTGGGGGACCCAAGTTTTGATTCCCACCCAGTACTTTCAGATGTTCTTGGATGAGATGTTATTACCAATCTCGTCCCTCTTGACCAAGGTGCATTTGGGAACCGGGCAACGCTAGGGTAATGATAATGACAGGGCCCTCTGGTAGAGCAGTTGCAACATTGAAGGGGCTACCCAGGATAAATAAGACCTTATGATTATTAGTATAACACAATTATCATTTATTATCTCATGTTATTTTCCCCGAGACTATATTCACTAAAATGCAGGAGTTTCTATGATTGATATTCACTTGATGGTACAGTAGGGCCTATGGATTCTAGTGCAGTGATGATAGGCATATATTAGGGGGGATAGTAAAAAACCGACAAGGACAACCAAAAAAAAATCCAATCTCGATAAGGACAAACGAAAATATCCTATATGTTGATTAAACCTACAATTCCGCAGTAATGCACATTTCACGAAATTGAAATCTATGCATTGAATTTTAAAAAAAGAGAAAAACACACACCAATTGCATTATATTCCTCCCTCCTGTATCAACCCCTCTTACCTCCCCACCCCTCTTCCTCATAACCTCTCCTTCCCCTCCTATCACTACCCCACCCTTGCTCCCTTGTCCCCTTATGTTCCTCCTTCGTTATTGCCCCATCCCACCTATACCTCTTTCCCTCTTTCCCTTACCACCTCTCTTTCCCCCTTCTATCACTACCCCACACTTCCTCCATTGCCTCCCTTACATTCCCTCCCCCTAATCACCACCTCCTTCCTCCCTCATCCCCTTTCCCACTCATCCCCTTTCCCACATCACCTCTCATCCCATCCCACCCTCTATCCCTCCACCACCATCACGACCACTCCTCTCCCCATCAGGTGGTTGAGCTGGGCACGACACTCGTGGGGAGGGACGTGGGAACAGGACCCAGATGACAAGCACATCGGTATCATGACAATCTACCACTCGTTCAGCCTGTTCGGGATCCCGCTCATGATGACGCAGACGAAGAGCGAGGCGCGGCAGGTGGGTAGCAAGGAGCACTCTCCAACTTCTCTTCTATTCTTTGACAAAGTGTCATCGGAGGCGCTATGTTTTTGAGAGGGTTGTCTGTGCACCTGTCCTTCCTGCATTCATTTTGGTCAAAAATGAAAGAATTGAAGTCCAAAAATCGAAACTATCATCTCAGACAAGCGTGCATGTGAATACTCATGATTAAACATTTTCATATGGATGCTGGACTGGCCAGCTTATCACATATTGAGATGTTTTTTTTTCGTGGCAGAAACAGGAGAATTTATGAAGAGTAAAACAGGATTAATCCTTTTTTGAGCACTCTGCACCGTTATCATTATTATTTGTTCAGCAATTCAATATTCAATACAAGCAGACATAGAATACAAAGGGAAAATCATATTACATGATATAAAGATTTCGGTGATTCTAGGTGCATGCCGCTGGTTGCCAGGGGAGGAAAAGGCAAACATAATCACCGAGGCTCAAGGCCTTCCTCCCTGACCAGTGCATGCACCCAGAATCAGTGTAAAACAGCCACAAACACTATCAAATAATACCACTGTCCCCAGAAAATCAGAGCTGTAAAGTGCCATCTTCAATTCACTCTTGTCTTGGTAAAGAAGTTATGATAATGAAGATAGGTCTTACCAAGCAAACAAAGCACATAAAGTTGTAAGCCTTGGAGATGTAATAGAAAATCAAGCGTGTGGTGGTTCACTATATAATGTCACTGATATATCCCTGATTTTAGATCTAACTTTTTTTTCTTTCTTTTTGGGTTGGAAGGTAAGTATCTTGTTTGAAATGCTTTCGTTCAAGAGAATGGTTATTGCTTGTTATTTAATGTTGCCCCAAATTACTGGACCTAAAGGCTACTTGGTTGATCACAAACATTTAACTGTCTAGTGAACAAAGAGCTTTGTAGTCACCTCTTTTAACTTGAACATGTTTTGCTTGATGGACATCCATCACCCCAAGTTTGCCCTCTCACCCCTCATTACAGAATGGACCAGCCCATGTGCTTTTATATTTCTACCTGCCATTTGGGTCGGCTGTCATCTCGATAGGGGTGACACCCACGGAGGGACTTGTGCAAAAGGTCACTCAGCAGGTCTTCAGCACAGCTTTTGTGCCCAGGTGGCTGGCCAAATTCTTTCTCCTTGCAGAATATCTTCAGGTGAGTCACTCAAAGAATAATATGGAGAGGGAGTTTGCACCCCTTTTTTTTTCCTCATCCTCATTTGATTTGAAGTTCCTCTTCTTGTGAAGATCTGTTGGAATAGTCCATGTTAAAGCAGGGTGGTCCTTAACTGCAAAATTTGAGCATGTTGCAAGCTGTGACTGTGAGAAGACTGCAGAAATTATTTGCATGAAGTGCACTTAATGAGCTGGTAGGGTGCAATATTTTGTGACTTAATACTGATTGTGTTGCTTACTTTCGATGCTCTGTCTCATGTTTTGTGCACAAATTTCGTGGTAGTTTATTGTTTCTCAAGATTTGCACATGTTATATTTGATTGCATTTTATTTTGAGCATGTGGCCAATTCTCAAGGATGGTACATATCATTCTGCTGGCTTTTGAGGCTGTTGCACAAGAATTCCAGCATGTTGCTGCAACACAATCAAATCCCTCATTGCACATCTTGTGATGACGGTAGTGAAAAATCCCTTTTTTTGTGTGTGTGTGTTTTTTTGTGTTTTTTTTTCAAAGTTTCATTGTCTTGTTTCGTAGTGCTTCAGCATTTGCCAGATATATCAGGAGAGGCACTCATACCATGTGACTCATGTTATTTGTGATCCGTTTGTATTCCAGTTTGAGCGCGACATCACGATTTGGAACCACAAGACCTACCTCAATAAGCCAGTCCTGGTCGCCCAGGACAGGCTCATCGGCAAGCACCGGCGCTGGTACTCACAGTTCTTCTCGGAGCACACCCCACGGTTCAGCGACCAGAAGCCGACACTGGACTGGTAGTCCCGTCATGACTGTCGGGATCTGGGTGGGTGGAGCGTTAGGGTTGGGGGAGGGGGAGGGAAGGGTTGGAGACCAAGCGTCCTGACAACCTTCAGAGAGTCGCACTGAAGATGTATCAGTGCATTTTATATGTGTCATAGTTTGCAAGACACAAAGGGAAAGTGTGATTTTTTTTTTTCTTCACCATTTTCTGTGATCAGGATGTTGTCCCAGACTTAGCCAAGAGTTGTGGTCGAGTGAATGAAGATTTTTTTGACAGTGATTTGCTGATGAAGGATGCTTGTGTATATCTGTAAGTATTTCTCCCACCACTCAACCTCAGCAGAACGGTAGCTGCAATTCAAAAAAAGAAAGAAATAGAATAACATAAATACATGTTAAAAAAAAAGAAAAACACAGAACAATGTAAATGCTTTTGCAAGCATGGAAAATGGAAGTGAATTGTTGATGCATTCTTGTTCATGGGTGGAATTCTTTGCCGTGCATAATTTTTGAATTAGAACAATAGAATTTTTACCATGTGTTTGTTAGGAAAGTGATAAATTAGATTAAAGGAAGAAAAAGTAGTCACAGTGTGATGTGCATATTTTGATACTTTTAGGCTTGCTTTGATCATGGAAATGTTTGATAGATATGTTATGTTTGTCTTCTTCTTTTTTTTATTATGTGTTTGATGTGATTTAATACCAAAGTTTTGTGTAATATTTTCATGTCCAAGGGAAATTAGCACACAAGGAAGTAATTTCTCTTTTTTCTAAATCAAAACACTGATTTGAATGACAGTGCCACTGATGTAAACGACTTGTGATAACTTGTTTTGAGACGGGCATGGGCCATTTGCAGTGGTATGGCTTAAACTCCAGTGATTTGTAACGTGATGTGGCAGATGATATGTGAGCACACATGGAATATTTATTAGTGATGAGAATATATATATATATATATATATGATGCAAAGTTAATGTAGGGTGTGAGATATAGGAATAGTAATATAAGCTACACTTGAAGAAAAAATCAAACAAAGAAGATAAGAGGAAGTCATTATCTTGATTTTATAATGGTTTCAGTTTTTTTGATAATTGCGTTCATTCCATATAGAGATTGGTGATGAGAATGTGTGTGCGATGGAGCAATAGGAACATGAAGTCTTTCTATTTTTACCCCCATCTCTGTCCACTTGTATGTCTTTTTTGTCTGTAATTAAATTTGAAGGATTCTATCTCGAATTGAGAATTGGGATGTATGAGACCAAATCATCATAGTTTTCACTGTTCTCGGAGCATCGCATTCACATGTGAATTTGCTGTGGTATTGAATACTGAAGTAATTTGTTCGCCATTAACCTCATTGGCAAAATATCAGGGTCACAGATTTAGATACCATTCAGTATTTGATGTGATACTGTTCTCATTCATATAATGCCTCAATATTTTTGGTAATTTAAGCATTGTGCACGCACATAAACCTGCAACGGGAAAGGGCACAAAATTTGTGGGGTCACATGAGAAACACACCACCGAATGATTTGCAGTATTTTACGACATGATTTGATTCTTGCTTGGCGCATTTCATGCAAAGTTTGAGTCGCCACCGCCGTATTTCACATTGTATTTCACTGGGCAAAGGAGTTCGTATTCATATCATATTGGATGGCATGAGTGGGGTACCAGGAAATAATGCACAAGTTATGGCCAATATTGCATGAATCGAAGATTCGAAGATTCATGCAATATTGGTTCGAATGAGTGCAATATTCCTTGGTATCCTAGTGATTAAAGCCATTATCATTTATATAATCATCTAGAGAAAGCATGAACCAAATAAGTACTGTATTTCTACTAAACTTTGAAGTCGACTCTGCGCTGAAGAAAAAAAAATAGGGGTGACTTGCACTTGTGTAGCAAGGTGTTTGCGTGCTCGTGAATTGCAACAAGAGTTTGCACACTTGCAGTTCACACAGTCAGCAAGCGCCCGCGCAACAGACGAGACAGAATACGGTGTATTATTGCACAGCCAGTGACAATGGTAGCCTATGTGGAATTAATAGATTTGTCTATGCGTTTCATTGACTTCGCTTTCATATTGCACAGTGAAAATCAAGCGGGCAAGAATATGCTATATCGTGTTTTTAATGCACTGCTCAAATGTCCTATGAAGCAGATTACATGAAATACTGTACAAGATAATGTGGTTTCACTGACGATGTGAGTGCACCAAAAATGACTTCACTTCACCAAATCCTGGAGGACGTTTTTTTTTTTTCTTTTACAAAATCTAGGATAAACTTTAAATGTAAACCATTTAGAGGTAGAGGTCAGGGTATTGTGGCATTTCAATAAAAAATCTCCTTGTTTGGTGTGTCATAAACGAAGGTTTTCAATCATATGCAGTGGAGATTCAAGCCATCTGCTGCTGCAATTGCGGCAATAACAGCACTTGATGTAGAGCATGTACATTTTGATCGTGAATGGAGCACGTCATCTGCAGTGTCACATTTTTTTTTAAATGGAAGTCTTTGAAGATTGCCTCATCCTCGTATGTTGCCATGGATATAGCTATGAAAGTTTGGAAGAATGAGATCTAAGTCTCATTTGCGTCGATGAGGAGCAATTTGTCAATCAGCTGCAATAAAAATGAGATGCGGTGGAAATTGATGCATTTGCAATTTATTTAGTTTTTTATTTGTTTTTACTTCCAATTTGAGTCTTGGTGATATGATTTGCACCCATCACAGATCTCTTAGCAGTGGATTTTTTTTTTTTTTTTGCAAGTGAGGCTCCGGAAATAGAATGCATGCCGTAATCTCTTGGTGTGGCTTTAGGCCTTGGATGCAATTTGAATTTGTGGAGGAATGTGGGTGGTCTGGGAGAGATAATAAATGGCAGAAGGTCGAGGACGCAACTACAGGATTTTTTTTTCCTTCTTCTTGTTCTAAGCCCACTTCCATAATACCCACCCATGTGGAACTGGTCAAACCACCTTGGTATCTCGTGCTTTATTGTAACATAATGTGCATGGAGCTACCTCCATGATATACTGTATGTGCCCCTACATCACAAGACCACCAAAAACTACCAGACATGGACTTTTAGTGCAGGACAGATTCTGCAAGAGCAGACTCTTAGCTTTCAAATGATGTATATAACTCAATACAAATGGGCTTCCCTATAACCCGTCTTTAAAGTGGAAAGAAAGTGCACACTCTGGAAAAGTGCTTTCACTGAAAAATAGGGGGCTGATGTGAAGCTTAGGGTCTATTCAGTCTCACCTTGCTGTGTTCTTTGCGGTGAATGGGACGAAAAATAGGATGTAAAATTCAATAGAAATCACAAGGGATTATCAGATTAAGCTGACATATTGCACGTCCTTTGAAGCGTACAGTCTATTTAAAGTGTTTAAACTCACCAAGCTGTGTTCTGTGCATTGAATGGGACAAGAAAAACAACAACAACAACAATAACAGCAACAATAATAAGATGTAAAATTCCACAGCAACCACAATGAAGAGATTATCAGATTAAAGGGATCGTATAGTTTCGGTTGAGACCTAATTTCAGATTTCTAAAATTTTTTGGTAAGATAATGAGAAACATCCTATGAAATATGAAAGAGCATGTAATTCTATGAGGAATTCAATGTTTATTTGATGAAAATTGGTTTTGAAATGGCTGAGATATCCAAAACAGAGTGATTCTAATACGTGTGGGACCCACACTTTATTACGATCGCTTTGTTTTACTTTGTTTTTGGATGTTTCAGTCACTCCAAACTGGATTTTCATCAAATAAACTTTGAATCCCTCTGAAAATGGTATGCTCTGTACTATTTCATAAGTGTTTTCTTGGTATCTCGCAAAAAGTTAAAAGCCTATTTCTCATCTCCACCAATACTGTACTATCCCTTTAAGATGAAGATTTGCACACTCTATAATACATTCCCATTCTGTTCATGGCTAAATACTATCTTACAAAGCACTAACATCATCCTTTCAAAATTTAGTCGAGTGGGAAGTGTGTAAAGAGTTTCTAGGAAATGAAAAGGAGGCTTAAAGACATACCAGATCACATCATTCTAAATTTGAAAAAAAAAAACTGTTTTATAAATACTGCAAAAATAACAGATTTACCTTTCATATTTGTTTTTATCTTCCATATTATAAATCTATCTTGAAGAAGAATTGCTCTTTCAAAAGATATGAAAAAAAAAAACTAAAGACTGACAAGGTTGACAGAATTTACCCATTTTGAGTCCTAGCGTGAATTTGGGCTTGGGACTTTTTGTTGGTTTTGTGACACACATTCTCATTTGTCTGTGTAGGCTATAGAGATAACACATAGTGTACATGCATGCATACATTCATACACATTATGTATTAAAAACAAACAAGCGCATGATTTAGAGGAGAGCTTTCAATATATATATGACGAAAGTTTGGTGTTGGATGGTTTCTGTTTATGTAATTGAGGCACCAAAAAAAGAAAAAAGTGATACAGATTACCATCTGAAACACAAACACATACACAAGACAAGTGCCACTTATCCCGCAATGAGTATATGAATACAGACAGATGAAACCAAAGCAGGTGAAGATAGGCGACCCGCTTCCAATATGTGCACAACATGAACGTGCCGCCCAGGGATATCGCAGTCGAGCGACTGCATTTGCGCATTTGGTAATCAAAGCCGCGATGCCGTCAAAGTTGTTTTTAACACAGCGAGAGAGTTGGGCAAGGAGTAGAAATCCCACAGCAGATGGTGATTATTTTGTCATTGCTTCGTTTTTGCAAGTGGGTATCCTTATCACTTATCAAAACTTAAATGTTTGCCGAGTTACGTGCCATATCACCCTGCACGTAATAGTTTCAACTGTGCATGACCTCATCGTACAAGGGAGTGATGTATGTGGGGGATGAATGAAGTGAATGTAATGAATCATTTTGAATCTAGTAACCCCCCAGTAGAAATACAGCGACCTGCATGTACAGAATGTGTCGGCAGTGGAACAAGAGGGGGGAGTTTTAAGATCTTTAAGTTACTTAGGGCAACTCCCCAAGGAACAACAAGTTTAGTTTGATTATTCTTTATTCGGGCTCTGTGATATAACACATTTTTCCTCATTCTCAATGATTGTATTAAAAATGGGGCATTGTTCAAAACCATTAGCCTTCATTAGGCCCACTTCCCATACAGCTCACAGAGTAGACCCTTCACAACATTCAGTTCATGTGTTGCAGTGCAATCTTAACTAGACCCAAAACAAAACAAAACAAAAAAAATCCTTCGCCTGTGGCAAATGAAGAACCTGGACACAAATCCGGGAATTTTGTAAAATGTTAACCAACAGTAGTAGCCAACCCCATTGAAAGCGTTGGGAAATATGTGAAGGGCAAATTATTGAAGCCGGGGAATCTGTTTGTACCTGCTTATGAGTCGGCAGGGAACAACAACTAACCTAACAACTAACAACTAAGACTGATCAAGCTGACATGGTTTGTGACACCAACCTACAATTGTTATTTCGCACATATTATTCCTCTTGAAGATTATCTTCCAAGTTAGTGAAAGAAAATATCAGTGAATGGTTTGAATCCTCCTGTAATCTGATCGAGAGACGGTCGGCGGCATACGTGATTTATGCTCCATTTTGCACCCATTCTGTCAATAAGATGATCATGTTTGCATTATTCCGTGTGGGCACTCGATTGACTTGGAATGGTCTAAATCCAATGGACCAGCTCTGCAATGTATTCAGATTTTATGCATGCTTTCTTCACGAAAGTTGCCCTTAATTCCAACCGCGAAGCTTGCCAGAGGCTTGCCCTACCTAGCAACAACTAAGCAAATTCCTGCCTATGGAACTTAATGGGAGGAGCAGGTACATGAGATGCTTCATTACTAGGCTGTAGGGAAAGAAACATCCATTTAGTGTGATAAAATTATAGAAATGGTCTATTGTAGCTGACGCACTCGTCAAACTTGGAACATTATCTTCATACCATTTCTTTCTTCTTTTTTTTTTCAGAGAGAGGTGAGTGTGGGAATAGACTAAATAGTGAAGTGGGAAGTTTAAAATTTGTCTAGTAAACTAAATTGATTGGAGCTATTAAGAATAGATAAGATTACAGAATGAATGACAAATGAGTAATGGGTCGCAGTTGCTGTGTCAATGAAAATATTATAGGCCTTGTCAATCAAACGTCAAGTTCAAAGTTCAAGAGCAGATAATGAGCATGATATGGATGTAGTGACTGACGCAAGAGACGCTTGAAGCCGAAATTCTGCACGTAGGTGATGTTGACTAAGCAAAAATTGTAATGAGCCACTGACGCCACAAAGACGCTGCCTTGCAGGAACAGAAAAGATTGTTGATTGGTCTGTTGCGTGCAGGACGTGATGAAATTTGTTGTTTATTTATTGTTTACTCTTGGCAGATAGCACTTTTTGAGAACCAAATATCTTGTACATTACCAATTTGACAGCGTGATGCAATATCCTCAAGTATTATAGTGACAGCCACTAGCTCCTTTTAGGAGAACAAAAAATGTAGCAAAGTGTTTCAGAGATCAATTCTATTTACAGTTTTCATCTCGCAATGCAAAATGCCTTGAATGGAGAATGTTTGCGTAATGAGGACATGATGTACATATTTTCTTCCTCATTTGAAAACTTAACAATACGGAGAATAAAATTCTTTACGTCAATATGTATCGTGTAGTTAGTATTAGTGCAATCATGAGCTTTAGTCTGAAGCTTTGTCACTGAGAAAGGGTGAGCCGACCTTTTTTTTTCCCCTCTTTTAAAGATTTTGCTGTCCAGTACCGTTAAATTCGGTGAATTCTCCTACTTTGAAGACAGTCACTTCTTGTTATCTTTCATGCATTCCATGCTTACTATTTTTTCAGCAAAGCCTTTCCTGGCCTTGACAAGCTTTGAAACTTATGTAATAGCATTCCACCTCACTATAAAGATTTTTTACAAGGATACAACAGTCTGTTTTTCTGAAGGGTTAGCCTTAGGGTGTTTTGTTTTTCCCACATTTTCTCTCATTCTTGTTTAATAGCAAGCAATTTTTGTTGGAAATATAAAGGATGTAGTGCTTTGTGCGATCTCATGAGTAGAAATACGGTAATAAA
Source organism: Diadema antillarum (assembly GCF_040938485.1). Classification (NCBI taxonomy): domain Eukaryota; kingdom Metazoa; phylum Echinodermata; class Echinoidea; order Diadematoida; family Diadematidae; genus Diadema; species Diadema antillarum. The sequence goes on from NW_027271378.1 coordinate 324,527, forward strand.
TGGGCCATTGCCTGATTTGCAGCTTTATTATTCAGTGAAGTTGCTTTTAAAGCAAGGGTCAAGAGTTGAAAGACGTGCAGAAGGGGGCATTTGCTTCGAGGAATCAGATTCATAGGAATGAAAGAGTTGGGCTCAGACTGTTGCCGGAGTGAATGAACAGAGAAAGTTAGAATCAGACAAGTACTGGGGGTGTTGGTTTGCTGTGTAAAAGGCAGGAGTGCATTAGACGTGACGCTTCACTGACCTGGTCATCTGATTTCTCTGCAGTCAGGAAATTCAGATTTATTTTTTCCACACTAAAAAAAATAATAAAAGAATAAGACTGTTAAAGTTAACAGGACTTCTCTTGTACAGTTTGGTGCATGGTTGCAATAGCCTTGATCAGTGCAAGAGCAGGGCACATATTAAAATGTCCAGTTTCCATGGTTCTATGTTGGAAGTTTCCCCTGCAATCACGCATTAGCAAGTTTCAGACCTGCAATGCGAATGCCGAGATGATGCAGTCTCCTGGGTTGGACAATGGGAACGTCTGTCTTGCGCATGTGCATAAGACCATTTGAAACATATATATATTTGCCTAATTAACATAATTGTTTTAGCACTAGCTTTGAAGACCTGAAGCTTGCTATTGATATCTCTTCCATGTCTGGATGAGAGAATATCAAAATCTCCTGGATTCAGGGAATCAATCTGCTCATAGAGATGCAGGCAACATGCGAGTGTCTCTCCTATGGCTCTTTGAAATCCTCCTGACTTTGATGAATGAGTGTTGGCAGCCCTATGTATGTGCACATGTCAATGATGGCGAAACATTTGTGCCATTTGTTCTAGGGTGTTGTGGTTTTTTTTGTTTTGTTTTTAGGAACAGATTTGTGTGGGACATACATGCTGTATGCCAAGATGCATGCAAGTTCTTGTACCAAGACATCCGCTTGTATGCGTAAGATAGTATACTTATCAGGCAGACGGCACCATTGGTTCTATTTTGAGATGTAAGAGCTCTCTATGTTAGACCTTGGTGTATTTTCTGTGTGCGTGCCAAACAAGCTGTCTATTTTATGACATTTCTCATGTGTGTCTGCACTCATACAATTGCAAGTCTTTAACATGGGAAACCTTCCAACAAAGTGTGATTTATTGGCATTTCACAGTTTTTGTACATTGTTGTGTTTCATTGTAAAGTGACCCAGCATTATGTGACAGATTGCCATGCAAATGGGTTTTTGAATTTCTTTGAGTTGTTACTGTTCATCTTGTCAGTCCTTGTTGTGTACATTTTAGCTTTTTTATGATACCTTCAAATTTTCAGCCATTTTTAGACTGTAGGCCTACATGTATTCTCTCTTAGTACTATGTTGCGCAATGCTTGCATGACAATATATTTTGTTGAGTTCCCTGTATTTTTTTTCTACCAGTGATAATCTAGGTTTCCAATTGTTCAGAACTAGATCTGAATGAAGTCCTGGTTGGGGTCTATTAAGGGCAAGAGTGGTGTACAAGATAATTAAATCCTATCACCTTGAATGGGTTAACAGTGCTTTCCACACAGATCCTCTTCCCATCTCCAAATGTCTTATTTTCTTTTTTACCTCTCTCTCTCATCATCTTTCCTATAGTTGCCCCCCCCCCCCCCCAAGGTTCTCACAGTCTGTTTAAAACAGAAGTCTAATTAGTGATCTAGCACGGTCAAAGTTCACACCATGTACCCCACATATCAGCAGTTTGCAAGTCTATTTTTAGTGCAGTGTACTCTCCTACCCTGCTTCTGTGCTGTGTAAACTGGAGTGGATTGGTAACTGAAACAAATATTTGTCCCGGTATCACCTGAAAAAAAGACAAGAAAATGTCTTGATTGTGATATTGCAGATTGTGGTGAACAATCTTATATTTTTGCATTGTATATTTGGTAAATTCCTGTAAGCCAGAAGATGTGAAATGGAGTTAAGATGGTTTAATTGTAAACACGTCATAGAAAAATAGGAAAAGTAGATAACAAACTATAAGAATGTAAGACAGATATCCACCAGGAACGAGACTGTTTGAGGTGATCACACTACTGACTCAGACACACTGTAGAATGGAGTTTTATTGCAAAACAAGCTAATAGAATACTATTCTTGTCAGGTTGAGATATTTACAATTAAAACTGCTAAAAAAAGGGGGAAAGTATAAGAGAATACAAGTTATATTTAATCATAACCTCAAGAATATTCCTTCTTATGTTATAAGTGAGTTATCACTGGAAAAAAAAAATAAGTTGCTCTCTCTGATGATGAACTTACTTGAAAATGTTTCAAAATGGCACCAAGTCCATTTTGTGATGATGCTCTTATTATGCTTTCACAGCTCCTGTAACAAGTGTATGTGTAGATAGATGTAACCTTGAAAATTGATTATCAATGTGGCCTTAGAGCAATAATGTCATAACCGTTTGGTGTCCTTTTTTTTAGGCATTTGGAGGCTTGGCAGTGGGATATGAATGAGCTTTTTAATGTGGGTTGCCATTGAACTTTGATGTATGTGTAGAGGGGTTTAGTCTTTCATATGCAATTCATTGTTATCTTCTTGATATTTTATTGCATTTTGTCTTTTTTGGGGGCAAAAGATGAAGATGAGATGTAAAATGGAAGTATGTGGATTGGCAAGCTACAAGATAATGAATGATTCGGATGGCAATTTTGTGTGTGCCCTACAATAATTAGTTATGACTTTCTACTTACTCGACTGTATTAATGAGTGTCTGTTAAGCCCTTGTGTGCAGTAGTTGAAAGCAAGTAGGGATCATGCATTCTGTGAGTACAGCAATTTGTGTTTCATTCTTTGTCGGAAGCAAGCATCTGCCTATATATGTAATTTCCTGACTAAATGTCGTCAGAAATGTGAATTTAGGTGTGTCTGACAGTACTGTACGTGATTAAGAGTTGTGCCTTGACATCATGAAGAAACTTTAATACTGTTTTAACTTTATTCCATATAAGGGGTAAAGCAGTTTGATCCTCTGTCACTGTAGCTTTAGAAAATATATTAAAGTATATTGAATTACACTACAACAAAACAAAGAAAACAAAGACATGCATTTCTATTTAAGGAAGAAAGTAAAATAAAAAAAAAATGAATTAAAAAATGCCTCTTCCAATGAAATCATATGTGTTTAGCAATTTGGGATTATGTTATATAATCATTGGCATTCTCTATTTCATGTTGATTGGCATCACATGTGTCATTGAACACCAGTTCACAAACAAATATTAATTTATTGTATGTATACTATGTGAACAGGCTCTCGTGTGGGAGCTGCAGCACATGCCATTGGTGTGAAAAGACAAAGATTTTTTTTTCTCATTTGTTTTTTTGGGGTTGTTTTTGCTTCTGTCTTCTTCTTTTTTTCTACATGGCTTCAGGTAACATTTGCTCCCAGGATGTAGGCATTTAATTCCATTTGCCATGTACAGACTTATTTTCTGACCTACAAAAGAAGCTCCCAGTGTGTGACGGTTACATAGAGAATATATATGTATTTCATTCTCACTCCACTCTGTAGGAGACGGCGCCTGTTATATATTGCTGTAAAGTACCTGTCCTATGTCCAGTTACCAGGAGGTATACCGGTATATTCATATACTAATGCTGGTGTATGTTTGCAGCGAGATACATACAATGTGTATTTGTATATGGCAAAGGATATATATCCCATTCTGGTTGTATGCACATTAATACACTCTACACCAGTATTTTCGTAATTGAGTTTCGATGCCCTTTTCACCAAGCTCCACATTGCTTAAGCTGACAATGCCAGTGAATTTGTGAGAGCTTATTTTCCTGTTGCATTTCTTTTGATTTCATTAAAATTGATTTCAATCTTTGTGTGACCATTTATATTCTATAGCATTTTGTCTCATTCATTTTGCATACTGTGTATTATGCTCTCTAGAGTGAAATATGTCTTGAAAATCTGCAATGGCTGTGATATCAACAAAGGGAGAAGTAGAGGTTAATAGATAGAAAAAATAGATAGAGAGATAGATAGATAGATAGATAGATAGATAGATAGATAGATAGATAGATAGACAGACAGATAGATAGATAGATAGATAGATAGATAGATAGATAGATAGATGGATAGATAGATAAGATAGATGGATGGATAGATAGATAAGATGGATGGATAGATAGATAAGATGGATGGATAGATAATTGATAGATAGATAGGATAGATAAATGAAGTAAATAGATGGATGGATGGATGGATGGATGAATAGATAGATAAGATATTTCAGATATATGGATTGGGTGAGAGAGAGGGGGGGGGGAGAGAGAGCAAAATAAGCCATATGCTCCGTGGAGAGATGAGGAGAAAGAGAAATAAAAACAATAGCTGAAATAGATTACGAGAGAGTGGGTTATGTCTTTGAAATCTGAAATGACTGTGATACCTACAAAGAGAGAAATAGTGGTTGATAGATATAAGGATTGGTGGATATAATCAATAGCGAGCAGTGGCGGATCCAGAGGGGGCACAGCGGGTGCACGCCCCCTCTTTATTTTTGGTTAAAACAAAGAAATGATGTCATAAAAAGTTAGACCTGAGTTCCCATCTCAGCAGCAGCAACAACAACAACAAAATTCAGTCTCTTTAACGTATAGGCCTCGATAGATGATACCCAAGCAGGTGGACGTGTAGAAGAGAGACAGGCAAATTCGAGCAAGGGTAATGTTGGTGGGGGAGCATGGTTTCATTCATTTTCAGGGTTTTTGTTGTTGTTGTTGTTGTTCTTTTCTTGTTCTACAAAACCAAAACAAATACGATACACACTGATTCAACAACAATAACAACAACAACAGTAATAATAACAGTAATGAGAATAATTATAATGATGATAATATGAACAACAATAACACGACAACAACAACAACAACAATTAAAGTCCACCATCGGGTGTGCTGCATGACAGCCCTTGCCTGTTTAGGTCCGACCTAACACGATAATCTTACTTTTCTTACTTTATCGTACATGCGATCATGTCAAACGGAAAAAAAAAATGCAATCTTCATACAAGACAACGCCGAGCTGGGAAATTAATCCGTACCGATAATAAGAGTGCCTAACTGATGGCAGATAACATGAAATGCAGTTTCCATTTGTTAATGTGTTCCTTTAGAATGTAAACATTGCGAATATATATATATATATATATATATATATATATATATATATATATATTATATATGTGTGTGTGTGTGTGTGTGTGTGTGTGTGTGTGTGTGTGTGTGTGTGTGTATATATATGTATATATATATATAATATATATATATATATATATATATATATATATATATAGTGGGGGCGCTGTGGCATAATGGATAAGACTCCCGTTCGGAGGACCCGAGTTCGAATCCCGCCAAGTGCTTACGTCCTTGGACAAGATGTTTTTAGCCACTATGTCCCTCTCGACCCAGGTGTATAAATGGGTACCTGGCAACGCTGGGGTAATAATGGCAGGGCCTCCTGGTAGAGCAGTGGCTACCCTGGGTAGATGATACCTTATTATTATTATTATTATTATTATTATTATTATTATTATTATTATTATTATTATTATTATTATTATTATTATTATTATTATTATTATCATTATTATTATTATTATTATTATTATTATTATTATTATTATTATTATTATTATTATTATTATATACATACGTACATACATACATACATACATACATACATACATAAACCCTTAGACATATGTTTGCTGTGTTATCCTGCTTTTTTCCAACGGGAATCATTTGCCTTACAGCGTGTGTGGAAAATTACAAGGCATATTCCTGGAGCTCCATGGCCTATTGATGCATGAACCTGCGTTTGTACATCAGGGAGGTGTTCGTTTCACCTCCCTGGTCTGTACAACTCCATCCATTTACACAGTGACGTCACTCTGTGGAAAGGAAAAAAATGTAATTCATAATACGAAGTATTTCATATCTTTGTCACGAATGAATAACTACAAACTGCAGGCAAAGGGTACACGTACTGTATTCACCACCCCATTCACTACACACCCTATGTACGTTTGTGCTTCGTTATAGCACTCCTGTGTTGTACTAGCAGCTGTAGGGTCCACTGAAACTGGTGAAAACATGCCCACAAGAATTCAAACTGCTGTCGAGACATTTATAAACGCCCAAGTCAGCTTAGGACACAAAATAGATGCGTCCCTTTCTCGTCTGTTAATCCCAGGGAGGTGCAGAGACACGTCTCACCTCCCCGATTCAGTTTACCGACAGAATGGTAATACTCTTATCAGGCCTACAATAATGTTTGAACATTGACGATTTAATCGTGTATTGTCACTGATATGAAAAAAGAGAAATTTCCCACATTTCGGCCTTGTTCGGCTGAGGTGCCTTTCCAATCTCAACTGCCTGTGACTAAGCACCAAAATAATGCTGGGGAGTAGCAAACCTAAAACATGAAAAATATTGTGTCACAGGAGCAGTACGGGGGCCTCTTTTTTGATCGCTGGAGGGAATTTTAACACAATGTTCAAAATGATTATGCTTAATGAAATACATTTGTTTTAAAGTTTGCGATAAAAGTCTAAAATGGATCGAGATCGGACACAGGAGTAGGGACAAAAAATCCAACTAAATATGCGCTGTACAGCATGTTTATGTTGCTTTGCAAAATCTCTCCGTAAGATTTAAGATGGGTGTTTTAGCTTTCGTTTTTAACCTACAGGTATGTGATACACAATGATATCGAATCCAGACTTCCAAATTGATTCTGAAAATGTTGAAATACTTAAAGGACAAGTTCACCTTCATAGATATGTGGGTTGAGTGAATGCAGCAATATTAGTAGAACACATCAGTGAGAGTTTGAACAAAATCAGACAATCCGTTAAAAAGTTATGAATTTTTGAAGTTTCTGCTCAGTCGCGGCTGGATGAAAAGACTACTATACCTTGTGATGTCACATGAGTACAACGATATAAAGAAAGAATAAAGAAAATTCAACATATTTCCATTTTTCTCGCATAACAAAAGAACGCTCGACTTCTCTCTTTCAGAAGGCCGGGGGAATGATATTACCCTTAACATTCGTCAGTAGCAAGTCGAAGAAATGTGCACTTTATTCAAAAAGTAAAGTTTTGTGAAATTCTCTTTTTATTTTCCTTATATAGTTGTACGCATGTGACATCATACACTGTAGTAGTCTTCTCTTCCAGCAGTGACTGCGCAGATACTTAAAATATTCGTAACTTTTGAACGGATTGTCCAATTTTCCTCAAACTTTCACTGATGTATTCTACTAATATTGCTGCAGTCTCTCAATCCTTATGTATATGAAGGTGGACTTGTCCTTTAATTCATTGCAAATGTATGACCTGTTTGAACTGGGGTTATCCCACAAGACCGACTCCCACGAGTCATACAGCCCACCAGTTTGACATTGAAAAAAGGTTCACGAGTCATACAGCCCATCACACGAGTCATACAGCCCATGAGTTCAACACGAGGCAAAAACAGCCCACTAGTTCGACATTACTACACGGGGATTATGTACGTGTCAGTCTCATGGGCCTCGTTTGCTTAGTGTCGAACTCGTGGGCTATATGACTTGTGGGTTATATGACTCGTGGGTGTCGGTCTCGAGACTTGCACCCGTTTGAACATCCGAGATCATCCAGCTAGTGGCGCTTAGACCACCTGTATGTATAAAGCGCTATTCCCTTTTCTCAGATTATCATATCAGGCTGACCAAAGATTATCATTAAGGGCGTCATTTCCTATTAGGTAGTCCACTCGATTTACCAGTTACAGAATTCTAGAGCTTAAAACCACAAACCAAGATCTAATCGTTGTATCAAAGTTTTTAGACCCGACCCTTTCGTTTAGGTTACGGATCAAAATTGTTCAATTTATTGTTAAAACACGACGAAAATATGGTAACGCCAACACCACAGTCATCCAACAGATACGACATGAATTGCATTTTCTATTGATCCTGTCTCGTAACTTTTGTTGACCACAAGGGACAGCATCGTGCAAACGGAGACAAAAGAAAAATCGAAAATATCAGAAACTGTCCATGTTTTTACTGACGGTATATGCTCGTGGCTACCTCTACCAGAAGAAAGTATCGATATGTGATTTTTATAAGAAATTGATGAATGATTGACGGAAAACGGTGTGGAGAAATCGCGACCTAAATTCTCAATGGTACATTTGTTCTATAACCATCGAATCGAGATGACGATTTCTGACGAGACACTACGGAAAGGGTAACAGAAATAACGACAAAAATGAATGTTTCGTAGTTTCACTGATCATCGAAAATTTCAAGCACACAACGAGAGAAAATGTAGAATCATTTCACAACCAGTGCATTGTCGAAATTAGGTAAAACTTCTGTGGATATCACCAGGGCCGGCGCTAGGTGTTTTTTTTTTTTTTGGGGGGGGGGGGGGCGACAATATGAGGAGGAAAAAAAAGGTATCTACCGTTTTGGATGTCACTCGTCTACTAAATCGGAGGACAAGCCAAGAAAAAAAAACAGTTTTTGTAGTTTGGGCTGCCAATTTAAATCTCCACCGACATCGAATGACAAACAAAGAGTCAGACCCTTTATTTTCTGCCCAAAAAAGTGTGTTTGTGTGTGTGTGGGGGGGGGGGGGTGAGGGGTGGACAAAATGGTCAGACCCTAGTCATTTTCTGCAAAAGAGTACCCCCCCCCCCCCCCCCCCACTCCCATTGGGCCGGCCCGGATCACAGTAATTTCCTGCACTCGTCTATGGACATAACTGTCTCATAACCAAAGCTGGGCTTTTTTTGAATACTGCTCGCCTCATTATGGGTTGCCTGCATCTGTTTGCGCAACCTGAATTCCTCGATTATTTAAACATTTATCTAAACATTATGATTATGATTATGATTATGATCAATTGTTTTTTGATCTTCTGTGTTGAGAATGACCGCAGCATTGACAACCAAGAGAAAAAAAAAAAAAAAAAAAAACAAGAATCACCGTCAGCAGAAACGACTAGGAGAACTCAGTAGAACCGGGGAAAAAACGGGGGTGAATGTATTTTCCCTGTTAACCCCATGTTTGAACCGACAATCGACTCAAGTATTCCCGCGGGAAAAGTTATTCATTCTCACGAGTGCCTCCGGGGGACGATTGGCTGAAAAATCACAGCGAAACAGTGATGTTTAATGCAGAGAAAGAGCGAGTGAACGTCATTCCCGCTTCTCTCTCCCACCCCCTTTTTTTTCAAGCCTCGTATCGCCATCATCTCTCTCCATCTCCATCTATTTATTTATCTATCCCTCACTTTCTCTCCCTGCATCTCCTCCCTCTCTCACCCTCTCTCTCTAGTTGAGTATGACTTACTTTTTTTACCACCACAAACTTTAAGAGTCATCATTGGCCACGAGAGAGCCGTGAACGACTTCTCCATGAAAAATGGATTTTATTAATTCAGAAGGTTCCTAAGACTTTTTTTTCTCTTCTTCTTCGTCTCCTTCCTTTAGTTTCTGTCTTTGGTTTTTGATGGTTTGTTTGTTGTAGTTGTTTTTCTGCGGGGGGGGGGGGTATCTTAGAGGTTTCTTGAGGAATAAGGGACTACAAAATATGACGGAAACTTACGTGATATGATAGCATTAGGATTTATTAAAAGGATTTTCCATCATGTCAGCTCCCGAGTTTGTGGAGCGCTAAACCCACACACGGACGCAGCTAGGGGCTCTCTGTCGAGCAAAAACGCCGTAGAACTGCAGTGCTGTGCTGGCATCTTTGTCATGGAATTAGCCAACAAGACCGACTTATATGCTGTGGATATCTATTTTTCACCACTAGATTAGTTTTTAGGTCTTTTTTTTTTACATCGCACCTTCAATTCTTTATTTTAACAATTGCACCTCTCCGTCTCATCTCAATTTCAGGCACCCTTAAAGGGGATGGCTAGTAAACTGATCAGTGGGAATCAGTGGGAATGCTGGGGGATGATTGTTCCAATCCTTGTGGGATTCATTTAAGAGTATATTATATATCTATTGTTGTGTGAAAATTATTTGCTACAGAATGGTCTCATATTCAAGCAATGTGCAGTTTAATCGCCCCGTCACTGTACAGGCATGCTAACCTGGAAACATTAAACTGCACATTACTGGAATATGAGACCATATACTCTTAAATGAATCCCACAAGGATTGGAACAATCATCCCCCAGCATTCCCACTGATTCCAACTGATCAGTTACTAGCCATCCCCTCTAAACCTCATCGCATACTGACGTGGTCATCTTACATCTTAATTGTGAAGGAGGATTTTGTTTCTGATTTTGTTTGGCATTCACAACAGAAATTTTTTTGCGCGAGACAGCAATATCGCTGCTTCTTGAGTGGAATCTGGTAGTGAGATGAGACCCACCACGGCCTGGTGAGAACATCGTCAATTAGACGGAATTTGTCCCGTCTTCTTCAACATTAGCGTCGGATGCACACTCACACTCGCCCATTCGCCACAACCGTTTTAGGCACCAGAACCTCGACCAGTCACCCACATCTTAGCCCACGCAACGCTCTACTTGCAAAGTTTTTTCAAGGATATATTGGCGTGGGAGTAATCCCCAAACGATGATTTAGTTTAAAGAGCTGAACCTTGCCTTAACTGTTGATTAAGCTGCCGGCATCAGGCTGTGACGGATTTCCAGACGGTAGATGCCCTCTAAATGAGAAGTGCGCTATTCACAAAGGTCTGATGTCAGATCAGAAGAAATAAGGGCGGATTAATGACGGATTATCATTGTGATGGTCGGCTGATTGCGAAGGATTAGAAAAGTTTGTTGACACCATGAGACGTCTGTTGCCAGCTGAAGCCATCGTTCTGCTTTTCTCAATGCTAGCAATCCCTGAGGGAGATTTGGTGAGAAGCTTACACGTGTCCTCACAGACAGCGTAATCATTATCATTGAGTTTTTTGCAGGACAAAATGTGCCCCACTGTGATTAAAGATTCAGTTTCAGTTCCGATTCCTTAATCAATGCAAAAATGAGCTTACGACTGAAAAATTGATGTCTCCTTGACCATGTAGAATGTTCACTGAACAAACACTAAGGTGTAAATTTGAGTAGGTTTACTGAAAGTTTCGAACACAGTCCTCTTTGCAAATGAGTACCTCTCAGCATGGTAACTAAGGAGAGTCCCAACATTAAAAGTGTTGATGATGCTTGTGATAACGCTACTTGCTAACATCATTATGTCACTAATTCTATGAAAATCAGCCACATCTTCTATTGCTTTTGGTAAGAATAGAAATAAGAAGGAACATCAAGTCAGCATCTCGAATAATTACAAGGCAATTTTTCATGTTTCAGCTTGAAGCTGCATGCTACCTATATGACATACCAAAATACTTTGGAATTATGGCAGTTAGGAAACATCAATCCTACGATGTAAACAGTTATCAAATCTTGACCGCATCTGCCTCGGGCTTTATGTGATTTTCAGTATAACATATCCCTCAAGAAGGGACAGGGGGAGCACGCCAGACGGAAGCCAAGCCACGCAATTCCGCCGCCAGTAGCAGGTGAGTTGCCATTTCGGTGGCAGGTTAATTGCGTCGTGTTGTTTTGATGTATGCATATGTATATGTACGTATGTATGTATGTATGATATACTTATACTAGTATTCATATTTACGTTTATATTTATATTTATATCTATCTCTAAATCTATATTTATATTTATATTTATATTTATATTTATATTTATATTTATATTTATATTTATATTTATATTTATATTTATATTTATATTTATATTTATATTTATATTTATATTTATGTTTATATTTATATTTATATTTATATTTATATTTATATTTGGAGATTGTTCCTTTCCCAAACAATGAACCTACAACGTAGGTCCATGCCCAAACGTACGCGGTGCCTCATTGTGGGTAGAATGATAGTGAAAGTCTTTGACTTCAGACTCGCAGCAGAACACTCAGCCATGACCACAAAGGACATAATAGCCAAATACAGAAGATGAGCTCATTGCTGTGATGCAGGACAGCACATCAAATCATACACCCCCAGATCCTGATGAAGGCTTGAATCTTATTTTATATATATATATATATATAGATATAGATATATACATATTCATTCATTTATTTATTCATTTATTCTTTCATATTTACAGCTAAGGCATTGGAGTGGTCAGGAGTTACCTTACTAATCGAAAACAATTTGTATCTATCAACGGACATGCATCGACTACGCAAAATGTTAACTGTGGTGTTCAAGGAAGCTTGCTAGGTCCCCTTTTATTTATTCTCTATGTTAATGATATGTCAAATTCTTCAAACATCCTCTCTTTCTTATCATTTGCGGATGATACTGATATGTTTCTATCTGATTCTGATTCTGATCGATTAATTGATATTTTAAATAGTGAATTAATGAAGATACTTCAGTGGATAAGAGCGAACAAATTATCAATAAATTTGCAAAACAACTAAATGCATGCTGTTCAGTAATTCACTGGAAAATTTACCGAGAAATATTTTCCTGGAAGACACGGTCATATAAGAAGTTTCTTCCATCAAATTCTTAGGTTTGATCCTGGACAATAAACTTACCTGGGGTTCGCATATTGATTCTGTATGTCGTGTTATTTCAAGGAATATAGGTGAACAAAGTTAAATTTTATCTTCCCAAAAATGTACTTTTTATGTTATATTCTACTTTGATACTACCTTACTTAAAACATTATTAATTATGGGATACTCGCATGGGGAAACACTTTTTCTACTTATACAGAAAGAATATTATCATTACAGAAAAAAGCTCTTCGTATCATTTGTCACGAATCGTGGAGAAGTCATACTAATAATTTATTCCACGAAAATAATATTTTGAAAATGTATGACCTCTATCGTTTGCAATTAGGACAATTCATGTATAAACTCACCAACCATTCTCTCCCCCTTGTGTTTGATTCCATGTTTTTAAAGAATGAAACTGTTCATGCATATCCAACCCGTCAATCCCATGAATATCATTTGCCTTTGACTAGGACGGTTTTTGCAAAATCTTTATTCTCCTTTTCTGGACCAAAATTCTGGAATTCTCTGGATAATAATGTAAAACAAGCTTTAAGTTTTTATACATTTTCTTTATAGTTAAAGAATCATTTAAAAACTTCGTATGCAGCATAATAATTCATTCTTCTTTTTTCACTTTGGATTTTCAAAGTTGTTGTTGCTTCGTTATTCTCACACGTTCATCAGCGAGCCCGTGCTTCTGTAGCCTTTTGTCAAGGCCCTCTCGCTGTATGGTGAAGAGAGCCCAGCTGAGTGGGGTTGCGCGAGGGCCTTTTGAGATCTGCTTCGCATCCTTTTGTTAGCCCTTTGAATTACCGAGTTTTGCTCCCCGATTTCGGGAGCAAAAGTCGGACCAATCAGCGTGTCTGTCTGCTCGAACCCGATTTGAATGGAGCGAATGCACGCCGCAGATCACACAGAACTCTACACACACAGAGTGTGTAGAGTTCTGTGGCAGACCTCTGCGGGTGGTCAGTGATGCATGCGAACAGGCATGACAACACGTCCAAGACTGAGGATTCGGGGAGCGCGCCATTCCATTGGTTGACCGGAACCCGATAAAATGAGTATTCAGAAGGGTTCACGTGTCATGAATAATAATATGTGAAGCAGATCTCAAAAGGCCCTCGCGCTGGCGCGCTCGGCTGGGCTCGCTTCGCTCGCCCATTACAGCGAGAGGGCCTTGACAAAAGGCTAGTGCTTCTGTGCCTCCAGTGCCCTAGTTATGACCCACCATTTCCTCCCCCCCCCCCCTTGTCCACCTCGGACTTACTACCTTCTTCACTACTATATCTTTCTATCCTCTCATCAATTTTTCCTTACAAGAGAGGCGCCATGTGTTTGTTAATGTGCGTCCGTATGTATGCATGTATGTGTGTATTACTCTGTCTGTCTTTTTTTTTTGCTACCGCTTAGGGAAATTTGTTGTTGTTGTTGCTGTTTTTTTTCAATGATATTTTTTTCTCTATGAGGGGACTGCATTCTACAAGCTCTGCTTTTTAGCAGTCCCCTCCATTTCCAGCAATATTGTTTATGCATTTACCACAGTGACGTAACAGTTATTTGTATCTCTGTTGATAATTTACCTGTATCTCTTTTACAATGTTATTCTTCTGTTCATCGCATTGTGGTACTGATTTCATGACGTCTTTGTATATGAGCGTTCCCTTGTATTTCTTATTATTTGTTTGTTGGAAGTGAAATAAATCAACTTGAACTTGAACTTGAAGTACTAGTTGAGTATGATGTAGGCTACACGATGTATAAAATGATCAATTTCTTGGAATCTTCATCAAAAAGTTTTTTGTTTCTCTATCACAATTTGATTAATGAACTTTTAAAATTTCATTCTCCTTCTGTTAGTCTGAATAGCAACCATCTAATTTCTGACGAAAGATAAACATAGAGCCTACTTTTGAGTCAAATTCATCCAGGGGGTCTACCATATTATAATAAAAGAAAAAACGGGGGAGTTTTTGCCATTACACCAGTGCATTACACATCCGTAACTCGGAGCGTTTAAATAACCCCAGCACATTTTCCTGTGATCACTCGTACATGCCTCCGTGCTGTCATTTTAGGTGAAGTCCTACCGCTTAAGTTTGTGGAACTGCTGATAGTCGTGCATTCCGACGTATGCCATTACCATGGTAACGGCACGGCGGACTACATCACGAACGCCCTGAATCAGGTAAGAACTCACGATTTTATATAGCTAATGGTTATATCTCGAGTATATCCTGCAATGTAATACCATGCATGAGATCATGATTTTTCCACATCTGTGACTTCGTCATGAGGATGAGCACATGTCATTATGAATGTGTAGACATTAATATTATATGCATATTAATTATTTTGTTCCAAGCAACTTTCACGACACCATCTGACAGACATTGTTCCGAAATGACACGAGGTGAAGCCTAATAGATGTAGGGCCTACTGGAACACAATAACAAGCGCAAAAGAATGTCATATAAGTTTATATTGATCCAAGACACCAAATTGTCTCACATGCATGGCATGCGATGTATTTGCTACTATTTGCAACTATCGGTTGCAGTTAACTCAATAACATGAACTTGCTGCTATTTAGAAACGTTACGATGAACAGCAATTCAAGAAATCAGACACTGTCAGGCGCAAGGTGCGACCGACACTGGAGTTTGTTTCCTTTACATGTATAGTTGCGTTCAATTCCCTCCAAAACTTTTAAATGCCATA
Source organism: Diadema antillarum (assembly GCF_040938485.1). Classification (NCBI taxonomy): domain Eukaryota; kingdom Metazoa; phylum Echinodermata; class Echinoidea; order Diadematoida; family Diadematidae; genus Diadema; species Diadema antillarum. The sequence continues at coordinate 339,864 of NW_027271378.1, forward strand.
TGTCCGATTTTGGTGACTCTTCTGTCACAATGTCTTCGTTCATCTGCAACGTATACAATGTTTCTTTCCACTGTATCATTTCATCATGATTGTAATATTAAAAGAGCAATATCGAGTGCAAATTTTGTCCTTCTAATTTTTTTTTTGTTTCAACCATCAGGCAGCGGGGTTGTGGAGCGACGTCAAGAACCTAGGGGTCAATATAACTCTCAGCGTGAAGAAACTGATACTTGTCCAGCGTGACCTACATGTAAGAACAAAACTACTTGCCTTCGATTAGCTACATACTGTATTGTTAGATATACCACTACACTGTTAAATACCTTCTCAACTATCGACGTTTGCGAGGAATAGACATAAAGAAACTGATATCATAAGAGAGCTTGGTAAAGTTCTACTCTATGTATAAAGACTATTTTCCATTTGTGTTAACTGTTAAAGAGCGCTGTATTTATACATTAATTTTGCAATCTTAAATGGTCTTGAATAATGATCAGCGTGAAACTTGCAGTGAGAAAACTATGGAAGATTACGGAAAGAACCAAGATTTGGTATAAATAGTCCGACAAGGATTATTGTACTGACATTATCTTAAAGCAAAGTTTAGCTATCTGCATACCTGTGTCTTCTTTCTCTCGGCGGAATTTCTAGAAGATGGTTTGCGTTTTCACAGACATTGCAAAATTCTGAATCGGCTGTATACATACATGTTGAAAAAACACATCCTGGTAACTAGCAACGTTTTGAAAACAACGAAAATTCACCTCTGTATTCAATTTTTGTGCCGTGAATAAATTTGAGTATTTCCTCAATACAACCGCTCTTGAGCATGTGTTTCGTTTGCATAACCCACCAAGTAAAATCGTCTTGTATATCAAGTTTAAGTTCAAAATCAAGTTTAAGTTGAGGTTTATATTTCCTCCATCTAAACATAATCAATGACACATAGTTATTATGCGCACGATGTAAACGAAATGAAAGAGATGTGATGTCAACATATGTAATCCAAAAAGCAGGGTGCACTATACTTTAGAAAGCAATTCAAGAAGTGAAACAATTGAGTGACAAATAATTTGGGGAATGTAGATGGGGGACCAACTTAAAAGTGAAGCTTGAAGATTGTTGATCGGAATAGTTATGTAGGCCCTATCATACTAGAGAAGAATTCTTGCTCACCAAATCCACTATATATTCATATCAATTAATCAATATTACTGAACAAATCAAACATAGATATATTCATTTTCATGTCGCCTATAAGGGGATGATAGAACTAAAAAGTATCAGCCGTAATTGGGGCTTATGTGGGATCAAAGTGAGGAACGTGTTTTTTTTTATTACCAATTCTATTATTACTATTATCATTGTTGTAATTATTACTATTACAACTATCATCGATATTATCATATTATTGTTTTCATCACCATCATCATCATCATCATCATCATCATTTCTTCAGGGTGAACTGCCGAATACTTCTAACGCAGTCATGGCTCTCCGAAAGTTTTGTTCCTGGCAGAAACTGTTCAGGGTTGCCAGCGATCTCAGTTACGATGCAGCCATACTAGTAACAAGGTATATTCATTTGTATGTTGTTTGGGTGATGTTCGTTCTCCCGAAGATTAGTTAAAGTGATCGTATAGTTTTGGTTGTGATCTAATTTCAGATTTCTAACATTTTTTGGTGAAATAATGAGGAACCTCTAAATATGAAAGAGCATGTAATTCTATGAGGAATTCAACGTTTATTTGATGAAATTTGGTTTTGAAATGGCTGAGATATCAAAAAAAGAGCGATTCTAATAAAGTGTGGGACCCACACATTTATTACGATTGCTTTGTTTTACTTTATTTTTGATTTCTCAGCCATTTCAAAACCGATTTTCATCAAATAAACTTTGAATTCCTCTTAAAATGGTATGCTCTGTACTACATCATATCTTTCTTGGTCTCTCGCAAAAAGTTTAAAGCCCAATTCTCATCTCCACCAATACTGTACCATCCCTTTAATCCCAAATTGAAATAAGGTTCGTTTTTCTAAAAAAAAAAAAAATTCCTCGTTTCGTAACACACACTTAGTTGCTCGTTGATCCCAAAATAAAGTAGGAATTCTTTAGTCCCTACATTCGTGGCGTAATTCCGAAGGTTGATTATTCTGAAAGTTCGTTGGTCCGAAAATGAATACGATTGTTCATTCCCTGGGTTATCCCGAAGGTGAAAAGGTTCTATAGTTCGCAGGTTCGTTAATCCGAAAACACCCTCTTATACAAGAGACAGAGGGAAGGGGTTACCTTCTCGAAATACAACGAGGCCTTTTCCACATAGTTAAGCTGGATCGAAGCTTATGTAGTCATGTCTAATTGTGTCCTCATGCCGTCGGACCAGACTTTACGGTCTGCATGAAATTTGAAATAAAATTTAATAATTGTAACGCGACTATTTTTGCAGGGTTTTTTTTTTTCTTATCATCTGTATCTGTCAGTTTCTGTCAATCTTTGTTTCTATCTGTCTTTCAAATCATTTTTGTAAATCATTGATCAGAAGATCATTTTGTAAACACACGAGAACGGTGGCAGGACTTCGTCATATTATTCTACCGTCTCTATACAAGCTCCACCACGTCAAAAGTGTTGTGCGCGAAGACCTGCGCAACAAAATGACTCCTGTTTGCATTTTCTTGTCCCCATTGATATTAATTCTTGATGATGTCTTTCTTGCCAAGGAGGGACATCCATATCGATAACAATTACAACGCCACTGGTCTGGCGTACATGTTCGGTGCCTGCGACCCGGACTACGGCTGTGCTATCGTGGAGGACACGAGTCACATGGGGACAGCTATCACGCTGACACACGAAATCGGACACATGTAAGTTGGATGAAAAGAGTGCATAACACTTTCTCACGAAATAGGAGATGTCAGGTTTATAACTTATTCGGTAAAGCGAACAGACAGTCGGTTGACAGAAATATATATTTATCTATTCATTGAATGCATATTCATCTATGTATTTACATTAGATATAGGCCATATGTAATTATATATATTATGCATACATACATACATTTGAATATACATAGAGAGAGAGAGAGAAAGAGAGAAAGAGAAAGAGAGAAAGAGGAAGATGATGCAAAAAAGGAGACGGAGTGTTAGAGTAATGGTGGATCAAAAATGGAATGATAGAATTGAGAAATATTCATACAGGTGATGTTGGAGAAAGGAAAACAAGATGCCCTTCACATGCAAAGCGCAAATCATGCGACAATCATAGCAGTATTCAACAAACATAAGAATGATGATGATAAGAATAACAACAATAATACAGTATGTAATAACAATAATGATAATGATAATAGATGATAGTGATAATAATAATAATGATAATAATAGATAATAGTAATGAAAATAATAATAATGATAATAATATTAATAATGATAATAACAATAATTATAATAATAATATTAATAATAATAATATTAATAATAATAATGATAATAATAATAATAATAATATGGTCTTCTTTACCCACCCCGAGTAGCATCTTCAGTGTGTTGAGTCGAAGCAAGGGAATAAGAAAATTATGAAGTTATAAACTTCTACGTTTCCACGAACAACAATATCGGTAGCAGCCACATCGGTATAGCAGCCATTTGTGCATATCAAAACTGACAATCCGTGGCGTAATGTCTTGGTGATATTCTAATAGATCCATTCCAACATAATATTGTGTGGAATAAACATTTATCTAATTGGTTGACATTAAACATCTTGCCTTGTGGGGTGCTGTTGCATAGTGGATAAGACTCCCGACTCCCAATCGGAGGACCCAAGCTCGATTCCCGCCCAGCATTGCCCAGTGCTAATGTCCTTACATGTTTTTACCCGTATCAGGGCAATTACCCCCGGCTAAGCCTGGAGTAACGATTAGGGTTACGATTAGGTTTGGGGTTAGGGGTTTGGGTTAGGGTTATGATTAGGTTCAAGATTAGGATTAGGATAAGAGCCACGGGAAGGGTATGGGATAATTGCCCAGGGGGTAATTGCCCTATCGGAGACCCGATTTTACCCACTATGTCCTTCTCGACCAAAGTAAAACGGGCACCTGGCAAGGCTGTAAGGTAATAATAGCAGGGCCCTCTGGTAGAGCAGTGACAACACTAAAGAGGCTATCCTGCATAAAGAAGACATTATTATTATTTTCATTATTATTGTTATTATTATCATTATTATCATTACTACTACTACTACTATCTTTATTATTATTATTATTATTATTATTATTATTATTATTATTATTATTATCATCATTATTATTATTATTATCATTATTATTATTATTGTTATCATTATCATCATCATCATCATCATCATCATCATCTTCATCTTCATTACTATTGCTACACTTGCAGACTAGGCGTGCATCATGACGGTGATTTCAACGGCTGTCCCGACAAACTCAACATCATGAGCGGATTCATAGTGAGTGGTGCTGCTGCGGTTCGCTGGTCCACCTGTAGCACCCAGTCTCTCTTGGAGTTTCTGAGGTGAGTGAGAACGCTGCGAAAGCAGCGAAATCGACCAAGACGAGTATTTCACCAAATTAAGAAAGTAATAATGATTATGATTAAATAAAAACTAGAATGAAACAAAACACCTGAAGAAATTCTGGTCCTGCATCAACCTATTATACCAATAATCTTATGCTCATAACCAATATCTTCGCAGAATTCTGTTCAATTATTTAAACAAAGTAAGACCTGTAAAACAGCTTATACTGTAGATGATAGCAAGTCTTTACACAGTGGTTAAATAAATACACTCAACTCAACTCAACTCAACTCAACTCAACTCAACTCAACTCAACTCAACTCAACTCAACTCAACTCAACTCAACTCAACTCGACTCGACCTCTAACTTGCGTCAAGCCACTGTATAAGCATAGGCCTAAGTTACGCATATGCACGTATAGCTCAGCTGATCAGAAAAGAGACTGTAATATTGTCTTACGTAAAATAAAACACAGAGTTTAAAAAAAAAACTCAAATTTTGTTCAAAACGAAAAGCTAAATTCTGTATCATCTCATGTTGAATCACTCCTACGAAAAAAAAAATCACCTCGCATTAACTTCGTAAGCCAACGTAGCATGGTCACAAGTTTTGATTTGAACAATATGAAACGCTGGCTGAAAAAAAAAAATCTTATGACTATATAGGGCATTTGCATATATTTAGTTTAGCCTATATGATTGTCATAGCGACCATTGAATATAACCCATCTATCTCTCATACATATCGACCAACTCACTGTGATCTCGATGGGGAATTTGGTTTAACTTCATGATGTCGTTAAGCCATTCACATACGATTCTCGTTTTTAATTTTATCCTTCTTTTTCTTTTTCTTTTTCTTCTTCCTCTCCTTCTTCTTCTTCTTCTTCTTCTTCTTCTTCTTCTTCTTCTTCTTCTTCTCCTTTTTGGATAGAATGGAGCGATCTACCTGTCTCTCCGAGCCACCGTCTACGGACTCCATGCGGCTAGACCCGGCCGCCATGCCAGGAGACCGTTACGATGGGGACATCCAATGTCGTGTGGCTTTCGGCGCAGGGGCCAAGACATGCGCAGCAACACGTAAATCGGTTGGTCAACAAGTCCCAGAAATCGTTGTTTTGTTTTCTTTGTTTGTTTTTGTTTGTTTTTTGTTTGTTTGTTTGTTTGTTTGTTTGTTTGTTTTCAACGTGGTTTTATGTTTACCTTTTACTTATAGGCCTATACTTCAATATTCATCGTTACTGTTTCGTTTAAAAAAAATGCTTTTGGTAAATTCGGTCCCAAAAACATACTCTCGAATACACAAATTATACTCTGCCTAACTTTGAGTTTCGGGTTAAATCTGTAGGCACTGGTGCCTCCAAAGGTATGCTACAATATATTCACTGAGGGGCGCAACTCCGAAGCGAATAGCATTGCATTGTATTTTGGAGTTACCTTCGCCCATAGTTTAACCAGACACTCTCAAAGCAGAGTGCATTTGTATACTTTGTACTATTTCCAGGAGTATTAGATTTTGTCCCTGGTGAAAAGGATACTCATGATTACGTAACATATACTTTCTCAATGTTCAAAGTTTTCTGTAAGGTGAAAAAAGAAATAAAAAAAGTTTTTATATAAAAAGGGTTACCGATCTTAAAGCCGGATTTCGACGGAGAATACTAAGTGTATTGATCATTTTCAAGAGAATCTGATTTTGTCCCTTGTAAAAAGGGTACTATTATTGTTACTTAGATAGTGACTTTCTCTCCCAAGAAAAGGCGGTTACGAAAGTTTTCTGTAAAGTCAAAAGTTAAAGAAGTTTTAGATAAGAAGTATGTTTGTTTCTTGGGTTTTTCTGAGATCGATCAAGCAGTCAAATTCCTATTCTCTGTGTTACAAAACGTTCGGCGATTAAAACGATCCTTAAAGCGCATTATTCTGTATTATTCGTAGTCGCCTTGTGTTCTTAATGCCCCTCATCCAGACAGTACAGCAATTATCTAAGAAACTTTGGATCAAAGTTTGGGGTAAATATGAGAGCTGTTGGTTTGTCAGTGACTCCCACAACCCCTTCTTGATGTAGATGAATGGTCTGTATTGCCCGGAAGTCTTAAACGACACTTTATATTGTTGAGGCAAAGGTGCATGTACTTTTGGGGATAAACTTTTTTGTTTCAGGGCCGCTTCCACAATGACACCTTCGACGCTGTTATACAGTGACTTTGCCGGTGGTATATTGATGGAGTTAAAGGAAACCCAAACTCAAAGAGAAATGTGGATTGAGTGAAAGCAGCAACATTAGTAGAACTTTATCAGTGAAAGTTTGAGGAAAATTGGACAATCGATGCAAAAGTTTTGATTTCTTAACGTTCTGGTGTTGGAACCATTGGATTGGATAAGGAGGCTACTTGAGTTTATGACATCATGTGTGGACAACAATGGGTCTATAAATAAAGTACATTGTATAAAGAAAATTCAACACGCTTTCACTTTTCGCACTTGACTAACCACTTTCAGAAAGAAGGGGGAATAATTACAACACCCTCAACATATGTCAGTAAGAAGTTGATAGAATGTGTAGTTTTCATGAAAAATTGATTTTTGTTGAATCTCTGCATATTTTCTTTGTTGTTGTCCACACATGACGTCATGAATTCTATAGTCTCCTTATCCAGTGATTACAACAACAAAACTTCAAAAATAAATAACTTTTGTTTCGATTGTCTGATTTTCCTCAAACTTTCACTGATGTGTTCTACTAATGTTGCTGCTTTCACTCAATCCACATTGCTCTTTTGGTTTCGGTTTCCTTCAATCATATACATGTATATGATGCTTACTTGGTGTAGATTATAAAAATCCAATGTACCAACTTAATTAACCTCTCTATATAAGCTCTCGCGTGAGACCATCAGAAAATTTGTTCAAGGAGGAAGCTATGGTATTAGCTATGGAAACAATTAAAAAAACCGTAAATGTCCAGCTAATATTATGAAGGGATGTCACACGCAAGGAACACGATGAAAATGTGGACCGAAATATGTATTTTGTTCTTATATTTGCAGTTGTCGTGTCAGCAACTTAAATGTATGCTACCGACCCGGGGAGAGTGTTTTTCTACTGAGCGACCTCCGCTGGACGGAACAATGTGTGCAATAAACAAGGTACAGTATTTTCCACATTAGTCCGCTTTCAAATTTCCAGGCCGCTTTTCTATGCCCAATTCCCAATTAATCCAGTGCCATGCATTATAATTGCTCATTATTTTTCTAATTAAGTCATTTTCTTCCAATGTAAGATGATCTTAAAATGCTAAAGTAAGAACAGAACTCATCTGCAGCCTTTCAAAATCTGGATTACTGAAATGAGAACATATTATTATGTGTTGTCAGAGGCAATAATTACGTAAGGGCTGGGAGGTCTAGACCAGAAGGTTGACATAAAAATCGAAAAGAAGGCAAAACTATGTTAAAATTGTCACGAGTGTGGATACATGTTATAGAATATAAAAAACTTTCGTTTTCTCCCTTATTTGTTTGTTTGTTTGTTTGTCTGTCTGTTTGTTTGATCGTATAGTGGTGCTACCGCGGACGCTGTGTGCCGCGGCCGACAAATCCTCGCAGAGAGAATTTCAAGTCAACCTTCACAGAAATTACAAGTTTGAAACTAATGGCTGACACACCTGCCACCCAGACCACTACTTCCACTCCACTGGGAAACTCTAAAACCTGGGTATAAAGCGGGACTGGGAAGGTAATATGATGAGTCTGCTGCAGACATGAAGTCAAAAGCGCGTGTGAACTTCTAAACCTGGTTTACCAGGTTCTCTTGGACAAGAGAACAAGTGCATTCGTGGCCTAAATTCATGTTTATTTATGTTATGCTACCCATAAAAATGGCTCTAGAGAGAAAGTTTAGAGTTTCTTCTTTCAATATCAGTTTTCTTTCTGTGTGAAAACTGCGTGTATCACAGTATTAACACAGGAGGCACGGGAGGATTACCAACCTGTCCGTTTACTGTCAACGTGCAAAAAGCAATTTCCAAGAATTCATGATTCAAGATATTTTATTGTCATGTAAAAATAATACATAGAATTAGTTCTCAGACATTTGCGCAGAGCATATGGGAGTTACAAACAGAGTCCCCGTTCCACCTGGGAAATTTGGCACTTTCAGAATTGAAATCCAGTGATCCAGAGTACAATGCGTCTTTGGCCAAGTCCGTCGCCATACTTCAGGTGGCAAATAATTTCCAATAAGAATGTGTGAAAATGAAGGACACACCTAGTTCCCCCAACCCTCCACTTGAGGAAGTGTTGCACATCTTTAGAATTAGAATATTCAACGATCTAGGCTAGTGCACTCCTGGGGTTGAATAGTTTGAAAATATGCAATTAAAAATACATAAAAAATACACAGAGAAAAATATTCCATTTCCGGGCAAAATGTGAATGGTTCAATTGTGAAACATCACCTCTTCTCTTGCGTGTGTGCCTATTCACATTTAGTATAGTGTAAGTCCGTGGAAGTGTACCTTTCAATATAAGGGGTGTGAGAAGGGGCATGGCCGGCGGAACTGGGGGGGGGGGGGGGGGGGGGGGGGGGTGAGACGAGTGCATAAGTTGCATTAAAAAGAAATTGATAGAGATCTTGAAGTGTGAGCGCGATAAGTCTATGTTTTTGCACCGAAGACCCTTTTTTTGTTTTTTGTTTTTTGCTTGTCAGCTGAAGAAACCCGGAAGTGGAAGGGGAGAGATGAGCTGAAGACCCTTTGCTTAGTAGCTCATGAAACCCGGAAGTGCCCCCCCCCCCCCCCAACACCTTTGAAAACGCTCCGCCGGCACTGAGAGGTATCCCCATCCCTTCCAGGGAACTTCTGTACTTTAAAAATTGAAATCCAGCAATCTAAAGCACATTTTTGGTGGAATATTTAGAAAAATTCCAATAAAGAAATTATAAAAAAAATCAAAAATAAATATCCATTATAGACAATGATGTGAACGTGTTTTGTTACTTCTGATAGGTGCAACAGGGCATGCAATAACAGCCACATATAATTTATGTACACACGCATAAATTCTATTCCAGAAAAAAACACCCTCAAACAATGTGTGCGCACGCACATGCACACACACACAAACACACACACACACACACACACACACACAATGTTTCAATGGGCTCAGTCAAAGTTCTAGACTCTCCTTGTTCCTGTGTTAGACATAATAACAAAAAAGCTGAATTTTCACTGAAATGAGGGGGGGGGGTATTTGTCTTCCCCATACCACCCCCCCCCCCCCCAACCCACCGATCTCAGTCGTTGATTGCACGATTTTTGTGTGAATGGGGTCTCAAAATGTGCGCAGAATGTGAAAGAAGAAAGTCAGGATATCTTTTTTTTTTTTTAAATTAAAAAAAAATTGATATTTTCGCGAAAAATGTCGGTTTAGCCCCCCCCCCCCCCCCCCCCCCCCCCCCCGTCCATATGGTACAAGGGGTCAGTCTTTACTTACAGTAGTTCTACGTGCCTTGAGCCAGAGTGGAAGAGCAATTTTCCATAGTACAGTATCATATCAGAGATACTGAAAAAGATGTACAGTCGACTCCTGTTATTTAAATGAAGTCCTCGGGAAAGGCAATTTCTTTTGTTACATCAAAATTTCGTTATAACCGAACAAATCCACAATAAAAGAAGAAGAAAAAAAAAAACATAGCATGGATAATGTTGGGGACTGAATTTTTACTTCATTGTAACTGCAAATTTTGCGATAACCGTGTTCGTTATAACAGGAGTGCACTGTACTATCATTTAGCCACTCAGACACATGACAGTCATTCATAAAAATACTGTAACAATACAGTGAACAGAAGGAGGTACAAACAACAGAATATATTTTCTGTGAAAGAATAAGAGCTGGTTTATTCTGACGGTACAACCATTCCAATACTGGTGCACTTCAATAAATACATCTTCTACGACAAGATTTGTGCCGATGGCTGTCAAAGTACTCATGTTTTTGTTGTCTTGACTTGTCCTACGCTGTAACATTACTGCTCTGGTTATATGTTGGGATTCACATCCTGTCTTTTACATCAGTGCTTCGGACACATCACCCATTTGTTGACTACCACAAACTATATATTTTTTTGTACTCTTTACTCTTTACTACCGTATGTCCCCCCAAAATTAAAACGGGACCCTCCGCAACAATAACTTTAAAAACAGTGAATCAATCCAACTGCAATTTCCAGGTATAAAAACTATAACTTATTACCGGCATCTTACGGAAAACCCTGTCCGATTCACTTCAGTGGTCAAAGAGAAATAAGGGTTTTTGTAGAGCATGTCAGGAATCCCTTCCCTCCAAGTTTTGTCAATTGTGTTCCGACATTAATATGCAGTTCCAAAAGCATCCAAGTGCATAACGTGGAAGAAACAAACCCATGACAAGCTTTACAACGATACATATCTCTCTGTGACCACTTAACCAAATTGAATGGTGTTTTCTGCAAAATATAGCTAAAATGTTATATTTTAGAACCTGAAATAGCATTCAGGTAATTTAATGATATTGAAGGTTATCAATGCGGATAACCGGTTTAATTTTTTTGGGAGACATATTGTACACCAATTACTGCTCAGATCGAAACGAATAAAGCGGATTGTTGTCACGACAAACTCACTGGGACCTGTGAAACCACTTTTGTCAAATTGAAATTTACCACATCAGGACATGTGTAACTATGATATGCAAAGACACTTAGGAATTTGGGACAAGAAAAACTAAGTTGTGTTTCCAGCAGTTTGTTATATCAGGGATCTTTCTCTTGAGAGTCCACTGTAGTGATTTTACTTGAATTACTTTGTTACTGCATTCACATCAAAGCACTTATTTTCAGCAGAAATTTACCCATCAATTACTTGCTTTAATCCTAATCAGGCCAGGCTCTTTTGGCTACGCTAAAACCGGAGGGGGGCGGCCATCAGTGGTGCTATCGCGACGAAATTTGGCATGCGTGACACCCACATTGTAATCTACAAGATTGCATCATAAGAATTTTGTAAGAATCAATTTCTAATTTTAATTAATTAATTATGCAAATTAAGCCCACGACCATATTTTAGCCTAATTAAAAGAATTGAGTCTACTTTTTGGTTTAATCTATTCAACAATTGTACATCATAAAAACTTCCAAAAGTCATTTCAGTTCCTCTGTATTTTAATTGTTTTCGGAATTTCTTATGTATTTCTTTGGTTTTTTTTACTTTTTTTTCTTTTCTTTTTTTAATGGAATTGTCACTGACCACTTTTCTACCATAATTAGCATAAAATAAATCAATGAAAAAGAGTCATTGTAAAAATAATCAGGTTTTTATGGCTTTCATGACAGAGCACCATTTTCCATAGGAACTGTACACAAAATAAAAAAATTGTGCCCGTTTTGGGGTGACATGCCATTACAAAAATGGGCGTGGCTTCGAAGAAAAAGTATGCACGGTAATTACAAATTTGGTGTCAAAAGTTGCACGAGATTTGAACAAAGAAAGTCATGAAGTCTCGCGACAAGACCTCCTCGCATTACAGAATTATAGCGCGAAACGTCGAGGGGGGCGGATTCTGCCCCCGGCCCTTTTAGGGTTAACATGCTACTAGACCAAGAGACTGCCTGAAGGGTATAGCCCATGCATATAAGACTGCCTGAGGGGACAAAAATGTGACCCACATGAATTGATTCATTCGCCAGCAGTTCTAGGAGGGTACATTGAAAGAGCAAATGTTACCTTCAGTTTTAATCCTTTCATGAAACCAGTTTCCTTTTTTCTTTTCACTGTACACAAGGTACATATGTAAACTGTAAACAGGACAACAAATGTTACCTAAAAAGGGATTCCAATTGCATAACCCATTTATGCTTACTAGTATCTTTTCACCATACAAAATGGTCCCTTTCAACATCAGCTTCTGATTTTCTAGAATAACTTTGGACAACTGTACCCCCTCCCCGCCCCATAAGTATCTTGTGCAATCCACCCCACATACAGAAAACCTCTGCAAATAAAGTCTAGCGCAGTCACATCGTGGAAGGTTCATGAAAATTCTTTTAATAGGGACACTCCTAGCACAATGGACATCAAACAAAAATGAACAGGAAATATCTCTGGGATCTTGCACATTCTTTTCTTCTTTTTTTTCTCTTTCTGTGTGGTTTTTTTTTTTTTTTTGGTGGGGGAGGATGTCCTGGAGTTAGGCTTATCAAGCAGCTTCATTTTCAAATTTCTGCTTTGGTCTTAACACATATCCATGAGTATAAAGAGTATAAAACAGCCCTCTGCTTAGTTTTTCTGAAATGCTTGAGGGCAAGCTTCACACAGGGGAACACATTGTTTCTCAAACAGGTTCGTCCCTAAGCATGAGCAGGTGTCCACTTCGGGATCGAGCGCTGCATTAATTCCAGAGGTTCGTGCGAAACACCTTTGCAGCCTTCCCTGCATCATGTCAGCTTTCATGTCCAAGAGGTGAACTCTGAACCTTTGAACTTTCGATGCCAGAGCCACACGAGGTTGCAGCAACTTTCTCGCAATGTCCGTAAGGCCATCAATCCACACCATCACCTTCTTCTCCGTCTCACTTCTTAAATCTATCCAAGGCCGACCTGAACTCTGGCTTCCGTGCTTCTTTCAAACTCTTCGCCTGTTTCTCCATCGCCTCGTTTTCTTCACGCTTCTTTTCCTGGGAACAAAGATGGAGACAAATATTGTGAAGAGGATCGACGATGGATAGAAGCGACAGCTTGATTCATAAGATGATGATTAAGACCAAGTTGCTGCTTTCATATATGAGAGAGAATTGAATTCTTTTGACCTCGGATGATCAGCAAGAGAAGATGATTAGTAAGATTTATCGATACGCATGGATCAAAATCATGAGAAATGGACCATTTTCTGTGAAAAGAAAACTTAGTTTCAGGCACGTCTTCACGTTAAAAAAACACAGAAGGTACTTTAGTTATGTAACATCACAGTCAATAAATCAAGATAATTCTTTAGGAGGAATTAGACATTGAAAGAGACTTATCCCTGACATCAAACCAATTACATAACCCAACATACTATGTCTTACCTGCACTCCTCACATTCATTTTTTTTACTCCTAATCCATAATCTCAATTCAAAGTAACTTTCTCATCCTCCTCTACTTCAAAACTGGTGTTTGGTAACAACTGAGGATGGATCTACCCCAAAGGAGTCTAACCCTCCCCTCCTAATCCTTAACACAGTGGTGTCAGTGTCATTCAACCTGCCCCATATGGGAACCTCGTAAACCAGGCTTCTGTGGTATCAACATACGGGGACCAAAACATACAGAATATTGTCTACATTTGTGGCCTGTGGGGGGTTGAGTCGGAATCCTCCCCCCCCCCCCCGACATTTCGCGCTATAATTCTGTAACACGGGAAGGCCTCGTTGCGAGGCTTCTCGACTTTGTTTGTTCAAGTCTCATGCAACTTTCGACCCCCCCTTCAGATCTCGGCCGCCAATTACGCGATCGCTGCGAAATTTTGCCTGTACATAGAGCCGGATGTCAACTACAAGATTATATGGTCATACAATAGAAAAAATTTGATTTCATACTTTTTAATAAATTAATTATGCAAATTTACGCATGAAATCATATTTTCACCTATAACTCCATTAAAAAGATTGAAGGATTGCTAAATTTTTGTGTCAGAGTTCCTCAAGACACATCAAACAATTTTCTTATAAAAAAATAGCGCAATCAAAATCAGTTTCTTTTGTTTTGTATTGTTTTGTTAATTTCTTATGTATTTTATTGTTTTTTCTACCTTTTGTTTTCTATTGTTTTCTTGCCAAAATTTGTTGCAGGCACTTTTCCAAGCTGATCTACATTAGAAATGATTAATTTCAATGGTTAAAAGTTGAAATAATCTAATTTATATCAATTAAACAAAAAAAACAATTTGCATTGGATTTGCACACGAAATCATGAATTTGAGCTGTTTTCGGGTTGACATGCATATGCAAAACATTGCGTAACTTCAGAACGGTGTACGCGGACGTCGCAAATTTGGTCTCAAAATATGCGGGAGACTTCAATGAAAAAAAAGTCATGAAACGCCGCAGCAAAATCTTTGCGTGTTGCGGAATCATGGCGCGAAATGTCGAGGGGGGGTCAATTTGACCCCCCCCCCCCCCAGTTTGAATAGGGTTAAAGGACAAGTTCACCTTCATAGAATTGTGGGTTTAGTGAATGCCGCAATAATAGTCGAACACATCAGTGAAAGTTTGAGGAAAATAGGACAATCCGTTCAAAAGATATGAATTTTTTAAGTTTCTGCTCAGTCACGGCTGGATGAGAAGACTACTATAACTTGAGATATCACATGTGTACAAGGATATAAAGAAAGAATAAAGAAAATTCAACATATTTTCACTTTTCTTGCAAAATAAAAGAACACTCCACTTCTCTCTTTCAGAAGGCAGGGTGAATAATATCACCCTTTACATCAGTAACAAGTCGAAGAAACTAAAAACAAATGTTAACATGTAAGAATAATCATTATCATCTGCAAACTTCAACTTCAGCTTTTGAAATTAAAGGACAAGTCCACCTTCATATACATAAGGATTGAGAGAATGCAGCAATATTATTAGAACACATCAGTGAAAGTTTGAGGAAAATTGGACAATCCGTTCAAAAGTTACAAATATCTTAAGTATCGGCGCAGTCACTGCTGGAAGAGAAGACTACTACAGTGTATGATGTCACATGCGTACAACTACATAAGAAAAATAAAAAGAGAATTTCACAAAACTTTACTTTTTGAATAAAATGCACAGTTCTTCGACTTGCTACTGACATATGTCAAGGGTAATATTATTCCCCCTGCCTTCTGAAAGAGAGAAGTCGAGTGTTCTTTTGTTATGGGAGAAAAATGGAAATATGTTGAATTTTCTTTATTCTTTCTTTATATCGTTGTACTCATGTGACATCACAAGCTATAGTAGTCTTTTTATCCAGCCGTGACTGAGCAGAAACTTCAAAAATTCATAACTTTTTAACGGATTGTCGATTTTGCTCAAACTCTCACTGATGTGTTCTACTAATATTGCTGTATTCACTCAACCCACATGTCTACGAAGGTGAACTTGTCCTTTAACAATGATTTGGAAACCCACTTGGCTTGTCATATTTGGGCCGTTCGTAAAGTCGTGCATCACTTTACAAACAGCTTTAACCCTATATAATCAGGCTGGGCCTTTTTGGCTATGCTATATCGGGGGGGGGGGGGGGGGGGGGGGGGGGCGGATTCCACCCCCCCCCCCCCCTTCAGATCTCGCCTATGGAATGCGTGATCGCGCGGAAAATCGGCACACGCCACGCCCGCGACGTATACTATCAAAATGTATGGTTGCTTTCTCTGAAAAATTTTTATTAATATTTTATATTAATTAATTATTGTAATTTATGCATAAAATCAGTTTTGGGCTCTAAATCACTTATTAATGCTCTAATTAAGCTAATTTCTTTTTCAAAATGTTTCTTGTATCATTCTCCTGAGACATAGGATAAAAAAAATCTGTATCTAAATTAATTTCTTATGTATTTGATTATGTTTTGAATTTCTTATGTATTTCTTTGTTTTTCGACCTTTTGTTTTTGTTTGTTTTTCGACCTTTTGTTTTTGTTTGTTTTTTGGCCAAAATTTGTCACAGACATTTTTCGAAGCTTTATTATGCTAAAATAAATTAATTTCGTCCATTCTAAGTCAAGATATGAATTTTTATGTGAATTAATTGAAAAAAACACAATTTGCATTGGATTTGTACACAAAATCACATTTTGGAGCAATTTTGGGGTTGACAAATTTTTTTCGAATGGGCGTCGCGTCAAAACGTTACGCGCAGGGCGCAACAATTTTGGTCTCAAAAGTTGCGCGATACTTGAAAGAAAAAAGTCATGAAACATCGCGGCGGGAGCTTATCGCGCTGCGAAGATATTGCGCAAAACATCGAGGGGAGGGCGGATTCCGCCCCCCCAAAGCCTGATTAGGGTTAAGAAACAGGGCACCTGGCTGATTCATACCTTCCCCTCCTCCTCCTTCACTCCTTGTTTCCGCTTCTCCTGGTTGCCCGCCTTGCTCCGCCCCTTCATTCGATACCGGGGCTCAAACTTCTCCTGCGGAAGTGCACCCTTTGTGAATACAAGAGAAACAACAGTAGAATAATTAAATAAAATCCCTAAAGAACAGTTTGGGGAAAAACATATACATCTCAAACATTGAGTCAAGCATTGAAATATATATATATATCTATATCTATATATATATTTTTTTTTTAAATTATTATTTTTTTCATGCAGTGCAATATTTTCCATTCATGTGGTTAACATCTAAACAATACAACATTGAAACAAAACTCATCAAGAAATCAACTCTCTGGCAAATGGATACTTTTAATCATGTGAAATTTTATCAAACATTGCTTGGTATAATTTCATTCATTTATGACTCTCAGCTTGCACAATATTTTTATAATGCTACTGCAGACACATTCATTAAACACATGTGTTTCCTTTTATCATTATGGTGCTTTCACATAACTGAAATGTATGCGTAACTACATTAAATTTTTTTTTTTCAGTCACACTCCTCAGAGGTAGATTAACTTAACAGACATTTTGAGATTCCGCTTTACGACATATCATCTTGTTGTTGTTGTTGTTGTTGTTGATGGGATGCAGTATGAATTTGTTTGTAAAATAATGTGACACAGCGGAGGCACATTAATCATAAGGACATTTGTAGTTAATCTATTCATATGTTATGTCATAGCATTCATTGTAAATGTTACGGAAACAAGTAACTGTGATGTGTGATGTGTTTGTATTATTGTACAAATGTCAATGGAAGAAAAATTTATATGTCCCATCATATATAATGATAATAATAATAATAATAATAATAATAATAATAATAATAACAATAATAATAATAATAATAATAATAACAATAATAATAATAATAATAATAATAATAGTGGCTACTTGTATAGTGCACACGTCCACCTTTCAGTGCTCATGGTGCTTCAAAAATGAAAAGATAGATATATACATGCATACATACATGTTCAAGCATTTCAACAAAGAAGAAAATGGCAAACAAAAAACAAATACCAAATAAAGAATACAAAGTATACCACATAAAGAATACAATATTGTTCCAAACATTAATGACAGCAATTACAATCCTCAATGTGAGAGGAACAGAAACATTTAAGTTTGGAGTTGAATGTCTCTAGATCAATAAAAAACAAAAACCTAGTTAGTACAAATTTCCCCATGATGAAGGAAGAGACAAGTAACATAGCTTAAAAGGAGGGTACTGTAAAACGAGGAATTTTCGTGTGCACTTTAATTTCGCGAATTTCGCGAGCGCCAAGATTCGCGAAATTAAAATGCACGCGAAAGTCCTTGTTTACACTATATGCAATGAACGCCAGTGCCACTTCGCGAAAATTTCATGCCACGAAAAAGACTGTCGGCTCCAATTCGCGAAAAATTCATGCCACCAATATATCATGTTTTACAGTAATTGTGTGTGTTCGTGTATATATGGGTCTGTTTCTGTCTTCCTACACATGCTCATGGGGTGTAAGGAACAACAGCTAGAGCACAAACACAGGCTTTACTCCTCAAGCTTCTGGGATATAGCAGATGTCAGCAACCAATTTGTGGGTTACAAGGAACAATACAAGCATACAAAATTGTGTCCCGCAGCTCAATATGTGTAAGATTGGGTGTGTGTGTGTGTGTGTGTGTGTGTGCTTGTTGTGGGTATAGTGAGTTTGAACATATTGATATACAGAATGTATTGCATCTACTCAACTGCTATCAGCATGATCAACACTTTATTTATTGTAAAATGGGTGAATCAAGATCTGACATGTACCCCTTCAAAACCATTTCTGGTTAATTGATAAATAATGGCGCGGTCCTCATGCAACATAACTGTAATATTGGAAAGGAATTCACTATACACTTTCTGTGCCATCGAGAAGATGTGAAGTGCAACATCAGAGAAAGAAGAAGTGCAACATCAGAGAAAGATACTTACATAGAGTTCTTTCCTCTCCTCGGCACGCTGTTTCACCGTTGCCTTGTCGACTGCGCTGATCTGAGTCGGGTCCAGACTTATCATCTCAGGTTGAATCTGCAGCAGGAAGAGCAATTCAAAGAAAAAAGGTGCATAGAATAAACCACGATGCTTAATCCACAGCCGTAAACATAAACAACACATTTACAGACAGAAAGTCTCATTTGGTCAAAGCAGAAAAGAATAGAAAACAAAAAGAAAGAAAAAAATGGACAGCTTTAACAGATATTTGTCATAAAAGTCACAACATTTACTGTATTCAAGTTCACATTTGTTTGTTTTTTCATCCACATTAAACTGTCATTAGCCTATGTGTATTCAAATGTTTTAGGGCAATCAAATTTTGTTCAAAATTTAAAGGGTGTGTACAGTTCTGGCCGAGGTGAGGATTTAGCTTTCAGCGTTTTGTGAGATATTCAGAAACCACTCTATGAGATGTCAAAGAGCATGCAGTTCTGTTCTAAGGGGTATCAAAAGTTTATTCGATGAAAATCGGTTTTGAAATGGCTGAGATATCCAAAAACAAGGTGAAACAAAGAGATCCTAATAAAGTTGTGGCATGTCGCCTTTTATTATTAGCACTTTTTTGGGATATCTCAGCCATTTGAAAACCAATTTTCATCAAATAAACGTTGGATCCTTCTTAAAATTACATGCTCTTTCATATTTCATAAGAGGCTTTTCATTATCTCACTTAGGAATGTTCAAAACATGAATCCCCACCTCAACCAGTACTGTACAGTCCCTTTAAAAAAACACAAAGTGATGTGAACATGAAACCAACAGCTGATGACGTATAAGTATATAATGTATATACTTCCATTCATATACTATAATATTGTCAGGCGAGAACCAGAAGGGCACTATCTTGTTCTAAGAATTTAAGTGTTACGAATAAAAACAAAACAATCAGTTTTCATAAAATAACAAATTAATTTGATCAAAAGTGGGTAGATGTATAAGCACTGTTCCAAATATCAGGTGAAAAAGCACCCCTGTGATTTTGATTTTGAATATTTTACTGAAAATGAAAATAATACAAAATTGACACCATAATGTGAGGAGATTGAGCTCCAAAACGTGATACCAATAACATGATACCCCCAAAAAAGTGTGTTAACACCCTACTGGTTCTCAGCCGACAAATTGTTGGTTTACTTGAGGACTAAGATTCTTTAATCATACTTCATCAGGGACATGATTTAAACATCTGAGAAAAATAACAGACTATCCTACCAGCACTGACTGACTTAGCTGCTTGCCAGTTTGGCCTTGTTACTCTTTTTTTTGAAGCTTAAAGGTGTGCTATCGTTATCAATAGTAGCTTTCTGAGGGTGCAGCAGTGGCCTTTAAAAGACTTAGCTAGCACTAATCTGCATGTACCACTGTAAATCTGTATATGATATTGACATCAATCAAAGGGCGCAATGCACCACGAGTAAAGACAGCAAGACATACAACAAGACAGAGTTGGCCAGTCCATTCTCATTTACCTTTTCGAGAAGCGCTCTGACTTCGAATTCTCTCCTTTGAGACTTGGATCGATACGGGTTTGCCTCCAAGCCGTCAAAGTTAGGTTCACCGGCACCTGGGGAACAAAAGATAGAAATTTCGATTTTTTTTTTTTTTTTTTTTTTTTTTTTTTTTTTTTTTTTTTTTTTTTTTTTTTTAGGTTCAGTGTCATCTGCCAAATGAAATGCACTTCTGTCAGTCAAAGGGCAAAATTTTCTTTATTCAGCTCTAAGATGGCATCAAATTTAAATCTTAGCTTCAAGTTTAGCAGATAGAGGGTCTAAGGAAGAAGACCTGATGAAGTTTTAACATAAATTTGATGTAGTGACTGCTTGAACAAACATGTTATTCCAGCCAAAGTGACATGTATATTACAATTACAGAGTTTGTCACTTTTACCCCACACAACACAGCATGTAAGCCAATCTTGTTAATGATCACAAGTATACAAAATAGAGAGCCTGCCGAAACCTTTGTTGTCACTGTGTTTGACAATTTGACTGACATTTCAAAAATCAAGAGCGACACTAATAGTTTAGCTATAACCTGTGAAACAAGGATAATACAGCATTGCTAGCAATGAAGTGAAACTCTAGATATCCATGGCTGAACACTTTTGAGGAAAAATTTTCCTCAGACAAGATTCTATCCTTTAACCCTAATCAGGCCCCCCCCCCCTCGACGTTTCGCGCAATATCTTCGCAGCGCGATAAGCTCCCGCCGCGATGTTTCACGACTTTTTTCTTTCAAGTATCGCGCAACTTTTGAGACCAAAATTGTTGCGCCCGCCGCGTAACATTTTGACGCGACGCCCGTTCGAAAAAAATTTGTCAACCCCAAAATTGCTCCAAAACGTGATTTTGTGTACAAATCCAATGCAAATTGTGTTTTTTTAATTAATTCACATAAAAATTCATATCTTGACTTAGAATGGACGAAATTAATTCATTTTAGCATAATAAAGCTTCGAAAAATGTCTGTGACAAATTTTGGCCAAAAAACAAACAAAAACAAAAGGTCGAAAAACAAAGAAATACATAAGAAATTCAAAAAACAATCAAATACATAAGAAATTCAAAAAACAATCAAATACATAAGAAATTAATTTCGATACAGATTTTTTTTTATCCTATGTCTCAGGAGAATGATACAAAAAACATTTTAAAAAAGAAATTAGCTTAATTAGAGCATTAATAAGTGATTTAGAGCCCAAAACTGATTTCATGCATAAATTACAATAATTAATTAATATGAAATATAAGAAAAAATTTTCGGAGAAAGCAACCATACATTTTGATAGTATATGTCGCGGGCGTCGCCTGTGCCGATTTTCGGCGCGATCACGCGTTCCATAGGCGAGATCTGAAGGGGGGGATAAGAAAAATTTTTCCGAGAAAGCAACCATACATTTTGATAGTATACGTCGCGGGCGTCGCGTGTGCCGATTTTCGGCGCGATCACGCGTTCCATAGGCGAGATCTGAAGAGGGGGCGGAATCCGCCCCCCCCCCCCCCCCCCCCCCCCCCCCCCCCCCCCCCCCCCAGATATAGCATAGCCAAAAAAGCCCAGCCTGATTAGGGTTAAGGCTCACCTGGAATGAGTAGACTGGCATAACCGTTCACATGGGAGACGCCCAGGACATCTTCATAGGGGCAGAATTCCAGGCCCGTCACACGGTCCCGCAGGCTGTGCCTCATGTAAGGCTTCTCCTGATTGGTCAAACAACAGTCCTTGTACACCTACAGAATGAAATGGTTGACCAGTGAAAGAAGAGATGACACCACGGATATGTTGTATTTGTACGTACATCCAATATTCTATTTCGTTACAATGTGGACGAGTGCTCAGGACTCTGTCTGTCAGTACCTACATGTTGTACATCCATCCACGCACAACAAAACCACTAACGCGTACATGCAGGTATATCAATGTCTATTGGAATCTTTTGTTGTGAACACATCACAGGTATTTAATCTACAATGCCGCATAATATAGAAAGGAAAACTATTCTGATGTGCGCTACTATTCTGCAATCCAAACTAAACACAGCTTTCCCTGCCCTGCATTTATGGGAATGTAAGAGTTCCTGAATTGGATCATAATTTTCACCTTGAAGACATTTTCCATCTAACACACCATGTTAACTTGGTTCAGTACACCATACTGCAAGATGAAAGAATAAAATCTAATTCCCATGCCATGCCCATCTCCGCTACATTTCTTAAATATTGTTTTGATAGAGGGACTTCAAATTGTGCTACACAGCAAATGAAGCAAAGTTTTAGAAGTTTTCCCACTGAATCATCATTTACTGATAGTCTGCCGAATCTGCACCACTCCATCACAAATCTTTAATCACTGTTGTGACCTAATGACAACTTGCCAACCCACCTTTCCATTCCCCTGGAGACATTGACAAAGAGGCATTTCTACATACAATAAGGGGACCTCCAGATGATTTTCAGACTTTTGTATTCGAACAACTATAAATTAGTTATACTGAGTACAGAGTTTCAGAATTTATAGCGATTGGGATAAGGAATAAGAATGATTTCAAAATTTTTAACAAATTGCAATAAACAAGGATGATGACATGGCAGCCTCATTACAAGAATGCATGAGTGGGGGCTCAAGCAAGTAGAACAAAAGAAGAAGGCACGCATGGATTTTACACATGTGAACTTGATGTAATGTTGTAATTGTAATGGAATTGCACTGCTATATTTCTGAAATATGTGAGGCTCCTATGTCATCAACACTGTTCAGTGTAATTCGTTTAAGATTTTTCAGAGTATTGGTTTCTCTGCTCAAGGACCACCATAAGATCCACAAATCTGTACACTGAGCTGTCAATTTATGTATTACATGATGAGAAATTATGAAAATCGTCTGGAATGCCCCTTTAAAACAACCAAATGGCAAACATACTCGCACTCTCCAGAAGAACACAAGGACTTATCCATACCTCCACAACATTGTTGCAGGCAGCGGCAAGGAGGCCCCTCTGACTGAAGGACAGCTGTCCCGCCCCGTACGACACCTTGTAGCACTGTAGGGGCTGGTATGTCCGGAGGTCGAAGATCTTGATCTGCTGATCCGTGCCGCTCGTTGCCATGTACCTGGTGGGGTGGTGAGTTAATTCAGGGACGAGCAGATATATGACGTCTTTTCACTTACACTGTGATTGCGTCTTCCCAAAAAACCATTAATCTCATCAAAAATTACATATCATTAGACGCAAAATACAACATGCAGACAATTATCGACAATTTTGTACGATCATCACTGGGTATCTAAGGTAGTATGAGAAAAAGATATGACAATGAGAAAAGAGTGAAATGAGAATGAGTGAAGATTTTGCGAGCTACATAGGTGTCGTCACCCACGAGAAACACCTATGGCTCAGTGGATTTGTCTACAGACTCTCTTCAATTCGGTGGATTCCATATACGGTGCGCCACCTATGGGTTGTAGCAGACAGGCGGATTTTCAACTTTGGGGTCGACATCGCGCTAGCTATGCAGCTACAAGAGCTATGCTGTAGCGCAGCAGACACTAGCTGCATGCGCAATGCACTGTTTACTGTACAATAACTGTACTGGCCTAGCGCCTGGCGATCGGTATACGCGGTAACTAGAGTCGACAAACTGAAGAAATACCTGAATGATCGTGGCATACCAACCCGAGGAAAAACAAAGGACTAACTTGTTCAGCTGTCGGAGAAATGTGGGGATAAATATGATGTTCTTGAACCGTGTGACCGCGCAGAATCGGAAAAGAAACGAAGGTGTGTACGATCAGCGGATGGGACTGAAGTGAACTTGTAAGTTGTACGATAGGCCAGTAAGATGGACTAGGGATCTGAGTACTATGCCTGATCTGTCGCTTGGAGATGTGTTTGCCTACCTTATCAAACAGTGTGATTGGACCCCAGAAAGGCTAGCAAGCTTCAAAAAAGATGATGGCTACCTTATGTTTAAGGACAATCACGTTGAAGATGTCCATATGGGACACATCCAGAACCACCCACTGAACCCAGACCACATTTACATCAAGGCAACTGTGAAGCCTGAGCAGCGTCAAATGGCAGAACGGTACGCTACCTGGGTACTACTCACAACAGACGCTTTAGTCCATTCTGCTGGCTGTGGATGTGTTGCAGCGTAAGTTTGCTTTTTCTGTGATTTGTTGATTTTGTCATCTGTTACTCATGTTAGGGCCTAACTTCAGTCTTCAGGCCAACCAGCCCGGGTGCCTGCCCGCCCGGCGCAGCCGGCTGAGCTGAGCTGCGCTGCTGCATATAGCACATGTGCATAGAATGCGAGTAATTTTGATGTCGACTTTTTCCCATATGACATTGCGGATTTTGGCCTGTCCGCTACAACCGATAGGTGGCGCACCGTATATGGAATCCACCGAAGTCTAAGGTCCCTGGTTCAAAAGTTCACTAGCAACAGCAGGAGTACCCTCAGCAAAGGTACTACATCCTTATTGGTTTGTCCTCCAGAGGAAACTCTGAAAGGGATGGTTTAGTATTCGTTGAGGTGAAGATTCAGTTTTTAAATTTTTGTAAGATATTTAGCAACCACTCTATGAAATGTTTTAGAGCATACAATTCTAAAGGGAATTGAAAAGTTTATTTGATGAACATCTGTTTCGAAATGACGAAGATATTGATAAACAAGGTAAAACAAAGAGATCCTAATAAAAATTGTGGCCTGTCACATTTTACCAGGATCGCTTTTTTTGGATATCTCAGCCATTACAGGACCTATTTTCATCACATAAACTGTGAATTCTCTAAGAATTACATGTTCTTTCATATTTCATAAGAGGTTTCTCATTATCTCACAAACACACACACAAAAAGTTGGAAACTTGAAACCCCATCTCAACCAAAACTGTATCATCCCTTTCAGCCCTCAGTCCCATACTTGCTTACTATTTGAATGTTTCCTCCATGGCTACAAGAAGAAAATAAGAGTCTCGGCTCAATCAGAACTAAGTGGAATCGAATGAAATCACGGCAGGTGTACTCACTGTCCCTGTCTGTCTATAGCCAGAGCTCTCACTGCACTCTTGTGGCACAGCATTTTCACCAGTGGCTCCTTGCAGTTTGGACTCCACAAAGTTACTGTGCCTGTTGATAGAGAGTTGAATTAGACGGTAAGATACAGAGACCAAACATACACACACAGAGCAAAAATTAATGCACATAAATCACACTTAAACCTCTCTCTGTCAAATTATTCACATGCATTTATATTACAGGCTTGACCACATTATTACTGATGCCGTGAGAACTGACTTTAGCAGTAGGTACTATACACGCCAAACCATTTTTTTGCAAACACAATATTTCCCAAATTGGGACCTTCAAGACAATTTTGCAAGAGGCCAAATTTGTGAACAAGAACCGCATCGACAGAATGAGGAAGAAGCAATATCACACTTTTTTATCATTAAAGAAGTTAAGCAATTTTCCACCTTGGGAGATGATATATAACAGATCTGTGTGACAGAAGGCAATACTTTGGAGCAATTCATTTTGCAAATGTCAGTATGACAGAGTGAAGAAACTGGCACCTGAACCTTCACTCCTCTTAATAATATCTTTCTTTCGTTTAATATGCCTTGTCCGCCTTGGACTACTTCACATAACAATGTCGGAATTTCAGAGCTTGGGTATTTGTTCCATGTTCGTCGTGTCACTGCTGGCAACCAGGGACAGCCTGGTGGTAGTGTCGCTGCCCGGAAAGCAGTAGGTGACAGGTTCGAGTCCCACTGGTTCCTTTTTCCCGACATGTTTGTTAATTTACAGATCAGCAGTTGCGATCTTAACAAATTTTCATTTGTAGAGGGAGGCAGAGTGAAGAAACTCACACCTGAATGTCAGTATACTTGCAAAATTTGTGAAAAAAAAAACCCACTGCAAAACACATTGCATTTAAAGTACATACGGACACAGGACTCTATCCAGCAGGTATACACTAATACAATTTAACCTGTTGAGGACAGGCTGATTATGCTACAACACACATTTCCCATAGACACCTGCCTGAGTATACTCGGGACTCCTCCTCAATGGGTTAAAAGACAACCACAGATGGACACATAGGGGAGACAGTGGCCAGTCACCATTTGGATGGCCAAAACATATGATCGAGTGGGCAGCTAGTGGAAATATGATAAGATATAATATTGGTGACCAGTGTCCACTCACCATTGGCATGACCGAGATGGATGACCGCATTACGAGGATTGTGGGTCATGACCTTGAGCGGCTTGGACTTGGTGTACTTTGAGGTGACCATCTTACCAACAGACACGTCCAAGTAGTGGAGATATCCCGCAGAGTTCTGCCAGGATTTTGATGTGGTAAGAGGAGACACGATATTTATGATACGGAATTAAAATTTACATTTCAGATGCGTAGTTGGCTCTGATATTGTCAGTAGTCTCAGATATTAAGCATCGTACAATATGATTGGAATCAATACAGTTTCTCCATAAACATTGAGACCTAGGTAGGAATACAGTCTTCAATTCAGCCAAAGAACAGTAGAGGTTCTACATGATACATTTTCAACATCAAATTCATCCACAGGTCTATTAGTTGTTTTACATCCTTTATGTAATATCCCAAAACTTCATCCTCGGTGTGAAAGTTCAACCACAGAGATGTCCTTGTCTGCTTTTTGCACCTTCCTCTATTTCTATCACACATTGTACTAGGTTAGTTGTGCACAAGAAATACTTAGAATATGTTATCTACCTAAATCCTCAATATACTGTATTATCTAAGGGGTTATTTTTGTGAGGGTTTGATATTTGCAAATTTGGTGAATCACTGTTTGGCGACAAATTCAACAACACTCGAAAAAGTAAAGCAAAGTGGTCCTAATAAAAAAGTGGGTCCCACCTTTTATTAGAACCTGTTTGTTTCTGGATATTTCAGTCATTTTAAAACCCTAACCGGTTTTCATCAAATAAACTGTAAATTCCTCTTAGAATTGTATGGTATTTAATGTTATACATAAGTGGCTTCTCATTATCTCGCAAAAAAACATGGAAACCTGAATCTCCATCTTAACCAAAACTATACCATCGCTTTAAACTTCACGCCAACAGGAAAGACTGTTATGCAACCATTCTCTTGCATGAAGGCACTAGTACAGTGTTTGAAATACTTGCATCATACGATAGAATGAAGGGTGTTGAATTACAATCTAAATCACAGTCTATACACCATCTGTATTTCAACTATCAATTTCTAATAGAGGTGTAAGCTGACAACTGTATGTGCCATATATTTAGCGAGTCTAATTTTTCGCGAATCAGGAGTGTCTAAAATATCGCGAGTGTAAATTCTCGATCATGGAGTACAGTACTGAATGGAGAAATGTATGTGTGCACATCGCATTCATATCGAGATCAGAGTCAATATTTTTGCATGTCTTTAAATTCACAAATAACACCTGACTCTCAAAATTTGCACCTGACTCGCGAAAAATAGAAACCTCGCAAAAAATTCGGCATATGCAGTAACCTACAAGAAGGCTAGTTCAATACTCACACAGCCAGCCAGGAGAAAGTGATACGGTAGGAAAGCCAATCGACTGATGTCACTCATTCTCTTCACACAGTGAAGCTCTATGCCGCTGTTATCATAGATGTAGAGATATTTGCTCTGGGCCACTGCACACATGGTTTCCAGATGTAACCACCTGCAACATGCCGGGGGAAAAAGAGAAGAATTACACAAAACTCTTGAAGATTAATCTGAAGTCCAACATGTTGATGTGAAATAATTGAAAAACTTATGTTGCCTTAATCCTACAAAAGATAGGGTGCGTTGAAGCGCTCTTCTAAAGCAAGCTGTACTAAAGTGTATTGTACTGTATTGAACCAAACAAAAAAATGGACCACTTCCTGATGTGCTCCTATCGGGCACCAAAGGCATACTGAAAGTTCGCAGGGGTAGAATGTGCAGTAAGCGTCATAGTACGAAGAGTTCATTCTTTTTGTTTGGGACATCTCTAAGTAGTTTAAGCACATCAGGTGAATTACCTTTTGCTACAAAATGCATGACCCCCTCTAAAATCAACTCATGAGGTACACGTTTTCAATAGAGCACTCGAATGCTCCAAATCTAGCACAGTTCAGTAGGATCAGCTTTGGTTGGCCCTAGAGTGCTAGAACACACCCATAGTCGTTCATGATGTGCATCTAATGTTACTGGACTCAATTCATTTTGACACTGCTGTTCATTAGAGATTATATTTCTATAAGCAGTGATCACAATATGCAAATTGTGAATGCATTTATTCTCAATATAAAGTGGTTGATGACCCACTGATGTGATAAGCATGCCGTAAAGTCTTCTTCATTGGCTGGAGTTGGGATTACTCACTGGACGTCTCGAATATTGTCCATCACGTTGATCTCAAACTCGAGTTTCTTGGTGAGCCAGCTGATTCCGGCCAGGTGGCCTCTCTGACCGCCCAGGAGTAGGTTTTGTCCATTGCGGGTGAAGTTGATCCTGTAGGGACCGGATTCTTCCAGGCGGAGCTCGAAGCTCTGGACACAAGATGGACAGACAGAGCAACGAGGACAAATCATGCATGGTAATGTGACAACTATGACCTGGAACAGGGGAGTGCGGCCACCTCTTATTTTCTACCAGATATTACAGGTGACAATGCCAGTGGCACAAGATATCAAAGTGGATATAATGTGTAACAGCCCACATTGTACTTTCAGAAACAATATCATATATCGTCGTTGGGTGACAAGACCTTGTATCTCAGATTTTGGTGAAAATACATTTTTTGGATTAATGGTTGGATAATCAGTTGAGTGATGTCCTGTCCAAATCCAGCTGTCTTACCTCAAAAATGAAGCCACCATGATATGTCAAAGGAAAGGCTATCCCATTTGATAGAATGCTTTGGCTGCCATGTTGTTGTTGCTGTTGTTTGTTTGATTTTTTGATTTTTTTTTTTGGGGGGGGAGGGTGTTTGTTTGTTTGTTTGTTTGTTTGGTTGGTTGGTTGGGTTGTTTTTTT
Source organism: Diadema antillarum (assembly GCF_040938485.1). Classification (NCBI taxonomy): domain Eukaryota; kingdom Metazoa; phylum Echinodermata; class Echinoidea; order Diadematoida; family Diadematidae; genus Diadema; species Diadema antillarum. The sequence continues at coordinate 369,149 of NW_027271378.1, forward strand.
GTTTTTTTTTTCGCTCTCCTGAACATTTGACCTTTTGTAGATAAAAGGTCTTGTTGCCCTGGCGATGATATGTTAAACAGTAAGACCAAAGGTTATGCTGCATATGGATACGATGAAAGTCAGTGTTTTTCACTGAGTTTTTAATACATCAAAACCAGGGGGTCTTATTTCAAATTACATGGTATGTAGAGAATCACATGAAGGTCAGTTTATCAAAAGAAATAGTGCTGTATGCCTACGAAACAACAGGTATTTGGAATATCAATCTACCAGCAAAGGAATTATTGTGAGTTTGCAACAAGAGGACCCTTAAATGAATACTAGCAATCAAGCATCAAATTGGGTAATCAAATGTATGATATGGTGAAGAAGCACTCACCTTGGTTGCACTTGCAATATCCACGGCACTCTTTATCTCCTCCTGGCCAATGTCATATGTTTCTTCCCCTTCATCTGCCTCCAGATATCTGCAAATCAGGAATATTGTACAAATCAAATTTAAAGGTCCAGTTTACCTTTGGGAACAGTGATTTCAAAAATGTTCAAGATATCACATTTCATGCGTATGTGTAGGTCTGTTGTATTACAAAACATCCTACCATATACAATTTTTGCAATAAAGCCTAAGATATAAGGAGATATCAGTGTTTTTCTCAATAGAGTGTAACTGTAGATGGTTTAGTCTGGAAACATTTTTAATAATTATAACTACAATGTATTATTCACATTTTGTGTATTTAACAACACTTACAGATTACAGGGATTGTTTCTATCCCTAACTCACATTTTAGAACTATTTTAAAGCACCAATGCTAGGTTTTTGTTTCATCTGCAAATGGTAAATTATGAATTTAACCTGCAGACTAAACTAAGCTAAGTAATGTCATAATGTCTCAAAGGCATTCATATCCAATGAGAGAGTTTTGACAACCAATGCAAACATATCGATGGCTGAAAGATTGCTTCAGAAAACATAGGATTCTCAGATAGATGATTTGATAAAGATGGCAAAAGATATCTTTCTATCTGTCTGTCTTTGCTACAATGCGCTAATTTCATATCATCTAGTGGTGGTGACGATGACGATGATGATGAAATGCATCAATACTGTTATCATCGGTATCACCTTCAACAAATTGATGACAATATGTTGATCATGTCACATTGACAGTTTGTCATAATCCATTCAGTTGCTCTTAGTTTGGTTGAGATGGGGATTCAGGTTTGAACTTTTTGCAAGATGATTAGAAACAACTTATATGAGATATTAAAGAGCATACATTTCTATGAGGAATTTAAAGTTTATTTGATGAAAATCAGTTATGAAATGGCCGAGATATCCAGAAACTATAAAACAAAACAAAGTGGTCCTAATAAAAGGTGGGTCCAATCTTTCATTAGGACTACTTTGTTTCTGAATATCTCAGCCATTTCAAAAAGATTTGTCATATAAATGTTTGCATGCTCTTTTAATATTTCCAAAAATTGGTTTCTAATCATCTTGCTTAAACTTAAAATCTGAATCCCCATATCTATTAGTCTCTCCTTGGCCAACAACCAAAAAAATATTAAAAAATGCCCAAGGCAGGCTTGGAGGCCGAGACATTGTTCAGTGGAAATTTTCCATATAGATCTTTTCTGTGCTTTGAGCACCAAATGGCACAGAAAACTCCAAAGGGTTGTACATGCTGTCAAAAGTCCCTGGTGCGGGAAACAGTTACACCACAAATAAAGCATGAAATAATATTTGGTACAAGCAGCAACTATCCTTCATCTCCTTGGGAGAAAGAGGAAAGAAGTGTTTGCTGATGTCTTACCCAGTTTCCTCTGGCAACAGCAGTTCACTTCTAGCTGCTTGCTTCGCAGCCAGCGAATACCGATCTTCTTTCCTCTTTAGGTTGGTCTTGTGAGGCGCATATAAGACCTCTTTCTACACAAATTTGATTTGATTGAAAGCAAGGTAATTAAAAGTTGTAAAAAAAAAAGAGAAAGACATTGCCTGTCAAAATATTCATCCCCCTCTGCATTGCCCTTGTCTGCAAAGGTTTTAATCATGCCATACAACTTTCAACAAATCCAGTTGCTATATGAAAAAGCAAAATCACTATATTGTCTGTTTCAGTGAAGAACAGCACAATCTCCTTTTCATACACATGTATAACAAACTCAAAATATGAAAATTGCAAAGGTTTTTTTTTTATCATTCATTGAATGAAAAAGCTATTATAACCATGGAAATCATTCCATTGACACACACACAAAATTGACATTCAGCTGAATTTCCAGATTTCATCACAGCATCAATTTGTTCATTGAATTTTATCATTATATCAGTGTCCACCACAAGACCTACATACTAATCTTTAGAAAGAGAAAGATGAGGCTTTAAACATCAAGGCCAGCTCCTGCTAGCCCTCTCAATCTGAAGAGTTATCAAGCAACTTGGATAAGAACAACAAGCACTTAAGGTGTGTGTCTGACAAACCATCCACTTGCATGAAACAGCTTGCATGAAACTGTCTTGGAAGTCCCAATACGCTTAACAAAGTATTTGCAAAATGCATGGTATAGATAATAATAAAAAAAAATAAATTACAGATTAAATTTTTTTTTCCATACAAGTCTCTAAGATAGTTGAATTAATGAATGTATCATTGTGATCACTAGACTGAATCTGGGTTGCAGAACTTTATGCTAAATTTTACACACTTGAGTCTCCTATAAAAAAGAAAAACAAACAAACAAAAATTCAAATGCAGGCTGCTAGGTGCTAGTACTAAATGTAAAAAGAGGCTAAAAGAACAAAGAACAGTTTTGGACACACCATTTCATTCTTCTCCCCTCTCTTGTACTTCGTAAGCTTCTCTCCTGGGATGGGAGCTGGGCCAGGGAAAGGGTCAGCCTTCCTCCTCAGCCCTTTTTTCTGTTTCCACCTCTTCTCTTTCTCTCCATCTCCCCTTGGCTGTTTCTCAGCAGCATCTTTCTCTGGTGGTACAGCAAAGTACCTTGTAGGCTTCTGCTTACAAATCATGGTATGGGAGAAAGAAACGCACAAACATAAAAAGTAAGCTAAAACTTGTTGTTGCAAAGTTACCATTTGCAACAAAGGTGAGGTCTTGATGAAGTAGTTTTAGGCTTAAGAAATCACAAACTTATTCACCTGAATCATGCCATTCATGACACTCTTTTTTCATCCCTTTTTAATTCTATTATGTTTCAAAGATTGGGGTGTGCACATTTGCCATATTGTCAACATTTGTACGGCCTGAAATGCATATAAATGTCTAACGTCGATTACCATTAAGTCGTCACTACCTAAAGTCGCCAGACATTCACATCGCATGTAATGCGCGGCAAGATCAGAGATCAGCTGGGGCGACGGATTTTCATTGCTCTCAAAAGACATTCCTAACTCATCTTTTTCCTCCATAAAAATAAAAACACAAATAGTTGTAATCAAAATGTATTTTACCATATGTAACAGGTGACAAAACCATTTTTAATGCGAGAATGTTTTTGATTTCGAATGGATTTCAGGTGGCAGATTAACAAAGTATTTCAAGTGCGATGATGCACAATGCATCCTACATTGAAGTGTGTACTGTGTATCAATATAACACACGCGCTAATATACATGGCGCACTATGAGCGGCGAACTAATTCAGTGCTATCATTAGTTCGCCAACCCGGGAGTGCATAGGAAATACACGCAAATGGCGACTATACGGTAACTGACAATGAAAGACTGCACATCTTCAAAAATCTTACGCCTAAAATTAAAGATTATCAGATTTAACAAACATTAAGAATTAGACTAGACTACGTGTTTAATATCTCTGACATGTGGTGATCAGATGCCGTGATGGCGTGCATATAATTCGAATTTACGTTCATAGGCCCTACGTCTACGACCATGACGACCCGAACGAGAATGAAGGAGCGCCCCGGGGTTAGATTTGACGACCCTCTGCCGTAGACACACACATGAATTCAAACGTTTATCTACAGGTAATACACTACCCGACACAAAATGTTATGCATGGGACTACCATCATATCGTGAGCGTCTGGAAGTCACCCACATATTTCTGTCTCACAATGAAAACGCAATTTTAATTAACATGTAAAACTTGTACAAACGAAATGAGAAGACTGCTCCATTTTATTAGATGCGTGGAAAAACAAACCTTTTTCGACATTCTGGGAAAACGGCGAAGAGAAGTGATCAAGCATGGACGAGAACGATCGCCACAAGCATGCACATCTGAAGAAAATAGTCTAGGTTCCAGACGTTCACATGATGCATTCCAAGAACTGAACGTCTGTGTACTCATTGTTGTAAAAACGATATTGGTGATGAATTCCATTATTTGTTTGTATGTCCCTTCTACAGGACGGAACGCAAAACATTTCTCAAGAAGTATTATAGGAAATATCCTAACACATTCAAATACGATCAATTGTTTAATTCAACCAAGGAGGTTCGAGAAATGGAGTCACAACAGTCTTATTCGCTTTGATCCCGTGCTCGAAGCCGCCACTCAAAAATATTTGAAGTATGTGTCAAACTGGATCTGCCCCTCAGATGCGAAGACAATTGACTTGTGTCTCATTGCATAATTACCAGCCACTTTCCAAGGAGGATATGTCTTTGTGATGGTAATTGCTTTTCGCTATCCCTACTTACAAACGATGGGCGGTAGACAATGGTAAAGGCACGGGGGTGCGCGAATAGAAATTGCTCAAATATTACTGAAAAAGATATCAAAATTACTCGAATGTACGTGATTGTACGCTAATCTGACATATTAATTTAGAGAGAACTATACTTGAAGATGATAGGATATTAGTTTCATTTTGCAGAAATAAGGAGAAAAGTGATAAAACCGGCTTTCTATGAGGGTAGAATTTCAAACACTTTCACAAAATACAGCTCAGATTTACACTTTTGGACATATTTTCGAACAGAATTGACTTTTGTTTTATATGCTTTATCATTTGGTGAAATTTCATTGCATTTGATATATAAACGAGCAGCATATACCCGATATTATGTTAGCGTTAAAAATGAATCTTCAGATTGCTCAGAAAGATGGCGGCTTCAAGCATTGAACATCAAAGGCACAAATGCACCTGTGGAATTCTTTTGTTTATCCATAGAAAACTGACAGCTGATTGAATAATCATAGTCAGTTGTAACTCCGTCTCTCGAACCTCCTTGATTCCACTAAGACTTTGTCGAATATTTCGAGGTTTTGTAAAGTAGGCCTATAAATAATGTCCTTTTTTCATTTAGTTACTGTACACTATATTATTTCGTTTGATTTAGTATATTCTGTGTATCCTTTGTATGGTTATTTGCATCAGGCAGTGCCTGCATTGTTCGTAATTTTATAGAGAAATATTTACATTTGTATATTATAGGATATTTCATAACATACTTTTCTGCAAATTGTATTTGATATGCTGATATCTTGTATATAGTTGTGCAAATTGTATTTGATATGCTGATATCTTGTGTATAGTTGTGTTGTATATGTATATATTTGTTACATTTTATTTGAAATAATTCTATTTTGTTTAATAATTTGAGATTGGTATATATACTCCCATACCCAATGAGGGTCGATGAGTCAATAAACTTCAACTTCAACTTCAACTTCAACACCCAGAGGAATGCTTGAGCTGCAAAACGCAGGTGGTGGATGGGGGAAGACGGCGAAATCTGATAGGGATCATAGGTCAGGGTGGGATTTTGCTCCAAAAATTGTAAACTTCATTACTCCGTACAGTGAAAAACAACAGCCATGAAGTCACAAAGTACAACATGTTGAGCGAGATGTCACAATCGTTTGTATTTATGGAGAGAATTCACTCATAGCAGGTGATAAAACTCAACAACGATGTATTTTAGTGGGATGTTGACACCCCACGCCAAGGAGGTGCACTTATCTTCATGCTGGTGGGATAAAGTTGCATGTTGTACTGTGTTTAGGTTGAGAAAATATCATCTCATATCGTCCTCCACATCATCATGCTTTAAATTCATACTTTCATCATCATTTTTCCCGTTCGTTTTCTTTATTTTTCTTCTCTTCTTGTCTAATCATCTTAATGTTGTCTTTCTTGTCCGTGTCCTTGTCAAATACTCTTGCTTGAAATATCAAAGGCTAATTCTTTAATTGCATCTTTATCTTGATGTAAATTTTCAAAACAATTGTATTTCGTATTTTTATATGCATGAAATAATTAGGTGCAGTATACTTATCACGGTTAACAGCTCGTTATTCCGAAGGTTCGTTATTCCGAAGGTTCTTTAGTCCGAAGGTTCGTTATTCGGAAGAATCGTTATTCCGAAGGTTCGTTAATCCGAAAATGAAATAAGGTTCGTTATTACAAAGGTTTGTTAATCGAAAAATGAAACAAAGCTAGTTATTCCATACGGTTCGTTACGGACCTTATTTCATTTTCGGACCAACGAACCTTTGGAATAACGAACCCTATTTCATTTTCGGATTAACGAACCCTCGGAATAACGAACCCTATTTCATTTTTGGATAAAGGAGCCTTCGGAATAGCAAACCCTATTTCATTTTCGGATTAACGAACCTTCGGAATAACGAACCTTCGGAATAACGCCACAAAATGTTCGGATTAACGAACCCTTTTTCATTTTCGGATTAACGAACGTCTAGGTATAGGGAATTTGTGTGTTCCGGATTAACGAACCTTCGGAATAACGACCCTTCGGAATAACGAACAGCACCCACTTGTCACGTGCTCATGTATATGTCCCTTTCGTTATTCTGTCATTTTATGTATCATAAAGTAATAAAAGTTAGCGGTCATTATATTTTATACATAGGGGTACTTCTATCAAGTATATACACTCGATACCAACAAAATTCACTTTTTCCACCATCCTAATATTCAATTCCCATTCTGGAAATGTACACATTGATATACCGTCATAAATACTATACTCGGTTTTTGCCATGTGTGCAGACTCATGCATATACATTTTAGTTGCATGCTCTCTCAAATTCCTTCCCATCGGTGTTTTTCCTTCCACTTCTAGTAAGACCTTGGTCGTGTCGCATAGTTTTCCCCTCCTTTCTTTCTTTCCTTTCTTTTATGTATCATTGCAGCTGGCTGGTATATCACATATAGGAATTGCAATTGATTCATGTTCTCCATTTTTCAAATCTTTCCCCGTGTCTATGGAAGCCGGAATGTTTAAACCCTAATAGTATTTAAGTATTCACGTCATTGTCACTCCCATGTCTAAATTGCTATTAGAGCAACTGCTATAGTGTGCAGCATGTGGTTACTTGTTTTCATAAATGCATGTGAGAAGAATCTTCTGAGCCCCGAGTAAGAGTCATTCTCTTTTGTTTATCCTTACTTTGGTCTTAATTGTACCCGTGCTCCTCATCCTGTTCCCCTCACTAGGCTTTTGTTGGGACCTACACTCAACAAGCTTTGCTTTTTAGTAGGTTCCATCGTATTTCTCTTCGCATCCTTTACTTTGATTGAAAATGACACATCGACCGTTATGTATTACTTTTGTATTCCTATTTCTTCATGTATATATCCAAGCTGGACATTCTGTATTATATTTTGTTATATACCATGTATTTTCCATCGAGAAATACGAAAATAAATTGAAATTGAAATTGAAATAAATCACAGATTGATTTAGTCCATCTCCCTGTACAACTGAGCTACTTGCTGTGTCTGTCTCTTTGACTGTGTTTTTATTGCAAATCCTGATATTTCAACGACCCTCTTGGATGAAATTAGGACAATTCTGGTAAGGATGTGAACAAAGACACGAAAGAAAACTCTTATAGCCACTGGAACATCAGCGTCGTATAGTTAGGTACTGGGCGGACGTATAAGGGGGTTCTGTTGGACTTTCAATGAGAAGCATGTTTGTACTCATGAAAGAAAAGGGGCTTGTAAAACCAAGGAGCTATGATACCTTCTTTCACCTCCCTGGTAAAACTCAGGTTTGGTCAATACCTCCGTAAACTTCTACCTCTTATCTGTTACCCGTGCTACGCTCCCCTTCTCCAACTTGCATTCGTACTTCCCGCTGACTATCCATGTACCAGTGCATCTCTCGTGAATTGCTTTATCAGCTGGGCAAAATCAGACGCTTGTAGTCTGTTTTCCTAGTCGTTGGTTTCGTTGTTGCTGCTATTGTTGTTTTATTTGTCAACTTTTCTAATTCATATAATATTCACATTATAGTATGTTATAAAATTATACACATATGGGGTTGTGGGGATGTATATATGGACGAATGAGTGTATAAGTCTAGATATATTTTCATGTAGGCCTTTGATTATGTTGTATGTGTGTATTTCATCGTGGTGTCAGTTTAGTATATATGTTTATAGTAATCTATATAATCATTATGTGTTTGGTAAATGTACTAGTAAATGAAATAATAAAATGAGTGCATGTTTGCTTGCCTAGCTGCTGTGGCAGCTGCGCCTCTTTCCACTATAGCATAGGGGCAGACCCATATATCATTTAAGTTAATAAACATCAAAGGCCTATAAGCTACTTGTGTGTGTATGTGTGAGTGTGTGTGTGTGCGCGTGTGTGTGTGTGTGTGTGTGTGCGTGTGTGTATGTGTGTGTGTGTGTATGTGTGTGTGTGTGTGATGTGTAAAGGGTGCTTTAAACTCTGACTATATACCCCCCCCCCAAAAAAAAATGCATTGATATGCATAATCATAATAACAGGTGCTGCATGAATCACTGTGTATAATTGTCCTCAGTCTGACAAACATGGTTTCCACTGCTTGTCTCCTGTGTGGTGACCTTACCATTTTTGTTTTATCACTTTTGTTTTTGATTTCTGTTGTGGTCATAATGCTGTGTTTGTAATACGTGCAATGTGAGCAACTCACTTCCTTGAAGATACTCATATAACCCCTTAATGTAGAATTTAAAAAAAAAATATATGAATGAATAAATAAATATATACGTCGGATGGAATCCATGCCAAATGCCTTCCGCTTCAGTCCTGTTGGAATAGACTCCCTCCACACAACACGCAGAGTCCATGATCTCTCAACCTTTTCTCTCTAACAATGGGAAGAACACGTGTGCAGGTCGAACGAGTTCAAATGACTGGATTGAGCCATATACTTGCGGTAATAGTCGAAATTGAACGGTATAGCAATCAATCAGTCGGGAAGCCGTTTCACCGTGCGCTTCCAGAAATTGATCTTTCGTTTTCTCCTATACACTTGATTGTCTGTCGCAAATAACATAATGACATGATAGTTTGATACCAATGCTTACTTCCGGTATAATTCTAGAAAATCGCTCTTAAGGGGAGAGTAAAATGACTGGTGCAACGACCTCTTCCTGATGCAAATTATATACACTTTTAGGGAACGACCGAGAAATGCGGCAAAATGCTCTCTTATTTTAAAGGGAAATGAACGGCTAATGTTGAAATAAGAGTAGAATACATCAAGGAGGTTCGAGGGATATTTGGGATATCATTCAAAACTTGCGAATCTTTTAATTTTTTTTTGGTTTGATCCATCGCTTGATCAGAACGGTACAATAGTTTATGACACAAAAATTGGAACGATAAACAGGATAAAAAGAGAATATAAGGAGAATTAATTCCACATAGAATTATTATACTGTACGTACTTCCGTTATCTTTCATACTGAAAGAGCACTTAACTGACAAACTCCTTCAGAAGGCTATACGGGGAATGATATTTCCCTGGAGACACGTCCGCTGCAAATCTAGAGAATGATTTACAATTTCTGGAATATTCTGTCTGACATTTTCTTTACCTTTGTATAACTCTCCACTACAGTGGAACAAAGACCATCTGTTTCGCGGGCTTTCTTTTTCAAGGATGACGGCATGTGGATTATAAACGAAGAGTTTCTGCGAAATCATAAAACTTTCGAACGAATTTTCCGATTTTCCTCAAACTTCACTGACTGACTGATGTATTCTGCTAACATTTCTTTGTTCATTGAAACCAAACAAATGTTTAGAATGCATAATCTCCCTCCTTCATAAAGGACGAAAATATTGTAACAACTATTTCAAAAGACGACGTGACTGCGTCATGGCTACATGTACCGGATAATAGTTTTCCCTCATCCTCTCGTATACCCGAAATTTCCTGCGTACAGCCCTGATTCTTTGAACTTTTTGTAAGATAATGTGCATGTTTACGTAAAAACATCATGCTGCTATCGACTTGGCTTAAAACATTTTCAGTTTCATTTTCCTCAAATCTGACTACGCCGTGAGGCACACAGATGCTCTTATCTTATCAGACAAAAAAAAAATGATTATGATAATAAATAAATAAAACAAAAATCTCATTCCAATGTCGAAGCCGAAGGAATTTCGAAACGTCATATAACAAAAGTCGAAAGAAAATCACTTCGCGACTATTGTTTTCTTTTCATTTCGTTGTATGTGTGTGTGTATGTGTGTGCGTGTGTGTGTGTGTGTGTGTGTGTGTGTAAGTGTGTGTATGAGGGTTATTTGCTAGACTTACACCCATGAAATTGTCTGTAAATGACATACATGGCCTAAACCATAACATAAACATTAACTCGCATGTATGAAAATAAGTACACCATAAAACAACTATACCATAACATCTGCCGCATTTCGTCAACCGGCACTTGCTCTTGAGTGTTTTTGACAAGGACTGATTTAGAAATACAACCAACATCTTCTATAACCTTCAAGTCCTACTAGGTTTGTCTATCGTGCCAGTTATGAGCAAGCTTAGAAATCGTATGTATGCATTGAAGTAGGTGTGTAGGCCTACAAGCGACAAAGGACCTCAAGGAAAGCTGACATTATTTCTTGAAGACGAAAACAAAACACAATTTTCAACGCTTATTTATCAATTCATCCACTTACTCTCCATGATAAATCATTAATGTCTGATTGATACTATATTAATTTCTACTGACAGATTAATTAATTAATTAATTCATTCATTCATTCATTCATCCGCTTATCCTTATTCTGTTCTTCATTTAACAATGTTTCACTGCTCAAATTGATTCTATGGAGTATTTTTAGAGCGACTGCTTTTGTTTATAGTTGTTGTTTGTTTTTGTACCTTTTTTTGACTAAGGTAAATCTATACTTTAATTGTTTCATTATACATTTATCTAATTATAACCAACAATGAACCTATTGTATACTGTCCACACTCCGATGTTATGATTTCCACAATCGACAATGCACGGCCTATATATGGACGAAGCGCATGCGATGTAATTGTATAATGTGATATCGCTATTGTTATAATTATTGCATCTCTTTGATATTGTGTATAGAGGCCCCTAATATGCATGTATAGGTTGATATATATATATATATATATATATATATATATATATATATATATTCTTATATCAAATATCATATAGATGAGGTATGTAGACAGATAAAGATAGATAGATAGATAGATAGATAATTTAGATAGATAGATAGATAGATAGATAGATAGATAGATAGATAGATCAAATAGAAAGATATAGATAGATAGATAGATATTACGTACCCGGTATACCAATACATCAGAAATCTGAAAGGCTCTTACAGTAGAAGCTACAGTGTTCAAACTTGACATTTTTTCTTTCTTTGACCGAAAATAACACATGAAATATTCATAGTTGAGGGCTTCAATGCGTCGATTGAGTCGATTTAATAAGAACAGCACTCTTTACTTGAAACAATGCAACTTATTGCAATGTAAATGGCAATATGAACGGCAAGAGCTAACACTATATTATTTACCCCATCAATTGAAAAGCTCAGACATTTCGTAACAGCAATCCAGTTAGAACGCCGCAAGAAATTTATGGAAGACATTTATACATGCATTAAGTCCACTGATCTGTTTTGACGGTGACAATAATTTCATTATTTCAATGATCGCCTATAGTGCTCCATGGCTGCAGTGCCTACACATTTCCTGCGCACTCTATTTCTGTGCGCCTGCGCACATTCATTAACACTAAGGTCTTTTTGGACTGGTAACTATCTGTCGCTACGACAAACTCTTACTAATGACTAATTACAGCAATCTACTGGATGTTTTTCTAGACGTTGTGCTGCTACAGGCACTAAACATCGACTTGCTGAACGTTTTGTCTCATACATGCACTTTTAAGAGTCATGTATTCATAATGTGTATTAACAGGATAGAATTGTATAATTTCTAGTAAAATAAGATTTCTGAAACAGTGAAAGCTGCTCCTCTACTGTCTATAGTGTAATCGTAATCTACCTCATCATTTTCTATAAATGTCGTTGACCAGTGCATTTCTCTCTTTAAACACTTACATACCAAATATATCACAATCGCAAGAACAATAAAAATAATTTTCACCTATATTCTCATTGTTTGCACTCAGATGTTGCGACATTGTCGATAACTTTTAACCCTCTTTTTGAATGTCAAGTTTCATAGTTACGTTCAGGTTGTAAAACACTTTCAAGAAGGGAGCAATATCGGAACACCTACAAAAAGGGTAATACTTCAACAGTTCATTTACTTAGTTATATACTGAAATGGTGTCAAATTAAAGATCGATCACTCAGTGTATTGGTATTCTAAGAACAATCCCTGAGATATTTGTATATTTGCTATTCACAATCACTCTCATCAACATTATTCTTTCCAAGGCTGATACAGCCCTTTACCGTCACACAAAATCGGCGAGGGGCAGCGGGTCAATCAGCGAAACACTCTCATTGGCCAGATGCTCCTCGCTCGGTGCTACCTTGTATCCTAGCAACCGCATGGCTCCCTCGCACAGTTCCTCAACTTGACGAACTTGCGTAAACTTCATCGCGTGTCGCCAGCGCATCGCCGTTTCCGTCGAGTTTTTGTGCGTGCTGAACAGCTTCACGCTGCGCGCGTCGTCACTGCGCGTGTTCGCGACGATCCACTGCATGACAGCGCGCGGGTATTCGAGGCCCACGAAGTCATAGATGTCCCGCGCCACGCGCAGCGGTTCTAGCGCGAAGTCCTCGTAACGCACCAGTTTATAGCGATTACGTAACCAAGCAGGTTTCTCCTGCGCCTCTTCCACTGAGTCTCGCGTCCACTGGCACAGCCGTGGGATGGTGTGGACGACGTAGTCTGGATGGTTGCCCAGCAAACCGAGCGCGTCCAATTTTCCTATTGAAAGAGAAGGAAACAAGAAAGCAGACACACAAACGTAAATGTGTCTTTTCACTCAATGTAAAACGATGTAAACGTCAAGCCTTGATCGATCCATCACAAAATGCCATTTACATAATTTATCAACTTCTTCTTTCAAAAATTGTGAAAATATTGGCATGTGTGGTCACAGAGACCTCTGAAGTTACCAAAGATGACTTAAAAATAGAATACAGTCGACGAATTTTATCCCCACGGAAAAAATATACATAACGCCTATAGCTGCGTCGTTAACGTCAGACAGTATAAAGTAAAACAGTGAAGTAAAAAGTGAAAGTAAAATTGTGACACAAGATACAGTCAAGTGAGGGAAAAGGAAACGAAAATGTGATGACCACAAGGAAATTGATATTTCCCGGGCACGGTGATGTAAAAGGCTGCAGCAATTAGATCATAAGTATTAGCAAGTGTGCTGACAGTTGCTTCTAGTGAACACTTTCATGAACTTGCAAACCTCTTAAGTACTTATGAAATATTATTAGGAAAAAGCTGTAGGATTTTATAAAAATATATAATACAATGAAAAGTATACCTCTTAGTCGTCTTTTTGGCTGACCCGGACGTCTTGCAATTCCTCTGGGATGATTGAACATGTAGTACAACCTTCTTGAGTTGGTGGTGCCACGGGGGTCTCTGACGAGGTGAATGATTTTGACGTTGATGCCGGCTTCGACAAGAGGTCGGAAATAGTCCAGATCCGCGCGAATCGTCTTCATACACACGTTCCCATGCACGCTCTTGCATGCGCGTTCGAGGTGCGCGGGAACGATGTTCTTGCAGTTCCGCGCGGACGCGCACGAGGGTCTGAGCTTCGTGCTGCGGGTGTTTCCAGCCTGCCATCGCAACCAATTCTCCGTCAACCCGTGTGGGAAAATGCATCGGCTGTACTCCAGGAGGAGGTTGGATGACACCACTCCGTGGTCCGCGAAACTCAGCTCGCCCAGCCGCATCATGGAGTCTAGTGAGATGAGAGGCTCGTACATGTAGAACATGTTCGGGTTCTGGTTGAATATCTCCCCAAGCATGGTGGATCCGGTGCGCATTCTGGCGAGAATCACTACGAACACGGGCTTCTTCGATCCACTCTCACTAGATCCCTCATCATGCACACGCTGATATTTTCGATGCTGAAGTATCGCTTTTAATTCATCTAACGCCTTGGACCTTCTCGAGGCTAAATCACTTGTTTTGTTGTCAAATTTGTGAATATTTTGCTCTGTCCTCTTTTGGAGTGTGCCATTTTCAGTCCCCATAGATTGGGGGACATCTGCCTCTCCATCTCGACTCGAAGAAACGCTGCTGTGTGACGTTGTGGTAGAGTTGGCGATCGCTCCGGAGATTGGCCACAGAGTTCCCTCGGCTCGGCGCCGATCTTTGACAGCTAACCCTGTTCCACTTGCACCCAACGTGCGGAGGAGAGACTGATGGGCTGGGCGACCACGGGTCCGGGAGCGGCCGGCCAGGGACAGGTGATCGGACATTGTGATGGTCGGAGATCTCTGGCGCCGCGCCGAGCTGAGTGTCGCAGTCTGGTACACGAAGAAAAACGCGAAGGAGACACTGGCGAACACCACAAACAGCCTGAAAAGGCGGGACGTATTCAAATGATTCCACATCTTCATGCCTTTGACTCAAAGATAGAGCTGAGAATTCCAGTTGTGACCTTGTCTTCTCAAACAAAATCAGACTTTCTATAAGGTTATGGCACTTATAGTGATTTACACCTTCAACCTACAGGTGCTGCGATCGGTGAATAAACCTATCGACGACACACTGGACAATATTAGGCCGATGCTCATTGTGGCGACCCACTATAAGTACAATTCTCTGTTCCTAAAAATAATCATTGTCATCGCAATAATAATCACTGTTTTCGTCGTGCGCTCCACTGTTCCTGTCATTGGTCCAAATTTGCGACGCATTCAATCATATAAAAAAGTTGGCATCCGCTGTGTAGTCTGCAATAAGTCATAAGAGGGAAGAAATGCTATTCGTTGACTATTACACTGATAAATCACTTTCATCTGTTGCACATTTTGTGTCTTCAAAAATAGTTCACACCCATGATAATGGACTGATTGTTTTAGTGAATTAATCATAACTGGCTAATGAATTCCCAAACAGTATCTGTCTTTGTCTTTCTTGTATATGACTATCAGTGATAATAATGCATGGAGCCGAGTGCCAAGCTGATTCATTTTCAGAAACACGCCCTCAAAAGTTTACTTCTTCTTCCTCATGCCAGCTGGGATGACGCACACGCGAATGGTACGGGGCAAGTTGTTCGGCATGCAGCTACACCCTTCTTCCACGAGAAGCGGCCCGTTTGCTGTTCTGGCCGATAATGTTTACTGCAACGAAACCAATTAGCAAAGCGCTCGAATGAATGACATCAGAGGCGAAGAGGCGGTATTCATAATTGTTTCGCCTCGATTAATGTTCTCCTTTAAGTTTTCGTTTGAAGCTCTCGTTTGCAGGACTTATTTTGATGCTGGCATTAGAAGTTTTCCTTGGCAATTAAACCTTGAAGCTCTTATTTGAAGCACTCGTTGGAAGTATGTTCACGTTTGAAAGTTCTCGTGCGGGTACACCAACACCGTCGAACTCAGAAACTCTGCCGCGTGGTTGCTGGAACGAAATCTGCGGGGTGCAAGAAAAGAATTTCATCGTAAACATCATGCGTGCTGCACCTTGCAATGGGTCTTGTCATGAAAATAATTTGCTCAGTTTTTGATATATTAGTACAGGATAGAACTGTCATGGTAAATTCACTATCACTGAGTTCAAATAAAGGTCAAGTATCTCCACAAATGCGGGGTGAGCTTAAATGCCTATGATATCAGTGATGAGTGAGCGCAGGGCTCAAAAAGTCTTGGGAAATGTTGAGTGGATCAACGTTTCCTTCAACCCGGAAAGGTATGTCACCCAAAGGAGCAACTGATTAATCACGATGCAAGGGTATAAAAAAATAAAGTATGAGGTTTGAATACATCATTTTCGCAATATTTCTGCGACAGAGGTAAACACGACACTGGTATAAATGACACCCAAAAAAGTATATTAGAAAATCCAAAACAAAAAACAAAAACCACCACAATATGTCAGTAAAAATATTGCATTTAGACAAGTGTACCATTGGCTACAAGATTTTATTGGTACTGCTCATCACTTACCCCCTGATATCTAACATGATTACCTTTATACATGGTACTTCAACATCGAACAAAAATGATATATTTACCCGGCTTTTACTTCTCGTATCTCCTTACCGCCCGATTTGAATTTCCATCAAATTCTCTTGAACTGTCATTTTTTAGGGGAAATTGCTTTTCCCTTGAAGTCTACCAGAAGCCGGAAAGTCATAGGGAAGTATGTAAATGTAAGGCCTTGGACAGTCTGAACTGATGTATAAATTGTCAGTTAATGAATGCCACATCGCTATTGTTTTTAGCTCATGACTTTACAAGATCAGCCGAATCTGGTGTGCCTTCCTTTTGAGGACCAGAATCCGTGGGCCTCGACCTTCCTTAGCACTTTCCAAAGCTCCAGGAAGGAGTCGTTTCCTGCTTGTATGAAGGGGAAAATCTGTCTAGTTCTGTAAAACCTATATAGGGTAGGTTGCGTGCAAATGTAAACTACTCAAAGTTACTTGCGTACACAGTAAATTAGACCTATGTAGAAATGTGTAGTGTCCTCGCTTTTGGGTGCAGAGAATTTTACATTCTCTTTGTGATATATTATTTCTCAGTCGTTATGATGAGAATATGATTCTTCACACGAAAAAATGATACGACGGTGGAACTGTTTTCGGAGACGATACATGGAAAACTAAGAAAATTATATCGATTAAAAACGAAATGAAAATGTACATTTGTATCTAAATATAGATCTATAATCGCATACAAGACACAAAATGGATTGTTAAATGTTTTCGGCCATTTCAACTGAAATATAAATGGAATAAACCTACATGTGATATTAGTTCAAATTTAAGAGAGTGCTAACACATGTAAAAGGTAATATATTTGAAATTCTGGGGTGTTTGTGAATATACACTTGAAAAAGGAGAGTATTTCCATATTATTCTATCACATGATATGTGTGTGTCTTAAATCGGACGTGTATGACTACAAATGTCATGGCCCCAACAGCAGTGATTACTGTGGTATGTTCTATTTATTGCTTGTATAAAATGCAAGTTGAGCTGCCATTATATTGTCCAAGTTTGCAGCTAGGTTCTCTCAGCTTTTGCAGGCGTTCAGCATAATGATTGTCTTATCAATCACGGTCAGGCCTATGAATGGCAAACTTCCCGAAGTCACTGTTAATGCCAAGTGGTCACGTGTATGATTATAATATGACTTTTAGTCATAATAATGTTAAATCTATAATTAGCCTACACTAAGCCTATTCAGCTGGCACATTTCCGAATTGGCGGAATTCACTAGTGTTGGAGATATTCTGGAACACTTCTCGATTGCCAATTCAATGCTACGTGCAGGATTTGCGTTGGCCAACTGCAAGAAGGAGTGTAGCGCTGTGGGGATTAACAACCTCAGCGGTGTTCCACGTTCAAGGGCCCAAGGTCTACACAGGGAGGTGAGACCCCTCCCTGGTCTACACCATCGGGAAACAACGGACGTATATTCGGTCTGACACATGTTTAAATACGCGTCAAAATAAAACTTATTCGTAGCGCATGAGGACCATCTGTTGAGTGCATTAGGCGCTATTGTGGAGGCCGTCTACGTAGACGAAGCCCCCCCCCCCCCCCGTTCATTACCCCACTTTCCGTTAAAGGGATCGTTTCCGTTAAAGGGATCGTATAGTTTTAGTTGAGACCTAATTTCAGGTTTCTACAATTTTCTGGTGAGATAATGAGAAACCTCTTATGAAATATGAAAGAGCAGGTAATTCCATGAGGAATTAAACGTTTACTTGATGAAAATTGGTTTTGAAATGGCTGAGATATCCAAAACAGAGCGATTCTAATAAGTGTGGGACCCACACTTTATTACGAGCGCTTTGTTTTACTTTGTTTTTGGATGTTTCAGTTATTCCAAACCCGATTTTCAGCAAACAAATTTGAATTCCTCTCAAAATGGTATGCTCTGTACTATTTCATCAAGTGTTTTCTTGGTATCTCACAAAAAGTTAAAAGCCCACTTCTCATCTCCACCAATACTGTACAATTCCTTTAACCTCAGCCTGCACACTTTTAATTTTGATCAAATTTTCACTGTTGTGCACGTAAGATTTTACTTTTTCTTACCACTAACCTGACTAACTTGTATAGCTGGACTGAAATTCCTCTTTACATTTTTACTCTATTTCGATTTTAGAACTCTTATTATGAATATGTATATATTATGCAATATCAAAATCGATTCCGGGCAATACTAACGATGTTATTTTGTGTTAGTGGTTCTGAAAAGTTTGAAAGGACACTCGACTTCACTCTCAAAGTGGTAGGCCTAATATGAAAAACAGAGTCATACAAACAGATTGGTATATCATAAGTTCGATGGACAAAAATACCAAAGTGATATAGAAGTTAATAAAGTGCGTATCCAAAAACAATCGAACTTTGGAGGGCTAATATTTTATAATTGTCAGCTATGGAGAGAGCTATGTTAGTTGAAAGGAAAGGGGAACTCTTCCTCTTTCCATTGATACCTAATTATGTTGACAAACGTCATGCATGACTGAGCACATGAACTTTACAGACAATGACAAACTGCGCTTTTTCCAAGTTTGCGTGTTATTGTGAAGGAACAAGCATGTCTTACTGCATGGATGAGATCTGTCAATGAACGTGGCCAAATCATTAGGCCAGCCTGCACGACTGCACGTTCGTATTTCTAGGGTTTCCTCTAACCTACCATGCTTCATAACCATCAACATGGCCATGTTGTCGATAACTTTGTCCTTCCCATAAAGGCTAAACCATTTTTCTCTCTTCATATCAAGACATGGTTTGTCGCTGCCAGCTATGTGTTGAATATGAACAGAGAAAATGGGCTGTGTGGATTGGTCTCTGTGGGAGTGACAAAGTTATCGGACAGGTGGCCATGTTCAAGGTTATGAACCATTATAATATTATAGGAGAAACTCTAAACACAAGTCCCAAACACAAACCTGCATTCGCACAGGCTGGCCTATTTGGCCACTTTCATTAACAGATCTCATTCATGCAGTGATCAGACATGCATAATAATGCATGTCTCACTGCATAGATTGTTCCTTCACAATAACACACAAACTTGGAAAAAGTGCAATTTGTCATTGTTGTCTTTAAAGTTCTTGTGTTCAGTCATGCATGACATCTGTCAACACAATTAGGTACCAATGGAAAGAGGAAGAGATTTAGAACGATTTTTGCTAAAAACACACTTATTTATGAAGGCCCAAATTATTGGAATTCTTTGAATCATCACATAAAAAACGCTCCATCCATATATTCTTTCAAGAGGAGACTGAAGTCTTTTTTATTGCAATCGTATGACTCTACAATACCGAATTAACCATGTGGCCTTTTTTCTTACATACTGACCTGCTCACTTTGTCCCCTCTTCGAAGAATTAATGGTTTGGTTTTTTTTTTTTTCCTGGATGTTCGCAATGTTGTCATCTATGCCATTTTGCCCATAGCGTCTTGAAGTTGACTTATCGTATGTACTCCTGTTCATACGTCCCTCTATTTTCTATTTTGTGTGTGTCTTTTTTTCAGTCGTCAAAATATTACTTTTTCCCCACAACTATCTTCTGTTTTTCTTGGCATGCTTCTGCCGAAGATCGCTGTTTCTGTTGTTCTGTTTCTGTTTCTGTCGTGCATTCTTGTCTGCTATTTTGTCTTCAGTTTGTCAGTCTTGTCCACTCCGTTTTATCCTGTACAACCTTTTCTTCAGTAGTTGTCTTGTTGTCTAGTCCTGTTTCATGTTTGTTCGCGTCTATGAAAGTGTATATCTGGTAATCTAATTTTCAGTGGGCTTCCAGACTTCTTCCACTTTGTTATTTTTGTATCTACGATGATTCAATTTATCTTTCCATCGATGTTATTTTTCAGAGGGGCCCACATACTACAAGCTCTGTCTTTTTAGTGGGTCCCTCCATTTTTCGCACTTTAAGCAACGGTATATGTACTTCACTTTGATCACTTCTGTATCTTTTTTACTATACAATGTATGATTACTATAGGTCCTCAATTGTTGTACAGTCTTTTCATTTCACTATGTTCTATTTACCTTATTCTCTGTTATCAAAAGAAGTGAAACACATGTTTTGTCGAAAAATGAAATAAACTTTGAATTGAATTGAAAAAATTGAATTGAAGAGTTTGTCTTTCCAAACAACCAACATTGCGCTCTCCATAGCTGACAATTATGAAATAGTAGCCCTCCAAAGTTGGGTTACATTTTTTTTTTCATATACGCACTGTATAAATACAGTATAGTTTGACAGCTTCAAACGAAACAGTGACAAAATGTGACAATCCCTATGCAAATTAGACATGGTGATTTTATTGTCTCGAAACTGCGTTAGTTTGGACACAACAAAGTACGGTAAAACAATCATATTTTTGTTCGATGCTTCTAACTCTATACGTAAAACGTCACTACTCCGTTGTTGCAACTTCAGATCAATGAATGATATAAAGGTCGAATTTCTTTCGCTTGAATTCACGTCAAACAAAGACATTTCATTTCAGGGAAGATTATGAGCTATATTAGCGAACGGCAATGTGTGGGCAAGGTTATGATAATTTGACATTTTAACGCCGTAACCTTCTTCTCGAGTTTGTATGAATCTTTCACTGCTCTATTGCGAGTTTATGATATTTCTTATCAGGGACTACTGAAACATGGAGTGGACTTGCATTGTAATGGTACGATATTTATGATCGCGAACACAAAATAGTCCCGTATATTATGTGCCTCGTCACGTCAGTGGCACTGACTATTGTGTTGTCCGGTAAAGAGTTTATTTTTGGGAGGAATACTTTCTTTAATTTGATTACGTCGCACGCGGGCTGGCAGGACTGGTGGGAATCAATAAATGATTGCTAATAGGTGACGCTAAATAATGGAGTCTATTACATCTGTCGGGCAAAGTGTGGCTCAGAGTGAACAGGTCGCGTTGATGATGATGATGATGATGATGATGATGATAATGATAATGATAATAATAATAATAATAATGATAATAATAATAATAATAATAATAATAATAATAATAATAATAATAATAATAATAATAATAATAATAATCTAATAATAATAATAATAACGATAATAGTGTCAATATGTAACAAGGACAACAATTTTTAGGATAACCTTTATCAATGACGTCAATAATTATTGAAAATAATCGAATATCAAGTATCACATAATAGAGGGAAATTTTGTTTCAAGACAGCAAATTATCGGATGGTTTTATTTCATCCAGATGTGAGATTCTGTTTTCTCCCAACAGACGGCTAAATGAGCAGCCCCCCAAATACCTGGTATATTAATCATAGCAGTCAGAGTGTCGTAAATGAAAATTATATTGACAGACGTCATCCAACAACGGCGGCGAGAATGATATAGATGGCGATGTAAAACAAAATGTTATGGCCTGTGGTGATGACGATAAATTATCATCATTATCATCACCGTCATCATCACTAATTTTGTTGAAGAGGACGTCGCTGCTTAAATGTTGACCGTGATGCATAAAGGTAACATTCTTGTTACGGATTGCCGGTAGTCGTGATGGCTGTCATGTTGGGGCGGGTAAATTAATTTCGTGGGAGTGATGATGCTGAGCTGATGTTGGTGGTATGGTAGGCCTAATGGTGGTGGTTAGCAATGGTTGTGATGTTGTGGAAGCGCTAGTAAGCAAGGTGATATTTCTCCAGTGAAATGGACCACAAGTACAAGAGCAATGTGAACTCTTTTAGCTCCACGAAATACCCCAAACACACACACACACGGTACACACACACTTTCAAATTACCTGGCTCAGCTCTCCGCACACTTTGACGAGCTGTCTCTCCAATTGCCATTCGATCTAATCATGCCCATCCATTATCATCCAATAATCCCTAAACAAGAACATGATATATTTTATGTGACTCACTCCTTACAACTATTGTCGAGTGTGATCTTCGACGGGAGAGCAGACCGAAATTCGTGCTTTGATCGGGGGACTGATCACTCTGGCCAAGTTCATGACGTCTACGGAGAGCACGTGCACGTCGAAAGACAGATTGTTAGCTGGAGTATACCACCAGGGATTTCATATTGGTCCCTCTA
Source organism: Diadema antillarum (assembly GCF_040938485.1). Classification (NCBI taxonomy): domain Eukaryota; kingdom Metazoa; phylum Echinodermata; class Echinoidea; order Diadematoida; family Diadematidae; genus Diadema; species Diadema antillarum. Next base: position 391,695 of record NW_027271378.1, read on the forward strand.
ATCGATAGTTTAACACTTCGAGAATGTAGATGTGTATGTCAATTCTCACCTTCTAAACTTCAGTGTGTACTGATGAGTGACATCAACGCTTGTCACATGCACAGCAGTCTTGTGTTCCGTTTTCCTTTCCTGTGTACAGATAGGGGAAAGAAATGCTGACATGTCACAGAGACGCCTGCCCAGTGAATGATAATACACGGTGTACTCCAGATGTATTTCTGCGAAGCTATCCGTTATCATGACAAGCAGAGACCCTATACAGAAAACTAGCATCCGCCGACTTCCATCCTATTACCACAGTGTACTGCAGTGTACAGATGGATGTGCGCAAGTGTAGTATTGTCCCAAGGGGAGAGAGATTACGGGGGGGGGGGGGGGAGGTGTTGTTGATGAGGGCAAGGAGAGAGAGAGTCTGCGTTGCTCGTATTTGGCATTTGACCTTTGGGGAAAGTGTGTGAGGGTCGGGAAAGTTCACTGGATGTGGAGGAGACGGATTGGACTGGAAAACTGCGCTGATAAGAGTGGATATATAACCTTCATCTCCAATATTATTATATATATATTTTTTCCCTCCCCACCAAACTTGATCTTTCATATTACCTAAATTTTGGAATGATTTGGATAGAGAAATAATCCAATCTCAGTCTCTTAATTCATTTAAGCATAAACTTAAACTAGTTTTTCTGAATCCATAATACTTACTGTTATTTTTCAATCCTCCCCGACATTCTCTGTTCATATACTTCGTAATTCTGTCATTGTATCTAACATGTGCCTCGCCCGTAATTTCTTCGTTCTCCTGGACTTTCTTTGTGCATATACTTTGTATATCTGCCATTGCACACTGTATGTGACTTGTACCTCGCTCGGGTGATCACGCAACTCTCTATAGAAGTCTTGTGGCGCGGACATTGTTTTCTTTGTCTTCTCTTCTTCTTTTTTTATTCTTCGTCGTTTATATTTCCCAAATTCATAAATCGTCATTCCTTTCAACTGTAAATATCAAGTAAGAATTAATTTCATATCAGTATCTGGGAATCTACACCCTACAAGCAATGCTTTTATGTAGATTCCTCATATTTCACATGTTTAATATATTGTCTTAAGTGCTGTATTCGACAATTCACCAATGCATTTTTTTTTTGGGGGGGGGTTATGTTATGGTTTATTATTGTGGAAACGTGGAATACGGAACAATAAAAACAAACAAACAAACAAACAAACTTTACCATTTTCATAATTATGCTGCCAACGCTAACTCCGTTCTGTATTCATAAGAGTTGTGTAGTATACAAATCGGAAGTGTTACGGTAAACTAACAAGCATTTACGTGAAAGTTCCATTCAAATTTGGAAAGAAGGAGGCACTCAAAATGCGACAATCAAAGTTTGAAAGTCATTATCGCTAAAACATTAAATCTCTGTATGATGATGCGGAAGACATATTTTCTCTTTGAATTGAATGCCAAATAAGTAATTTTATGGAATATTTGTGTGCGGGCAAATAAGAGACTTCCATGCAGGGCATGGACATCATATCGCGGCATATATTGTTTGTTATTGTGATCAATATGACTGTTTCATGAAAGCACTTTTGTTTTAGTTTCCACAGCCAAGTTTTTCATTATACATCCAATGTAAATGCAATATTGTCTATATTTTCTTTGTTTTTCATATCACTCTGAAGTCTGATGATTGAAGGGCAAATAGAAGGTATGAGAGTAATTTCCCAAGCACACACTGTGAAGACCGGAGTGCCTATAGATGAATTAAAGGAGATTTAGGCATGCACTGACATTCAAAGAATAGGCCCTATAACGTTTATAATATTGTCTGTATTCGAAGTCATCATAATACATTCCGTATTTCATACCATGGCAGCGGTACCACGGTCATTCCGTACCTAAAGGCCTATATTCATTATTTTGTTGGGTTCTCTACCGATATGGTAAGCTGCAGTGGAACACCGTGAGAAGTGGACGCGTTCAGGCATGCTATTCAGTAGCCTATACAATCAATATTCGAAGTGAAATTATTATGTACCCTACTTAACTTTTGATTATTAGAGGAGAGAAATGAAGCAAGCATGAGTAGGCCCTAAATACGTTATTAATGTCGGATGTAAGACAGCAAAAATAAAAGGAATTTCCAATTTATTCAATGTTTTTCGTTTTAAAAAAGCGATGTTGTTTACAAATCACACCATTATTTCATTGACTTACATACTGCAGATATTTTGATCAGGTTAAAAAGACATGATAACTTGCGCAGCATTCTTGATCAACCTATGTCTGTATGGGTGGGTGGGTGGAGGGGGGGGGGTGTTACACAAAGAATTTAAGTCGATCTTAAAAGTTAAGCTCACTAGCTCAACTTTATAATTTTATACCACTGGCTTTCCTATTCAGCTCCATTGATATATATTTTCAGAATTCACTTCAAATAAAATTGTCAACAAAATTGTCAAACAAATTCCTTTGTTAGTTCTTGTTTTTCATATCATGGCTGCATGAAAGGGTCTCCAAATTTTCGATTTGATTAGGAAGTTTTATACAGTTGAAAACACATACTAGTAGGTCCTACAGCATACCATGATTTCAAGTTGACCTTCACTTTTAAGATTGACTTAGTTTCCTTGTGAAGCACCAGCAGTTATCATAAATGGAAATCATTCTTGTTAAAAATCCGAGTACTACAGTATTTCAGATCGGTGTGACTGGCCCATATATCGACACCAAGCCGTCATTGATCTCAGAAAAGAGTCGGATATCGACGCTGTCGGGTTTAGTATGCAGGAAACACTATAGAGGGCGACAAAATGCATTTTCAGTGAATTGCGTAACATCAGCAGTTTGTTTAGATTTGCTCGGTCTAACGAGAAGCACTACTAAATCATGGTTTTGGTCAGTTTAAATGATCTAGAAGATGACGTCTATCCCGTGAGTATAATGGCTCAGCTGTAGGGAATGTAGTTGCTCATATTGGTATTCGATGAACGTGAAAAGGTGCATATTTGGGAAAAAGAAGATCCTGCTAGCTGCTCAGAGTTTCCAAGTTGTCTGGCCTAGTCCCATTCGTTCAATGTGATGTTCGTGATCGCGTGAATACCGTTACAGGGCAGGCTCGCTCGCAGCTCGCAGCAGTGAATAAAATACTAGTACTAGATCATCTAGAACATCTAGTCTAGATTAGATGATCTAGCTCCTCTTTATCTCACATTTTGTGGCCATTTCCTTGTACTTCATAAGGTACCAAATAATCATTGTGATAACATTGACATGCTCATGAATCTGCAAGAATCTTCAGCATGTTCAGCCTATAGTATTGAAGGCAGACTTATTAACCAGAAGAAGAATAATAATAGATCTATACATGTATCATAATTTCCTCTATTTTGACGCCCAGGGTGTGCAGGAATATGCAAAGTGTCAATCAAGAGCCTTCATGAAAGGTTTCATCGGTTTCGTCGCAGGTAAGAAGCTGTCAGGGACCCATGTATTTTAGTGTTGGGGCTGTGCAATGCAATGGGGGGGGGGGGGGGGGGGGGGGGAGGGGGGAGTCTAGGCAAGGGGCATTGGTTCATCCCCTCCCCTCCCCCCCCCCCCCCCCCAAATTGGTCATGGGTTTTGTTGAATTTTTTTGTTTGAAACTTTTGTTTGTGTCTTATTTTTCTTTATGATTCCTTCATTAAAGCCTTGCAATGATTCCATCAAATACAAAAATTGGTGTATGATGTTTATATAAATTGCCACAATGAAATAGTTTGCATTAAGTTGCCAAATCAGTTGGTGTTCTTGCAGTTTTTACATTTAAACATTTTCACAGTCCAAGCATTTAAGTGTTAAATTCTTGAGAATTTTGCTGCAGACATTATCATCATCATATGTCATTATCCAGACTGACACCTCTTTGCTATGACTGCATGTAGTTTTTATATGAAAATTGTTACACAGAAGTGGCTATGTTCATTAAGTCTACTAAGATTTATTGAGAAAGAGAGCAAATTTGAGAGAGAATTTTGACAGGAGTTTGTAGTCTTCTTTAATATGTTGCTGACTTCAAGAAGTTTTTTTTTTCGGTACCGTATGAAATACTAACGATGAATAGCAAAGCTACATTGCTGAGATACAGTACGAAATCACAGAACTGTGGTCCCTAGGATTTGATGGGTTAATTGTGACACTAAGCTCAGTTCTGTTACGTCACTGAGAGATCACCAGTTACATGTATAAATCCACTCATCCACATCCCCTCAGTTTTGTCTGCATGTATCTGCAAAAATACCCATTGAACTCTGATGATTTGAAAGATGAAAACACAAGCTCGAAACCAAGGAGATACTAGCTCACATAGTACCTCCTTGGAGATTAAGTTTTATTGTATGTCTGTTGGTCATCTAAAATTTAAAAAAAACAACAAAAAAAAACAACATGTATTTTCACTTATTCTCAGGTGGAGCTGCAGGCTTGACAGGAAGTATCTATGCTCGTCAGAAGTTTGCTTCAAAGTTTGCACCAAAGCACACAGTATCAGTGATGGCAGGTACTACATGTATAGACTGTTTTACATTGCTTGATTAACGTGTCAACAATCTTAGCTTCACCACTGTCATAATAGACAATGATTCTAAGGTAGAAATTACTGTGGTTGTCTAAACTTGCTGTTTGGTGAATAAGACACCATGATTGACTAACTGCCAGAAATAGCTACAGAAAAATGCAGGTCATACATTTATCTTGGATTGGTTTGGAATTGGCTCACTGAAGATATAGGTAAATGCACCTGAAATACATTTTATATCAGTGTGCATGGTAATAACATGTTACTTCTTATGTGTGCTCTTTAATATCATTACTTATGTCATATTACATGATGAGAGTGAAGCATCTGTACTAGTGTGAGAGCATTGTCATTGCGATTTATAATCAACATTATACACCTTAGCAATGATCATGTTATTGATACATGTATTGCTGTTAGCTAATGGAAATGAAATACTCAGTTGTAGTTAAATCTCATGTCTGATAGGTGTTATCTGACTCACTTATACACCTTAGCAATGATCATGTTATTGATACATGTATTGCTGTTAGCTAATGGAAATGAAATACTCAGTTGTAGTTAAATCTCATGTCTGAAGATGATAGATGTTATCTGACTCACTTGCTCTGATGCCATGATGATATTAAAGAATATATTCAAACTTAGCTGTAGGTCCAAATCAAGAAATGCTAAAACTTTCTTCAAGTGAGAGGGAGAAAGTGAGAAAATTGTGTGTCCTTGAAAGCAACCTCTGCGTACTTACTGTACTCCAACAGGTGGGGCCATTGTCTTGGGATACATCACAGCGTCAGTTGCCTCAAGGAAATGCCAGAGAAACTGGGTGAGAACTGCTCAGGCGGAGGGATATAACTCCTATGATATTGTGCCCGCTCAGAAAGAGGCCGATTCGACGACCAAAAAGCCCACCGCGACATCAGAAGTGGGGAAAGACGAAACGGATGTCCCTGTCTTCAAGAAGACGAAGTATGGAGACACAATGGGCTGAAAAGAACTTGTGATACTTGAAATTGATGGGGCATTAAAATAATAGAAGAATCCCGGACTTGCCTTTGAGGATGAAGGTGACCCAACCAGGGAGACTCTAATGTCAGGACATGATTTTCAATGTCTGGGACTGAAGCCCTGCTTGCACACCATCATGTATGCTTAACTTGTCATCAGCATTTTGTAGGATGATGAAACGCCAAAGATGCATGCAACTTTCATATATCAGGACAGATTGTGTATTCACTTTCTTTTCCAGTGTGCATGCAAACCATTCATTGATGTGTGCTCAGGACTTTATATAGTGCCCTAGCTTAACCAGATGAGAAATTATACACTGAAGATAACAGTATCTCAGAAGAGGTTTATTGAACCTTGAGACTTTGTCTGGTTTTCTTTGAGGGGTATTCAGAAATTATTTTGTGTAGGTATAATATATTTAATCAGACAGTGGCAGGACCAATGTTTCATTATCTAGACAGAATTTTCTAGGTTTTGTTGCTATTAATATCTTCATTTTTTGCTTGTATAGGGAGAATTCCTTTTGCTTGTGAAAGGATGGTATAAAGGGAGAATGATCACAAGCATTCTGTATAGATATGATTTCTTTGATGACTTGTGTCTTGGCATCAGTCACATGTTTCATCACTAAGGTTAGAAGTATGACAAATATTGTACATTATATTGTAAATTCAAATCAATGCATCTTGCTTCAAGTTGTTTTTATTGCAACTGAATGACATTGATATTTATGTCAATGAGGGGCAATTTGTCAATCACATTTTTTTTTTCAAAGACGTTTATGAGACAAGTGAACTCAAGTGTTCTGGATCATGTTCTTGTGTATTGTATGTTTGGATAGTCTCCTGAATATTAATGATATCAGAAAACAAACTCAATTCAAAATAAGTGAATAGGTATTCATGCCATGTGGTAGAAATCCAAGGCTACATGTGTGAGAACCTTCCTTTGTAAGCCATCTGATACATTTACCAAACATGCCTTGGAACTGGGTACTAGGTATATCAGAATGTGCAATATACCGGTACATGTATGTGTCGAGGAGTTAGCCCATTCTATCTGATACGTTCTTCATATAAGCCCATTCTGTCTGATATGTTCTTCAGCGAGAATTAAATATGTTTTATTTGCTCTTTTAAGACACATGGCATGTCATAGTTGCCTATTATAATAGCGCCACCTATCAGATTTCCGATTTATGATTGCATCTTTCCCTTTTGTCCTTGTAAGCCACCATTATAATATACTAATAGGCCTACCCAAGTTTGACCAATTTCACCTTCATGTGTGATCACTTATGATGAGAGCAATGAATTACCTGTAATATGTCGTGTACTTCAAGACTGATTGTAAATTGCAAGGAGCAAGGATATGAAAATTTGACTTAGCAAATTTACCTTCATACTATACCTGCACATTCAAGAATTTAAGGAATAATAAGTGACATAAAGGCAATATAGAAAGAAAGAAAGAAAAAAAGAAACAAGCATATGCCTGCCTACAGTAGCCAAGTGGTAGGAATGATGTGATGTTCTCTTGAAATACATGGTGCATGTTTAGGTTCGAGTTGGTTTATGGAGTTTGAATTGTGGTGTACCAGCTTGTATGAATCATGTCAAAAAAATGCCACTTGTATGGGATGATGCAAAGTCAAGCAATAAACTGTACCATGTCACATATTGATTTCTAGATCGTGTGCATCATTTGCCACCTTGCATGCTTGTACATGTATTTGCTGCATTGGTAGCATTCAAAGAACAATAGCCCAGTCACATAATGATCCAGCACAAAGTAAGTTACAGTGTATCTGTTAAAAAGTGTCATTTTACAAAATTATGCTCCTACCTGTAAGTTGGATATAAAATGTAACAGTATGTAACTCTTTTTTTTTTTTTTGGTCACATCAGTAGATGAATGTAGACTTTGATCCATCTGTAAATTTTGTTTCTTTCTTAGAACACCTTAACTCCACACTGATATTGAGTGGGCATGAGCCAGAATGAGCCACATACATGTATTATGATATTACACCACATTATTGTAAATACTGACAATTCTGAGAAAACTCACATTTTGTGAAAGGGAAGAAATAAAAAAGAACTGACAAATTTTGTCACATGAAATATTCACCACATTCATCATCGCTGGACTTTTCAAATACAATAGAACAAAATGTTCTCATGCACAACAAACAACTACTGTAGTGGAACGTTACTGCTGTATGTACAATACAGTACATATTTTTATTATTATTACAGGTTACACAATGCATTTCACTTGTTTAACATATCATACCTTGCAATGGATGTATGGTCGTAATGAAGACAACTTAAAGAAATGACATACCAGTAACATACTCATCTTGGTCATATGAACTGCTTCACAAAAAGAGAAAATTTCCCAATACATTATTGGCAGTTTTAGAGGTTCATAAAAATCATTGATTTCCTTTGAAGAAAGAGTTCAAGTTCACGAATGCCGTGTTTGTGTATGTTAAACCTGTCCACTTCAGAGCTAATACACCCTCTCTGAAGTGAGCCACCTTCACTTCAATTTGGTCAAACCATTCTTTGTATGTATGTTTTTGGTTAGTTGTTATTGTTGCTAACTACTTGCCATGTGGAATGTGTTTCTCTTGAATTTAATGCTACAAGTCTTCACAGATTTAAACATCACTGTGCATTGTCCTCAAAGAGAGCTGAAAATCCCCATGGATACACGATGTTTAATTTCCAGGTTAAATATTACATTTTGCTCATGAATCTAGTGCTTTATATTCTTTTATGCTGAAAAAGAGGCAATTTTTCCTTTACAGACCACCACTGACCTCCCCTTGTGCAATGGAAGCGGAGGCTTCCCCCACCTCAATTTACTGTATAAGCTGTTACTCACGAGGGTTTAATTTTCGTTAATTTCGCAAGTATCACAGTTGGATCGTGAATTTAACAGAGGAAATGTCTCCATGTGCTAGGGTAATAAAGCAAGTACGTTAGTGTTGACATCACTTCGTGAAAACAACATCTCGCGAAAATGTTTATAGCCTCCTCATTCGTGAAAATACAGTGTATCTGTACGCGAAAATAACAGCTTGTATGTACAGTATTTGGACGGCCCGTAATGAGGTTCAGTTCCCTTCCATATTCGCAGCCCATTTACCTAGTCTGGCCCCTGCTTGCAGTGAACCCCATATACACTTCCTTGCAGAGAGAGAAAGAAAGAAAAAAAATACTACTGACCCCTGTGCATAGTGGCTACCTTTCAAATGCAGCCAGGTGGAAGAACAAGCATTAGAGAAGTTACATTGTTAAAGTTTGTGAACAATCTTTGCATATGGAAAGTTAATGATCAAACCCTTCCGAAGGGGGTGCACCACAGAGGTCATACAGGGGAACATCATTATAATGAGGGCCTCAATGACAATTGCCTTGTTATATCACATCTCTCACTATACTAGGGTACAAAAGCAAGGATATATAAAGAGTTGGGTCCTGCAAAATCACCTTGTCAGACAAGAGTTTTGTAATATCTGACCTATTTATGATGAGGTTCCACTCTATTTTCTACCCTCATCCATTTTTTGTCCTCATAGGGATGGTATAGTTTTGGCTGAGATAGGGTTTCACGTTTCAAACTTTTATGTGAGATAATTAGAAATCACTCATGAAAAATTAAAGAGCATACAATTCTAAGAGGAATTGAAAGTTTATTTGATGAAAATCAGTTTTGAAATGCCTAAGATATAATAAAAACAAAGTAAAAAGTATACAAAGTGGTCGTAATAAAAGGTGGGACCCACCTTTCATTAGGACCTCTTTGTTTTTGGATATCTCAGCCATTTCAAAACCAATTTTCATCACATAAACGTTCAATCCCTCTAAGAATTGTAAGCTCTTTAATATTTCATAACAGATTTCTCATTATCTCACAAAAAAGTTGACCTCCTGAAGCCCCATCTCAGCCAAAACTATTCCATCCCTTTAAGCATACTGATATGGGAACATATGTATTACCACATTAAGTACATTGGTCTTTCACATCAACATGAGGATGGACAGCATTTCCAATTTAAATGACGCATCACAGAATGAAAGCAGTGCAAGAACACAGAAGGTAAAGTGAAAAGGAGTCTTGGAATGACAAAAGCAGGTCTGCTCTTGACAAATAAAGTAAACCTGTCTTAACCCGTTGAGGGCAAGTTCCGAGTATACTTGGGCAGGTGTCTATAAGAAATGCAAGTTGTAGCAAAATCAGTCCGTCCTCAACGGGTGAAAGGTATCACCTATCCCTTGTATGCACCAAAAGTTTGTCCAAAAACAGAGACATACCGGTACTTTGAAACTCGTGTGTTAACCCTAACTAGGCCGGGCTATTTAGGTAGATGGGGGGGGGGGGGGGGGGGGGGGGGGGGGGGGCGGGCGGCTCTGAGGCCCCCCCACCCCTGATCTCAGCCGTCGACCGAATTTTTGGCACGTACATTGCCTATGACGTAATCTAAAGTACCATGAAGTTAATCATTTATGCTAAATTATGCTAATTTATACATAATGATGCATGAAATCAGACAAGTTGGTATAAATCACTAAATAAAGCTCAAAACAGGCACATTTTTTGTGTAAATATTCTTTTTAGTGTCCTTAGCAAATGTAAGTGAAAAAAATCGTGCTATCAGAAAAAATTTCTGAAGTATTTTATTGTTTTTTAAAATTTCTTATGTATTTCTTTGTTTTTTCAACTTTATGTTTTTCATTTGTTTTTTCGATGAAATTTGTCCGCGACACTGTTCCGAACAAGAAAATATGATATTAATTGATTTTAATCAATAAAACCCCAAAATAATCATGCTTTTATGAAATTTGCCTGTAAGCACAGTTTGCATTGAAATTCACATTTCAAATTCACGTTTTTGAGGAATTTGTGGTCTGACATGCACATACAATATGTACATATTTATGCGCAACTTCGGAACTGCGCGCCCGGGCATTACAAATCTGGTGTCAAAAGATGCGGGAGACTCGAAAGAAAAAACTCATGAAACGTCGCGGCGATAGCTTTTCGCGATAGCGATACATCGCGCGGAACGTTGAGGGGGGGGGGGCTCAGAGGCCCCCCCGGCCTAGTTAGGGTTAATGAGCACAGATATAATGACATTCTCACTACAAAGCAAAAAATTACGGTTCCAAAATTATCATCTTCATATCCTTCTGTACTTCACTGTTCGGTTAGAACGAAATTTTGACACACCGCAAGAAAACTGCTGGTTCTGAGGACTTCATCGCAACAGGAGTGCACTGTACACTGGTATCGCACCTAAGGGCAGAGAATCGACCCAAAGCTTCTGAAGTGGAAACACAACCACAAACCTTCTTAACCTGATACTTAACAAGCTCACTTACAAGAAGGTACTGCTTTTAATTGGGTCAATCTGGCAATCCCGATTTTTCGTTACTGTGTGTATCTGGTCTCTTACATAGTATGCTTACAAGGTACTGTCTATAACAAGGTAAAATCGGTGGTTCACTGACCTCTTTACAATGATGTTTTCCTGTATCATCACGTTCAAACATGATACTTGTTTTCTTTAATAGACATATGCCTTATTTGATTTGTGTCTATGAAAATGAAATGTAATCTTTTTTTTAATAATACCCAGTGTACTCCCATTATAACGAGCACGGTAAAAAGAAATTTTCTTAATGAAGTAAAAATTTAGGTCAGAAAACTATCACCTAAATGTCCTCATACATATGCTTGACTGTTCGACTATTACAAAATTTTGATATATCGTTAAAAAACTGCCAGTCTTTGAAGGACTTTGTTACAGTGGAAGTCGCCTGTATTGTACAAGATATAACTGAAGGTTATGGGGGGTCTGTCTTTCACACCAAGCATGCATTTATGTACACCATCTCCTCGCAGTGAGGAACGTTCCATGACCGCTCACGTGGGGGCATGTGACGACGATTCTACAACACAGCCTGCATGCCCTCAATAGTACACCCATTCATATTCTTTTAGTAGAGAGAAGTGATAAATACCATGCTAAACTAATGGACTTTCAATGCATCTATGCTTGAACCCAGGGCCTGCATATTGCCCACGACACAGACCACAGGACCTCATATGTACATGTCTCCCTACAACAGAGAAAGTTGTCACAGAGATGGAGGCAAGAGAGGCAGCTATATACATTTGGCTTCACTTCAGATACGTTATGGCAAAATGGCTCCTCCCCATTTTATATGTGGTAAGCCAAACCGACTTCAACCCCTAAAGAAGGGGGTAGCAATACATGAACAGTTGAGAGTAAACAAAAGTTTCATGAACACAAAATCAACCACATGATTTTGTTTCTGTCACCATATATTTGAGGAAGAAATGAAAACAAAATATAAATGGAGTTTTACTGGCCTGGAATTGATAAGGGTGGGACTGAAGTTGTTTTGCAAACATATTGCCCTTACAGACACACAAGCCTAAAAAATATAGACAGAAAGACAAAATTTAGCAATCCGAAGACTAGAAAAGACACAATTGCTGATTCGAACACAATATGATTTCACTCATAATCTTCCATACAGTTATTCATACACTTAAACACTCAGTCACCATGATGTTTTGTTCTAGTTTTATTTGTACTATAAGTACAGTCGCCCAATCACATCCATTACACAATGAGGACTTAAAATCATGGCACTATGTAATAAATAATCATATTTTCAAGTACTAGTAGTTGTCCATTTTTTCACTGTCACAAGTGTAAGGTTTGGCTGTAACATACTGCTTGTTTTAAGCAAAAATGGACTCACAAACTTAAAAACTACACTGTGTTTGACGTTAAAAGAGAGAGAGGGGGGAGGGGGGAAGGAAATTTCGGTTACACTGTTAACTTCCAAAACTCAACTTTGAGGAAAAATGCACAACGCTTCATCTTTGTTCTACTAACCCTTTGCCAGTGCAATGAGTGCTAATTGGCACAGAATACCCCATAGCATTGTACACACTGTCCAAGGTCCTTACCAGCACAGGAAGGATTATGAGAGTACATGATAGTCACAATAACAGAACAGATTGTTTGATTCCTCAGAAACAAAAAAAGTATGTGACTAGGGCTGCAGACACAATGAAATACTTAACAGAAATTTAAACCTTGAAAACACAAGATAGCTACTAAAAAACGCAAATAACTCAATACTGCAACGTTTGTGCAAAATACAAGTCCACAGAGCCATTCCTTGAGATGCTCTAGGGTTGCTAGAAATCACGAAGTTGCACCCTCGGGAGGCTATTTTAAAGCTAGACCCAGAACATAAATTTAATTGTGATCGTGATAAAAAAGTGTGCCTGGAAGTCGACCGAGGTGAAGCAAATTTGGAAAGGAGAGAACAGATAACTTGTGTGACACATGGGTTGACATTACATGAAAGTGGTACAAAAAGTGGTCTTTATACCAGCTCCGATTTTTATCGCATCAATGCCGATACGCCATCAGAACATCAAGAAAACAGCGCGCCATGTGAATGTGTCTGGTTCTTCACATTCTATGATTACTGGCTCGTACAATGTTACCCCTTTCAATGGCCCGAATTCACGAAGGTGGTACAAATGAAACCATGGTTTAAACCATGGACAAAAACCATGGAGCGCCAAGTGTCGCATGGAATATTTCGTTACGAAATCAGTCATTTCGTCGATGAAATGACTTTTTTGTAACAAAATGACAACACTTTGTAACTAAATGAACATTTCGTCCACGAAATTATTATTTCGTTAACGAAACGGTCATTTTGTCAACAAAATGACCAATTTTGTAACCAAATATTCCGTGCGACACTTGGCGCTCCATGGTTTTTGTCCATGGTTTAAACCATGATTTCATTTGTACCACCTTCGTGAATTCGGCCCAATGTGTTAAAAAAAAACAAACAAGAAAAAAGCACCTCAAAATTGCAAGAATTCAGACACACATTGTGTACATTCTTGTTGTGATTATCTGAGAACAGTAATCAAAAGCTTAATTCTAACTTCTTGATATCGAAGGCACGCCAGCTAAAAGGAAGTCTGGACAGTAGACTATTACAACTACCCCAAGATATTTCAGTGCATTCACAGAAATGTGTACCAGTGGAGAAAAACTGAAATGGGCAACGTCACAAGGATCTGTGACAAGCCAGTTAGGCAATCCCTCTGTTTTACTGATGTACTGGTACCTCTTTATACTACATGAATAGCATTCCCTCAAAGGGTATTACACTTACAATTTCACTCATCAATATTTCCCTCAACTAAAGTTGTCAGCTAGAAAACTGAAATTTAGACGTGATATGCTCATAACACAATACATCTACATCAGATTTTCCTGACCGGGACAAAATGTAAAATGTTGCTTACTGGGGATGTGTGTGAAGCCTTTAAAATGACTGTGCCCACTTCAATACACGTTTTGACACTGGATCTTGATCTATTCAGTAACCAAGTTTTGAATTTGCTGATTAAGGTACATCAGAACACAAACAAACAAAACAAGCAGGGCGTCATATAAAAATCAAAGACTACAGTTGCTCCGGTTATTACCGGCACCTGACACAAACACAATTTTTAACACGGTGTGAAAGTAAACAGTCATACAATATGATTAGGATACATGATGTATATGAGACAATACAGATAGATGACTCGATACTTTCAGTTTTTCAGTCAAAATTCCTGCAAACCACTTTCCCAGAAATGAACCTCTCTCCAGAACCCAGTTTTCTGTTAATCTTCATGCTAAAAGATCCAAGACCAATGATACATCACAATTGCAAGTGGACAGAAAAAGGCGGGAGATGAAATTCATACTGTTTCACCATCAGCTGATCTCCTCGTCTTCCACTGTACCTGGAAAATATTCCAGAACATTCTGCGTCTTTGCCCAATGCCAACAAAGAGACAAGATTACTATCACAGGTGTTCCATTGACTGTAAGTAATTTTCCCTTCTGTTCTCTCGGGACACTTGATTATGTAACATCATGACATAAAGATACACAATGACACAATAAAACGTAATGTCTCAGAAGTGGTCCCTTAAATGACAGAGCTCGTGTCTTCCATACATGCGAATGACCTTTGCTTGCTCTTCTCAATCAAACAAGTCTCCTTTTACTATCATTCACATTTCCAGATGTTCTACACAAAAGTGATTTTCAACACTGATGTTATCTGTGTTGCTCTCTAGTATGTTTAAACGAGAGTTTTGGCCTTTTCTGTTTTTTCATGGTGAACATCCCTCCCACTGTATGAGATACTGCACCTTGCCGTCGACACAGATTCGCTTCCCTAGCACTTTGTAGCCTTCCCCGCAAGCCAGCCGCCCCTCTGCGCCAAAGTACGATGAGACAGACTTCTGGAGAATGGAGAGCGAATTGGCCGTTTCCGACATGCCATTCAGCCGCAGCTTGCTGGGGCTGGTCCCCTGAGGCGGCTTCTCCGGCCACGGTTTGTGAATGTCTGGCGCTTGGCTGACTTCGCTCGAACTGAGGTCGTCTGCGTCCTCGCTGGGTCTGTGCTTCCTCTTCCGGCCCCTGCGCTTCTTCCCTTCCAACTGTCTCGAGAGCAGGCGGCCATACTGGTTGACCGCACCGTTGTCTTGCCCGGCCCCGTTCTTTGATGACATTCCCTCCTCCGGGACGCTGGGTGAGCAAGGGACCACGCTGTTGCCCAGGGGGACCATTTCCAGAGGGGGGATCATGTCCAGCACAGAACAGCCCCCACTGGTGATTATGGATGATGAGCACACTCCCCCTGCATAGCCCCGGTACAACTGATTGGGGCTTGTGAGTGGGTGAGGTAATTTCTGTCACAAAGAGAAGAAATGCAAACAATGAGACATGTTATGCAAGTTAACTCAAATCAGATTATGGCTGGGAGTGAAAGAAGAAAACAAAAGGGGGAGACAAACAAAACTCAAGAAAAATTCTTAACTCGAGTCACAATATCATCAGACAAGAATTAGAACCTAAATTTAATACAATTAGAACTATGTTTACTTCTACAAGCTGACTTTTGCTGATGACATCATGAGAGGCAAGAAAGATTCTTTAAGGGGTGGAGCTTGGCGGGTGCAGAAAAAAAAAATCATATAGATATATTCATATGATACATACTTTGTTCAAACAAATCCTGAAAGTGTGTTGTGGAGACCTACAGTTGTATTCACAGCAGCATAAGAAATCATGGAGTAAAATTAACTAGACCTGGACATCGGGGGAATATCTTTAGAATGCTTCCTTGCCAAGAGGGAAAACTCTTCTTCCTTTGCATCTACTAGAAACAGGGAACATTAATTGAACAGTTTGGATCTATCCAGAGTGCAGCATACAGGCATGATCATCTGACATCAGTTATCAGCAGGCAAGGTTTGATGTTCTAGCTCGTTCACATTCAATAACACAGTTGCCTGACCTTCCAACTTGGAGTAGCGGTTACTCACATTATTTGTTGCCTCCAGGAGAAGTTTCCGGGCCTTCTTCGATTTCGCTGCAATCTCCTCGGCGGTGAGCCCCTTCTGCTTCCTCCTCCTCTCCAGCGGAACGGGAGACAAGCTGTCAGATGAAAATTTGTGAAAAGGCAAGCAACAAGAGAAAGAGTCTCTGTCATTGCTGTATTCCAAAAAAGAGAAGAGAGAGTAGAAAAAAAGGAAGATTTGGTGACGAGACTGTATATGATATACAGAGAAACTGTCTTAACCTTGTTCTACACTGTACATTAGTAGTACTGCAACACCAGAAATGTTCATATGGATTTTAATTTTGCGAAAGCCAAGATGCCCAAAATTTTAATGCATGCAAACTTTTTTGTCTACACTAAAATGCACTGGATGCCAGTGGAAATTTGCGAAAATGTCATGCCATGAAAAAGAGGCTGACAGCTTCAATTTACAAAAATATCAAACGGCAAATATTTCTTGCTTAACAGTATTCAAATTCTGGACTTTTGATCTCCCTTGACATTACTGCTAACCTTACTGAGTTCATCGAGTCCGTCAAAATGACATTCAAGGACTCAACGACTGAAGATGCTACAATCAGGGGGGTGTTTCATCAACGTTTGTCAGCGCTAATTTCAGCAAACTCCTTGGTTTTGATTGGCTGAGATGCTCTGGTCACTGACTGTTACTATGGTGATTCAAGTTGTCAGCAGTGACAAATGTTGATGAAACACCCCCCAGAGCATGGAAATTGCCAACAGGTCTTTGTAATGCAATTTTTAATCTTTTGTGTGCTTTGAGTGCTGATTGGCACAGAAAACCCCAAAGTGTTGTACACACTGTAAATAGTTTCCGGCACAGAAAAGGCTAAGCAACCACTCGGTCACTGTATCATTAATGGGAGAGACTCAAAGACTTTGGTAGACAAGATTTGGATTCATCACTAACCAAAGTGAATACAAGATGAAATGATAATGGAACTATAAAGGAAGAACTAACATTACAAGAATATGCTAAGCTTGTATTAAAGAGCACCTCTATGATGACAATAATATGGCAAAGTTATTGTGATCAGAAGTGTGACCTATTAGATATCACCATGAATATCAATCTAGGTTCTTCCTAATGTTGTGCAGACATAATTTTTCTTTAATATTTTCAAACAGGTTTTGAAATTACTGAAACAACCTTGCACCAACAAGATGAAATGAACGCGAAATAACACTTCAAGCTCTGAATGGCTCACCTCTGCACTGGGAAAAAGGTCACGACCTTCCGACCTTTCATCTTCATGTCATTCATGACCTCATCAGTGATCTGACCAATAGCGGGCAGGACTATGGTGGGCGGGACGGGTGGTGTGCGTACCCTCAACCCCCATAGGTTCTTCTTCTTCTTCACTTCCTTGCCACATGCAAACCTGGGGTGGGAGGGCACCATGTAAACAGCATAATTCTTCACAAAATCATATGAGAAATGGCACTATACATCTTTGCTGCAAGTAGTCGTTAAATCTTTACTTTGCACAGTTCTGAAAATTGACCACTCATTGATTGTTCACAAAATGTCTTAGATTTTTGCAAAAGAATTGCTTTCCTGCTATCTTCAGAGTTTTAAAAGTGAAATATATTTTCTTTTTTAATTGGGAAAGAAATGACATAGTTAGCAGCTACATGACAAGAAAATGGAACAAACAGACGACGTCCTATTTTCTCATTCCTGTCCATCTCCATCATCCAAAAGCTTAAGGTCCTCTTCAATCGCATATAAAATTATGTTTCCATGACAACCATGATGGAGGAAACACTTAACATATATCAGAGTGGCTCACCTCATCTTAGAGCTCAGGAGGGCAGACAGCATACTCTCCTGCTTCTCCGACCGAGTTGTTTCCGAGAGCTGCGTAAAACATTAACATATTCATACGGTTAAGGACACGCAAACAAAATCCCATTTCAAAAATATGTATAAGGAATTCAGAATTTCGCACATTTTTATTATAAACTAGAAATGTCGCTAAGGCGACTGGTATGCCTCCGCCATAATGCATGATTCTCCTATTAGGTCTATAGTACATGTGGACAATGTGTGATTACATTTTCACAAAATTGGCAAAATATTAAAATGACAAGTTTGTCACAAGAGTGTTGAATGTTCACCTTCCTTGACCTAGGTTTAATTGGATGAATAGGAGAGCATGTATTTGGGGATTTAAGGACTTTAACTTGACTTTGCCCAGTCATAAGTTTATGCATTGAGTAATTTTCAAGGTATGAAGAAAAAGTGCAATTTCTGTATTGAAAAGTACATTGTTACCATTTTCATCTGGCCTTTGACCCTAAAATTCATAGGATAATCACTGTCAGGCAGAACATGCACAAATACGTAAAAAGTTTCAAGATAACTTGAGCCACTTCTGAGATATGGAGGAAAAAGTTAGTTCAGCACTTTCCCTTGATCTTTGACCTTTTGACCTTTGAGGCAAAAAAAAAAAAAAAAAAGTTTCCAGAGAATCTCTATTAGGTTATACATGCATACACCAAGTGTAAAAAAGAAATAATCCCGCTGGCATTGCATAAATATGAGGGAAATAGTAAAATGTTAAAGTGTTGCCTTTGACCTTTGACCCCTGACCTTTGACCCCATGAACCCTAAATTCTCTAGATAATCACTGCCAGTCAGTACATGTATATATACTATGTTCCATGAAGATACCTTGAACAATTTCCAAGTTACGGAGAAAAAAGTGAAGTTTTAATATTGTTACTTGACCTTTTGACCTTTGACCTTTGACCTCATGACCCCAAACTTTCACCAGAGAATCTCAATTGGGTAATACATGTATACACTAAGTTTTAAGACTAGAAATGTCGCTATGGCGACTGGTATGCCTCCGCCATAATGCATGATTCTCCTAATAGGTCTATAGTACATGTGGACAATGTGTGATTACATTTTCACAAAATTGGCAAAATATTAAAATGACAAGTTTGTCACAAATGTATTGAATGTTTACCTTCCTTGACCTATGTTTAATTGGATGAATAGGAGAGCATGTATTTGGGATTTAAAAACTTTAACTTGACTTTGACCATTTCATAAGTTTATGCACTGAGTAATTTTCAAGGTATGGAGAAAAAGCGCAATTTCTGTATTGAACAGTAAATTGTCATCATTTTCATCTGGCCTTTGATTTATAAAAGAATCACTGTCAGGCAGAACATACATAAATTCAGCATGTACTAAGTTTCAAAATAACTTGAGCCACTTCCGAGATATGGAGAAAGAAGTAAGTTCAGCACTTTCACTTGATCTTTGACCTTTTGACCTTTGACCTTCTTGGCAAAAAAAAAATCCCAGAGAATCTCTATTGGGTTATACATGCATACATCAAGTTAAAAAAAAAAATCCTGCTGGCATTGCATGAATATATAAGGAAAATAGTAAAATTTTGAAGTATTGCCCTTGACCTTTGACCCCTGACCTTTGACCCCATGAACCCTAAATTCCCTAGATAACCACTGCCAGTCAGTAGATGCATATATACTATGTTCCATGAAGATACCTTGAACAATTTCCATGATACAGAGAAAAAAGTGAAATTTTAACATTTTGCTTGACCTTTTGACCTTTGACCTTTTGACCTCATGACCCCAAACTTTCACCAGAGAATCTCAATTGGGTAGTACATGTATACACTAAGTTTCAAGAAAATGTCTTCCGGCATTGCATAGATATGGGGGAAATAGTAAAATTTTAAGCATTTGACCTTGACCTTTGACCTTGAGCATATGCACCCAAAAGTTGATAGGCACAACTTCACCCCCTAATACACATACATGCCAAGTTTCATTAGGATACCTCAAAAGGTTTTGGTAGTTACCCTGTCCACAAAATTCATTACGGACGGACGGAAGGACGGACGGACGGATGGACGGAAAGACGGACGGACGGACGGACGGACGGACGGAAAGACGGACGGACGGACGGACGGACGGACGGACAACCCGAAAACATAATGCCTCCGGCACCACTTCGTGGCGGAGGCATAAAAATATCTTCAGGCATTGCATAGATATGGTGGAAATAGTGAAATTTTACATATTTGACCTTGACCTTTTGACCTTTGACCTTGAGCATGTGCACCCGAAAGATGATAAGCACAACTTCACCCCCTAATACACATACATGCCAAGTTTCATTAGGATATCTCAAAAGGTTTTTTAGTTACGCTGTCCACAAAATTCATTACGGACGGAAGGACGGACGGAAGGACGGACGGACGGACGGACAACCCGAAAATATAATGCCTCCGGCACCACTTCGTGGCGGAGGCACAAAAAAAAAAAAGAATCTTATGGTAAAGCAGTCTCATTGCAATCATAAAGTGAAGAATATTGTATCTTCTTCCAAGTTGCTTCACCGACCATAGAGCAATGAGCTGTTTGAGATACTCAGATATGCGAGCAAAATCCTGCAGTACAACACCTTCTGTGAAATAAACCAACAGTATAATACATACAAATCTTCTCTAAAGTTGCTTCAATGACACGGAAGCCACAAATTGTTTGTATGAAGCTGGCAAAAAACTGTACTCTTGACATATATGTAATGTCTCATACTGGGAAGACAGACGGTATTGAGGAAAGACTTTAGACTCTCATGCAGTACACAAGAAAAATGCAGGATACTGCACAAAGGTCCTTTGACAAGTTTCAAGTTTCCAAGGTTTCAGGAGTTCAGGAACTTCCAATAACCATGACAGCAGCAAATATCATGAATCACCCACTTAATCACTTCAATTGTCCAAGATCTCAATAATATCTAAATCATCTTGCTACAATTGATTGGATAAGAAAATATGTCAGAGTCACATGATCACGTCCCTGTTTCATAAAGCTGTTCGTAAAGTTATGCACGACTTTACGAACGGCTTAAATATGGCAAGTCAAGTGGGTTTCCTAGTCATTGTTAATTTCCATAGCTAAAGTTGTAATTTGCAGATGATAATGATTATTCTTACATGTTAAGACACATTTTTAGTTGAAAGTGTATTTTTGCCCCAATGTAAATGAAATATTGATATACAATTGTACTTTGTTAAAAGCTAAGGGGAAAAAAAATGGGCACACATATTGGCACTTCATATTTCAGTCGTTCGTAAAGTCATGCATAACTTCATGAACAGCTTTACGAAACAGGGCCCAGGACAGCGACATTTCAGGCTATAAATGAGCTGTGAAAATTTAGAGTATTGAAGCAGCATTTTGTCTCTAAACTCACATGGGGAACCTGGTAGTTATTCCATTCCTGGGTCAGGTTGGGGAGGATCTCGTCTTCAAAGTCGTAGTACTTCTTCTTGTGCAGCAGGGTTAGATTATACAACACCAGCTGTGCCAGATCCACCCTGCAGATTTAGAACGACAATCTTTCATTATGGAACATTGCATACACAATCAAGTAATTCTCAATAAAACATGTAACACTGTCATGATAAAGTCATTTATATTTACAATGTGGAAGATCACAAGGTGAGGTGTGAAGAGAAAGTCAGGTTTTGCTGTTGACATGATAAGTTGAGTGAAAGCAAATATTTCCTTTCACATTGTCCTTATTACGTCACACTCCAGAACTAAATACCTGAGCAAAGTGACACCTTTAAAGAGAGAGGAAAAATTGTGACTGTCTTATGGATCTTCTCATTACACGTATATAGTGTTCATGTGGAATTACCAGCAAAGCCCTTTGCAATTTTCCTCACTTAGTTTTATTTTGTTGGCAACTTCAAAATATTGTTTGCTTTTAACATCACAGAGATGATCTATCACTGTTATGTGTTCACTGGTCATCTCTGAAGTTTTTAGAGTGCCTGTGCTTTTTGTTGTATCGGGGAGTTTAATGGATGCTAACAGTACAACATCATGACTTCAGAGAGAAGTCTAATGGTAACAATGCAAATAAAAACTATCACTAATACTGCATCATCACAGTCATTATCATCATAATCTCCATAATCATTATCATCAACATCACCATCATGATCATCATCACCTTCATCATCATCTTCATCATCATCATCATCACCACCATCTTCATCATCATCATCATCGCCATCATCACTAACATCATCGCCATCAACATCACCATCATCACCGTAACCGTCACCCCCACCGCCATCGCCATCGCCATCACCATCACCGTCACCATCATCATTACCATCACCATCACTATCGCTGTCACCATCATCATTACCATCACCATTGCCACCACCATCAACATCACCACCATCATCATCATCACCATCATAATACAATTATCCCATCTTCATCACCACCATCTTCATCATCATCATCATCGCCATCATCACTAACATCATCATCGCCATCACCATCAACCATCACCATCACCGTCGCCATCACTATTAACATCACCACAATCACCATTATCATCGTCATCATCACCACTATCACCCTCATCACCACCATCACCATTATCATCACCATCATCATCACACTCATCATTATCATCACTGGATGTCCAAATTCAAAGATTAATGTCTCACCATTTCAGGGGAAGCCTCTTGAGGTACTCGGGGCCTCGATTGCACACAGAACACACAAATATATAGAACCTGTGAGGAAAACACAGAAGGAAGAAGTACAAAATGATGTCATAGCTTTAAACGGCCTTACAATTCAAAGTGTTTTCATTCACAAAATTATATATGTGCAGGTATGCTTTCTCCTCCCCCCCCCCCTTTCTTTTTTAGCTAGATATTCAATGCAGATGCCCTCAAATTCACCTTAAATCCATAGGAATAGGTACTAGTCATTCTAATAATCCTTATTGCACTGGCCTTATTACACAGCACAGAAAAGCATGCACTTAAGTGTGTGCAAACCTCAAAAAATGCGCAGCTTGAACTCCCAAGTTCATTGACTCTACCTGCCAAAATATCGAAAATCCTTCACAAAATCCATAAAAATTCCCAAATCACTATCAAAATTTAATTATCTGTTCCTTGTGTCATTCTCAAAGTTTCCTATAAGTTTCATCCATATCCATTTTTAAGTTATTTTGCACACAGTCAAACAAACAAACCAACGCTGATGAAAACATAACCTCCTTTCTCGGCGAAGGTAATAAATAATTCCAAGGCTGAGCTGTTAATCATACCAGTGAACAAGAAAATAAGATTTAGAGTCTTGACGCTGTCACTGGTATGTGACAATCTGACTAAATACATATATGACACATGTACGTGACTGAATATGGAGATGCTTAACTAAAGAAAAGAGAATGTCTAGGAGGATTCACATAACTCTTTCTTACCTATCACCATACATCATTGGGATCTCTATACACTGGACACATGCTGTGGGAGGAAAAAATACATGCGAGTTGGAATCTAGCAAACAACTGTCATCATTTTAGGTCAGTATAGTTTGAATACAGACACCTTTTCATGGGTTAAGTCAGCATTTCATGCACACAGATTGTGCGGGAAGTTCTGAATGAACTTCGGAGATAATTCACAAATTAAATTGTTTTGCATCAGCAACATATCTTCTTGTGGAATTTCAAAATAAAAAAATCAAATTCATAAGTATCTCATTGTCATTGTGAGCTTACAGCAGTGTTTACAGGGTACAGTCTTAGGCACTCCGATTATCAAAAATCTAACACAGACCCTCATTGTACAATATTGCAAATGTCTTCCCTGTATGATGCCATGCCTTTCCCACCACAGCTTTTACGGTTGGAGCAAAAACACACATTTCTTTCAAAATACTTACACGCAATGGACTGGCCACTGCTGGGTCTGAAATAATTTTCGAGCCCTCTCTGAGGGCAATATATAGAATAGAAGAGGCTCCCAGGGCTAAGTAATACTTTACTTTTACATCACTATTCCTGTAATGACCATTTCCAAATTGGGGACTCAGGTTTAGTTGATTACCTTCATGAAACCACTGTCGGCATCTGCAACACTGAAGCATCTTCAAGTACCAGCTGAACGGGAGACGAGACAAAGGAAAGATATATCATTTCTATTCAGCAGGTAAGCAGTAATCTCCGGTTTAAAGAGCAACATCACAGATCTCAGAAAGATGTCGATTTAATACTGTTGAGGAGAGGGGTTCACAAAGTAAGTATGGTTGAAGGAGTCCATTCATGGATGTGTGAGACAGAGTGACTAGACCTCACTAGATGTGATGTGAAGACTGAAACAACTGAAAAAAAATTCAAACAACCCACTTCCTGGAGTTAAACCACAAGGCAAGTCTACCTTGTACATGACAAATGTTTTTCTACAGCAATTAGATATATATAATGATAACAACATACCAAGGAATGCAATGGGCTTGGTATAGAAAGGATTGCCTACAATACCATCATGTAAATCAGTTCTTGGCATATGTATATTTTAATAAAATGCTGTTCCCATGAGATTGTTTACAGTACTAGTATTTGACAGAAACAATAATGAAGACTTTTAAAAAAACTGAATTTACTTACTATTCAACAAGAAACAATTTCTATCCACTCGAAATAGATCAAAAACCTTGGGGGTTTCAATGCATTTGACTTTATATGAATGAGAATGATGGATAGGCCATTGTACACTTACTCTCCAGGACCCCCACAATAGCAGTAGCACTGTTCTGTGTTGGTCTTGTGGCCGGAATCCCAGTGGAGATTTTCTATCTGTAATGCAGATTGAGACAAAAACAGATGGATGAATCTATTACACAAGATCTAGAAGATGGGAGAAACTTGGACAGAAGTGAATATCGTGAGATGCTCAATACTGTTGAAGAACTAACATGGACAGAAAATAATAAGGTGTTTCCAGGAACACCATCGTCTTTTGATACACCTTTAAAAGTGAATAAATACATACAACATATTTAATGACATCACGAGGCTCAGTGAATGTCCCCTCAGTACACACATAGCAACAATTTTCCTTCATTTATAGCATTGTTGAATTACCTGTAGTTCTTGAAATAAGCACAGACATCATCAGGTATACACTTATACTGGACATGGTTGGACAACTCATATACTGAATGTAAATACACATACTGAATATCAAAGTATAATGGCAAAAAAAAAAATGTAATATCTATTTGAACAGGAATGAAATCATTCCTACTTACACGAGCAAAGATATAGGAAATATATAACAATATATCAAAGATATTATTTATTTGTGCTCTTGCATTATAATGGTGCTCTTACCTTGTATGGGAGTGCCTTCTTCACCTCTTGGAATGCTTTTGCTGCAAAATATGAAAGACAAGGAGGGGCGGAGCAAATCACTACATGAGATCCAGCAAAAACAAACCATTTCTATTGTCTGTTTCTGCTTTTGAATTTCTATGTACACTATTTGCATTGGACTCTAACATCAGGAAAATATGTCAAATTTACTGCAAGCAACAAATACAAAAGGTATCAGACCAGAAAAATGATGAGGAAGTACATGGAGACTGAGCCAGAAACTGGTGGAGTTCACAGTCAGCCTGTTCTTAAGCAGAGGTCAGACAATGATTACTTTACACACTCTCAAAGACACAAAAACGCTGTTGGCAGCGACCTTAACAGTACTGAAAACTCTCAATGGTGGACAGAATGCACACGTGATAATTTGCATATTTGAACTGTACTGCAAAATCACTGGCAAGATGAAAAACATTTTGTGGTCTAATTTATAAACAACACTGTCACATAGAACTTCAAGCCATTTCCTTTACCTGCTGGACCTTTCTTAAGAGCTCCGCCCACCTGAAATAACAAGAAACAAAAATGAAAAGTAATGAATATAGAAAATCAGCTAATGTCCACGCTGGAAAGTGTTAGCCTTTAAACACCACAGGAATTTATAACCGACATCTGTGACATGATTTGACTTGGACGCATCTGCCACAAGACAGACTGAAAAATTTAGATTTCCCTCTTTAAATTTTCAACTAAAGATCATGATATTAGATATTTGTGAATTGTCCCCTCCATACTAGTTTCTCACTTTAAGATGTCGAATGTACCGGGTGCATTTCTTTCTCCACCCCGACTCCCACGGGAAAAAAAAAAAAAAATCAACTTGGCTCTGTCACATATTTGTGCATCAAGATTGGTTGTAACAATGAGATGCCCAGTTACATGTACCATGGTAACATGGTACACATGAATAAATGGGTGGGCACGTGGAAATTGATGTGAACACAAAAATATTTTGATCAGGACGGGAAGGGGAGTGGCCGGGGCTCAGCCTAGAAACAGCAACACAGACTTGAAATCCAGTCATATAAGCTCTATTTTCACACTTTTATATTTCAATTACTAGATTTCCCTCTGCAACTACACTATGTTTTACTGTTTTCCTGTTTTTCTGACAGAATTGAACAGAAGGGCTGTAATCATAGTCTCATGAAAACAGTATCACAAGAAACCATTCAATACACACAAACAAGAAGGGTAATTACATTTCTCACAAAAAAAAATCTGTGGATTTGATGTCCATAGTAGATCAAAGCATCACTTAAAATATTTATAACATATTTCAACTCGACGTACAAGGAGATCAATGCTGCACGTACCTTGACTGAACTAACAAACACACAAGGTCTACAATGCCACGGCTCGTCCTCATTTTGTAGAATGCCGCCCTCTATGGCAGGACTATGACACTGCTGGTGATAACCTGGAAAGGAAAGAAGTACCAACGATATGGAACAAAAGTGAAAAAAAAATTCTACCAAGAGGGCCTGTATACACACTCCTGGCAAAGAGAAAGCAGGACCCAAACCCGTCAAAAAATTATTAAAATAGCACATTCTGTGCAACACCCTATAAAGATTCTTGCAATCCAATTGGCCAACTTCTCATCACATGACATGAGCTGAAAAGGACCACTGCGTGCCTCACTATCAAGAATCTAAACACCCTTGTGCAGTTTTGGATAATGCACAATGAAGTCACCTTCCATGTTCAATACTCAATTGGGTTATTCATCAAACTTGCTGTTTCCCATTTACATTTCCCTGAAAAATGCTTGTTGTTGTATTCGTGCCTTGGCTTGGACCACAAGTGTTGGGTAAAATGAATAATGAAAGACATATATTAATTCAATGGAATAAGATTAGAAGTTGAATTTGAATCACTTAGCGACAGATGAGACAATCATTAGATAGGAAAGACGAGAAGCTTCCCTTTGTAGAATACAACATCTCATCTTTTACCTCCTGCGAAATCTTGCAACATTACACTTTACTATTTGCACAAAATCTGTAACTGTGATAACAAAATAAGTTCTACCCCTTGGCATTGAACAATGCCTGGCATGACTTAATCAGGAAGGCACAGGATTTCTCAACACAAGTATGCATATCACCTCGTCCGCATCTGTCGCAGATGACGATCTCGTTGGGCAGCTCTGACGTCCCGTCGTGGCAGACGAAGCAGGTAATGTCCTCGCTGTCCGTGAGGGCTTTCTGCAGGTCCTTGTACAGGACCCAGAACTCGGAGTTGTCCTCGAAGGATACCATGCATTTCTCGTGATCAGCATCCACCTGTCCAATCAGCGTAGGACCGGGAAAAAACGAACAGACAAACAAAACAAAAACATTTTTTTTTTAGTACTAAAGCATCACATCCAAAGGTAGTATCAAATGAGCACTTCAATATTGCAATTGGCAGAATGATAGTTTCAGTTTTGTACATAACAGAGTTAAATTCCACAGTGCTTTTTCAATATTGTCTAATTTATCAAGCAAGCAAGCACTATGGTAGCTCTGCAAAGGAAAGGATTTCCTTATGCAACGCTGCACACTGGCACTGGTCCGACGGTCCCTGACCAGTAAAAATCACTGTCGGACCAGTAACATTTATAAGGAATGGGCCAATAAAGAATAGAAAAACTGGGTACTTACTGGTCCGACCTGTCTGGTCTGACAGACAGGTCGGACCAGTAAAAAAATGAGTCAGTGTGCAGCCCTGCCTTATGTCCCCCTACTAATTTTACCATACCACTCCACTACCCCACCTTTGCTGGCTTATGCTTGGATGCACTGTGCATGGTGGGGTAATAGTGGGGGGGGGGGGGGGGACGTACATCCGTGCATAGGCTAACATGAGCAGGGAAGTGTACAGTAAATCACTTGGGGATGGGGGAGACACACAAAAAACTTTCCCTGCAAAGTGTAACAACTCTCTGCCCCCAATAAATATGGTATACAATTGTAGGTGGAAAGATTATTGCCCAACCTTTGTTACTGTTCCGAGATAAAAGAGTCCATCGCTCCACCTCGCCAAAACATCAAGTCCTTCCGAATACTGGCGACCCTTTGCCGCTTCGCATTCGTCTGTGACCGCTTCCGTGGCTGCCGCTGCCTCTTTCTTTTCAGACTTCGGTGTCTCACACTCCTTGTTGGCTGTGCTCTCATCAACTCTCCCTGTTCCCTCCTTCCGCGGTCTCTTCGGCGAGTTCCCTTGTCGGCCTGGCGATTTGGCAGAGATTGAGTTGTTGAGTTTGGCACTGACCACCTCTCTCATTGGGCGCTTGGGTGAAGCCTTGGTCTTGAGGGGACTCTCTGGCTCTTCTGATTGGCTCGGTGGTGGCTTGGGGGGCTTGGGAGTTAATTGAGATGAACAACTGGCCAAGTCAGACCCCAACTGAGTTGATGCTGCCATCTCCTGCAACAGACAAGAAAGGTCCATCATCATTAAAATTTGATATGTGGAATTCAAATTCAAATGTTTGCATGGGCAGCAATTTACAAGCCTGCCCCAAATTCACCCAATTCTTTAATTCTATTTATATAAAAGTATAAACATTGCTTTCATTCTGTGCTGTGTGGCAACTTTATGATATTGGCTACAATTACAGTGGCTGTGGTTGAGAATAGCTTCTGCAATGGTTGAATCTATACCAGTAACAAATTCTTTTGTCCTATTCCTATCATGTTTTATCCTGACGGTAATCAGCAGCAAAAACATAACAAAACAAAACAAAAGAAAAAAAAAAACAAGGGGGGGTGGCTGGTGGTGGGGGAGTCTAATTGGTAATTAAATATGTGAGACTAGCTTCACATAAGACAAGGCCTGTGATATTTCTGACAGAAAGCAGTTAGTACGCCATCCAAGTGCTCTTTAATCATGCTAGAAAATGGAATTTTTAATGGAAATCCCATTATATTTTCATTATATTGCTGTCCACACATGGCACATAACGATTTGATAATACTAGACGGACGAACATGCATTGCATTGCAATGCCACATCACATTACATTGAAGTTTGAAGTTGGTTTGGATAAATTTTGGGACAATGCAATGAATGAACCCATACAATTTAAGTTCAATGCCACTCCACCTGGCTGGCCATGACCCAGCTCATCTCAAGGACAAAACCTGGATCTGAATATAGAGGCTCAGCCTGCGTTCAGAATCTTCCATAGGTATCCATAGGTAGGCCTAGGTACTACTGCGCTTTTTGCATCATCAGAGCGCAGCGTGCATCAACGCATGGACCATGGACACAATTATTTATCGTGCATTCTCCTGAACATTGTGCTTGCGTGCGCCAAACATGTCAGACTAAGGGATCGAGAAATGTGTATTTCATGTTTCCGTATATCATAGTCGTAGTAAAAGACTCCTTCATGTGTTTAAGGTTCATATAAATTGAATGGAATGTCCATTCCAGTGGTTTCTTTGCTCGTAGCTCGGTGGCAACATGGTAAGGTCAGGAACACGGCATCAAAATACACGTGTGGGACCGGGAAACATGCCCATTTAAATAAAGAGTAACACTGCGAATGAACATTTTTCTGTACGACAAAAGTCCTCTTTGTATCATGGTGAGCTGGAAAGAATGTTTTTTCGTCATCAGTACTTACCCCGTCTAACAAATCGCAGACTTTTGGTGAGAATGCCGAAACAAAACGCCCTGCTTTTAACGTCGAAGATGCTGGGATCACATCCTCCGCAAGCACGTTTCCCGCGAAAACACTTCGTTTATAGTTTACATAACACTTCCGGTATCGTGCGTGGTTGCTGCGAACACCTCCACCTCAAGGCAGAGATCGAGAGGGAGGCATTTGATATCTTATATCCTTATACGATTAGACACTGATATGTTCGGTCGAGCATGATCAATATTGTGATATAACTGCGTTTAATCTTACATTCCGAGCATACGCATTCTCAATCTGCACACTCATCAGTAAGATATAATCGCAGTAATTATGTCCTATCCTCTCTTGCTCTCTCACACTTCTCTTTTATAGTGTTTGCAATCGAAATAAGAAGAAAAAGAAGAAGAAAAAAAATGATGATGATGATGATGATGATGGTGATGATGATGATGATGATGATGATGATGATGGAGGAGGAGGAGGAGGAGGAGGGTAAGAAGAAAAAAGAAGTTGAAGAAGAAGAAGAAGGCCGGAGAAGAGGAAAAAGAAAAAGAAGAAGAAAAAAAGATAATGATGATGATGATGATGATGATGATGATGATGGAGAAGAAGAAGAAGAAGAAGGAGAAGAAGAAGAAAAAGAAGAAGTGGGGAACATTTCCATACTAGTAGTGATGAAAGCAACATGGGTGTTGAACTTGTATAGTGGTGAAGATGATGCCATGAACTTGCTACATATGGGTAGATTGCTAGATTTGTGCCGGTATCCTACAATATCTTCAAATAAATGGCATGACACCAACTTTTTTTTTTCTCTCTGGTGGCCCCGTTCGGGAAACCAACATCAAATTTGAAATTTTGGTGACTCGGATAAGAAATGTATTGGCCCGTGATAAAAGGAAACATAACAATCCAGTTTGAATCTTTGTTGCCGGCTCGAACCACCACCAACCCCTTAATACGAAAAAGTCCTGTGGTACTCCTGTGGTAATTACCACAGGACGGTACCACAGGACAGTACCACAGGACAGTACCACAGGAAAGTACCACAGGAAAGTACCACAGGAATTGTCCTGTGGTATTTTGGGACATACCACAGGACAGTACCACAGGAATTCCTGTGGTATTTTGGGACGTACCACAGGGCAGTACCACAGGAAAGTACCACAGGACCGGTACCACAGAACAGTACCACAGGACAGTACCACAGGAATTCCTGTGGTATTTTGGGACGTACCACAGGGCAGTACCACAGGAATTCCTGTGGTATTTTGGGACGTACCACAGGGCAGTACCACAGGACTAGTACCACAGAA
Organism: Diadema antillarum; assembly: GCF_040938485.1. Lineage (NCBI taxonomy): Eukaryota > Metazoa > Echinodermata > Echinoidea > Diadematoida > Diadematidae > Diadema > Diadema antillarum. The sequence goes on from NW_027271378.1 coordinate 422,966, forward strand.
CAGTACCACAGGAACTGTCCTGTGGTATTTTGGGACAATACCACAGGACAGTACCACAGGTCGATCATTACCACAGAGCATTACCACAGGGCAGTACCACACAGCATTTCCATGGTACCACAGGAGAGTACCACACAGGATAGATCGAAAAAAAAATCTGGGAGAATTTTAGCCACATATCAAGGAATATTCGTGATAGGTGAGTGATGGATTCCAGGACAAACATGGCCCTACTTAATAACCTGTCCTACTCCTAACATATAACCTCAAACGAGAGTCTAATGGCCAAGTGCCAATCTAGTCCTATAATAAATCTATATAGTCATATTCTATTCCTAGGTAGCCATCGACCGTATCAGTACATATATATATGGCCGTCTATCCGTAAAGCATTAAGGCATGGTTACTAACTCGATTATACTTTATTATCAAGTTATGAAATTACACTTTCATAACAATATCTATGATATTGGGAATAACATAACATAATTAGACAATCTTTCAAAGTTCAAAGTAAGTTCCATCTTTAATACTTTGACTTTTTAAGTCATATATGTATTTTCTAAAATCTAGAGTGCTTTTTATGAATATTCATGAGCTATGTAAAAATTTGTACCACAGGAGTACCACAGAAGTCCTTATGAAATTTCTCATGCTTTACGTCAGCACTTTCACTAAATAGGTAATACTGTAATAGGACAGGATAAGTAATGGCAAATCGATTGCTATAATTCACAGCACAACTCATCTATCAATTAATTGAGGAATATTAATATGTGCCTTTTTGTTTGTATTTTTGTTATAAATTTCAGTTGATTCTGCCTTACAGTTTTCCTGTGTGGTACTCCTGTGTGGTACTGCTGTTTGATATTCTCCTGATGTGATAGTCCTCTGGTATAAAATGTTAAGAAAAAAAAAAAAGAATATCCTGTAGCATTTTTCTGTGGTACTTACAAATTTAATTTGCTGTGTAGTACTTCTGTGTGGAATAGCACCATATTATGATTTTCCTGTGGGATTTTGGACATCAGTTCCTGTGGTACTCTCTTGTGGTATACATCGAAAATTACCACAGGAATTCCTGTCGTACTGTCCTGTGGTACGTCCCAAAATTTCACAGGACAATTCGTGTGGTACTGTCCTGTGGTACGTCCCAAAATACCACAGGACAAGTCATGTGGTACTGCCCTGTGGTACTATCCTGTGGTACTTTCCTGTGGTACTGTCCTGTGGCACTGCCCTGTGGTACGTCCCAAAATACCACAGGACAAGTCGTGTGGTACTGTCCTGTGGTACTTTCCTGTGGTACTGTCCTGTGGTACTGCCCTGTGGTATGTCCCAAAATACCACAGGACAAGTCGTGTGGTACTGTCCTGTGGTACTATCCTGTGGTACTTTCCTGTGGTACTGTCCTGTGGTACTGCCCTGTTGTATTGTCCTGTGGTACTGCCCTGTGGTACTATTCTGTGGTACGTCCCAAAATACCACAGGACAAGTCGTGAAATACTGTCCTGTGGTAATATCCTGTGGTACTGTCCTGTAGTACGTCCCAAAATACCACAGGACAATTCCTGTGGTACTGTCCTGTGGTAGGTATGTCCCAAAATACCACAGGACATGTCGTGTGGTACTGTCCTGTGGTACTATCCTGTGGTACTTTCCTGTGGTACTGCCCTGTGGTACTGTCCTGTGGTACGTCCCAAAATACCACAGGACAAGTCGTCTGGTACTGTCCTGTGGTACTATCCTGTGGTACTTTCCTGTGGTACTGCCCTGTGGTACGTCCCAAAATACCACAGGACAAGTCGTGTGGTACTGTCCTGTGGTACTGTCCTGTGGTACTGCTCTGTGGTACTTTCCTGTGGTACTGCCCTGTGGTACTGTCCTGTGGTACGTCCCAAAATACCACAGGACAAGTCGTGTGGTACTGTCCTGTGGTACTATCCTGTGGTACTTTCCTGTGGTACTGTCCTGTGGTACTGCCCTGTGGTACGTCCCAAAATACCACAGGACAAGTCGTGTGGTACTGTCCTGTGGTACTATCCTGTGGTACTGTCCTGTGGTACTGCTCTGTGGTACTGTCCTGTGGAACTGCCCTGTGGTACTGTCCTTTGGTACGTCCCAAAATACCACAGGACAAGTCGTGAGGTACTGTCCTGTGGTACTATCCTGTGGTACTGTCCTGTGGTACGTCCCAAAATACCACAGGACAATTCCTGTGGTACTGTCCTGTGGTACTATCCTGTGGTACTTTCCTGTGGTACTGTCCTGTGGAACTGCCCTGTGGTACTGTCCTGTGGTACGTCCTAAAATACCACAGAACAAGTTGTGTGGTACTGTCCTGTAGTACTATCCTGTGGTACTTTCCTGTTGTACTCTCCTGTGGTACGTCCCAAAATACCACAGGACAACTCATGTGGTACTGTCGTGTGGTACTCTCGTGTGGTATACGTCCCAAAATACCACAGGACAATTTGTGTGTATACTGTCTTGTGGTATTGTCCTGTGGTACTTTCCTGTGGTAATGTCCTGTGGTACTGCCCTGTGGTACATCCCAGAGTACCACACGAGCCTGTGACACAGTACCACACAGTTCCTGTGTTAACATATATTTGTGTGGTACATTGTGTGGTACCAACCAGTACCACAGGGAGTACCACATGAGCCTGTAAAACAGTACCACACATTTCCTGTGGTAACATTCATTTATGTGGTACATTGTGTGGTATTGACAAGTACTACAGGGAGTACCCTACAAGCCTGTGGTACAGTACCACACAGTTCCTGTGGTAACATTACAAATGTGTGGTACATTGTGTGGTACCGACAAGTACCACAGGGAGTACCACAGGACTTTTTTGTTAGGGACAGATAACCTTTACGAAAATTTGGTGGCCCGACGTCAATTCTAGTGGTCCCCGGCCATCGTGCCACCTCTAATGTCGAGCCCAGACTAGGGCCTACAGGACATGCCTTTGATGTACTTCTCGTAATGCATGATCAAATCGAGTTATGTTTGTTTGATTGTTTGTTTGTTTGTTTGCTCATATCTTTTCCCGCGGGCCGGCCCCGTCTTCGTTAAATGAAAGTTATCACCTATGATTTAAACGACAGGTTTATTCAAAAATATACTTGGCCATGTTGGCTGTCAATACTTAATACTCTTCACTAAAGATAACTTGAATTGTGTCAGTACTAGTACCTGTAGTCTCTTTCCTGTGAGGCAAAAATCATTGAACCAGAATTTTCCCGAATTTTTCTTATTGTTAAGTTTCTTTCTCTACCCCTCTCCCTCTCTCTCTCTTGATCCTTCTTCTCCTCTTGTTTTGCTAAGTCTTCTTTTTCTTCTTCTCCTCCCCTCTCTCTTCTGCTCCTTCATTTTCATCTTCTTCTTCATCTCCTCCTCTTCTGCTCCTTTTCTTCTCCTCCTCCTCCTTCTTCTTCTTCTTCTTCTTCTTCTTCTTCTTCTTCTTCTTCTTCTTCGTCTTCTCTGTAATTTGCATATTTTCCTGACAATACATTATATAAATTCTCGTATATACTGCTAAACTTTCGCTTTTAGAGGGCTTAGGGAGGCTATCATACGCGGTACATTTTCTCAATCAATTTTGATAAAATTTCTGGTTGATGTTTGGTCAATCTTTGGTTTGACCTGTTGATATTGCTCACGCTGATATAACTGTCATCGGTAAGAAAGATCAAAGTAATACAATCTACTTCATGTCCGACACACGGCATACAAGATATTGACTGCTCATGAGGATGGTGGTGGAAATTATCATTCCCAAGGTGATTTTCATACCGACCCTTCCATCACCCGAGGCCTTAGTCAATACCATGAGGCAATGATAGACGAAACTGCATCTGGGGCCCGTTTCATAAAACTTGTTATCAGTGACAACTGCCACATTTCTATGACAAATTTGCTCTCAGCCAATCAGATTCAAGGATTTCAGTAGCTTCTCACATCTATGACAACTTGTCACTGATAACAAGTTTTATGAAACGGGACCCAGGTCACATGATATACTTTCGACCAATCCAGTGATGAGGTATCATCTCACCCCACCAGTCTCTCTCTCTCTCTCACTCATTGCACATTTTCTCCCTCACTGATCTCACATCTTTTGAAAATAAATACAGTGTACCTTTATTTCTCACTCCGAATCCTCTGTTTATATCTTACTACTTTCTCTTCCTCTATATAAACATTTCTCCAACATTTTCTCTGAGCCATTATCTCTCCCACATTCTTTCTCTTGGTATCTCTTCCGCTCTACTCACCTCCTTTAACATCTGTTCTCTCAATTTTCTTTCCTTCGTATACGATCACATTAGTCCCCCCTTATCAGCCATCCCATTCTCATCTTATCTTCTGTCATTCGGGAGCCACTTCTATCCACTTTCTAACACTCGCCCTATAACTTTCTCTTCCTCCTATCATTCATCTCACATTCCATCAGTGACTCCTCTTTCCACATTCTCTCTATCACATATTCTAATATCTCTCACTCTATCATTCATAGGAGACTTGTTCTTTTCACATTCTCTTCCCCATCCATCCGACTATTTCCTCCTCTTATCATTCATCCCACACTCCATCAGTAGACTCCTCTTTCCATGTTCTTACTATCACCTACCATGTGTATCTATCCTATAACATCTCACACTCTATATCCAGAGCTTTTTCTTTCCACTTATATAATCATTGACACACCCTACTCCCCCTCACTATATCATTCATCTCACATTACATCATCTGCCTCCTCTTTACACATTCTAGTATCACCTATTCCTCTGTCTCTCCTTCCACCATACATCTCAAATTCTATCATGAGACTCGAGATCCTTTTCCCACATTCTATCTATCCATCTCATCTCTCCCTTTATATTATTATGAGTCTCAAATTCCATTAGTATACTAATGGGCTCTATAGGCTCTATTATAGGCTCTTCTTTCCACATTCTTTCACTCTTCCTATAACTTTCTATTACTCTTAATCATCCATCTCAAATTCCATCAGTGGGTTCTTCTTTCCAGATTCTCTCTATCCACCCAACTATCTCTCTGCTATCATTCATCCTACCATCTCCTCCATCATTCATCTCACATTCCATCAGCTGCCTCCTCTTTCCACATTCTCTCTATCACCTATTCCTCTATCTCTCCCTCCATCATACATCTCAAATTTTATCAGGAGACTCCTCTTTCCACATGATTCTATCTATCCATCCTATCTCTCCCTTTATATGATCCCCGAGTCTCAAATTCCATTATATAGGAGACTCCCCTTTCCATCACATTTTACCACTCTTCCTACTTTCTCTTACTCTATCATTCATCTCTAACTCCATCAGTAGGCTCTTCTCTCTATCACCCATCCATCTTTTCTTCTACATTCATCCTACCATCTCTCCTCTATCATTCATCTCACATTCTGCCAGGGTCTGCTCTTCCCACATTATCTGCATGATCATCCATCCTTATACCTTCTCATCCTCCATCAGTCATTGATAAGGCGCCTCCTTTCTCCACAAGCATCCTCTCTATCACTTATCCTACTTTCTCTCCCTTTATCACTCATACCAAATTCCATCAAGAGCCTCCTCCTTAGATAATGTCTCCCTAACCAGTTCTAGTTTCTATCCTTCTATCATTCATATCACATTCCATCAGAAATAGACTCCTCTTTCCACATTCTCTCTATCACCTATCCTACTAACTCTCCTCTATTATTTATCTCACATTCCATCAGCATTCCCTTTCTGCATTCTTTCTATCAACTACCCTACTTTCTTTCCCTCTATCATTCATCTCACACTTCATCAGTAGCTTCCTCTTTCTGCATTCTCTCTATCCATCCTAATCTCTCCTCTATCATTCATCCCATATTCCATCCCTCCATCAGTTATCTAATACTCCATCAGCAGCTCCACATTCTATCATTCATCCTTTCTCTTCCTGTATCATTCACCTCAAATTCCATTAGTAGGCTCCTCCTGCTAAATTCTATCACCCATCTTGTGTATATACCCTTTATCATCTATCTCACTCTACTGTCTACCCAGAGCTTCCTCTTTCCACATTCTCGCTATCACTCATCCTATACTTTCTTTCCATCTGTCATTCATTTATCTGCCTCCTCTTTCCACATTCCTTCTATCAGCCATCCTACTATTCCTCCTCTATTATTCATCAAAACTTCCATAAGGAGATGCTCCTTTCCACGTTCTCTCCCTCAACCATCCTTCTAGCCCTCCCTTCATCATTCATCTCAAATTCCATCAAGAGCCCCCTCTATAATACCTTCTATATTATTCTTTCATCCTAAAGGGATATTTCTACTAATGAGTCTTTCATATACAAATCAGCCATTCAATCAACAAGGGATATTGATCACACCCTTCTAAAGAGAAGAGCTCAAATTGATGGATTCCCTTTTGGAATGGTCTCCATTTCAAAACTGAACTTCAAATATGTAGCATTTATTTTACCACCCAATCACAACTTTTCTCACAAATACATCCAGTTTTCCTTTTACACAACAATCATAGCTGACATATTTGCAGTTACCATGGTAACAGCTGGACAACCACCAACTATCATTGAGTGTTTCAGTTGTTGCCATGATAACTCCAATTACTGCCTGATGTGTCAATGATTGCAAATCTTTCACAAAAGTGAGGCCTGAAACACATATCACAGTCTGTTCTTTAGTGCGGCGTAAGTAATAAATGGTCGTTTTATTGCATGGACGCGAAGAAATGTTGCAATGTATACATACATGTGTATCCCAACGCCAAGAAAGAATATCTGGACAGAAACTCATTCAAAATATGTCCACCGTATACATATATATATATACAAACATAAGGCAACTTTTGTCAACACAATCAACCATAATCATTCATGAACAGCAAACTCTTGCTCAGTCTCTGAATATTGACTGTTGAAACCCCAGAAGGGCAATCACAAACCAATTAAACCATTAAACCCTTTGTGTGCTTTGAGGTGCTAATTGGCACAGGCAACCCCATAGCATTGTACACACTGTCCAAAGTCCCTGGTACAGAAAGAGTTAATATCTTTCCAGCCCTCAACAAACTGCACATCTCACAAAAAAAAAAAAATTATTACCATCCGAATTCATTCCTCACTGCTTTGATGTCATGTAAACCTCCCTCTACAATCTTATCATAATAAAACAATGAATTTAGTGGATGAAACAACCAACCAAAACTGTGGGTCACATCTGATTTATACATCAATATTACTCCCCAGAATCAAACCCAGTACACTTTGCTGCAAATGCATCGAAGGTCAAACCAAACAACAAATCTTGATGCAGTAGTAGTAGTACACATAGTAGCAAAGAATTGTGACGTACTACTAGTTACTCTTTACCTGGACTCAAGTCAAACAGCACTACAGGGCAAAATATCAAGCACTCAATAACTTACCGAATGAATGAACAGGCCTTTCAAAACAGATCATCAGCAGGCCAGCTCAAAATTTTTTAAAGTTTGACTTTCCAGCATGGCACATTCTCTGTAATTCTTCTGTTTCTTCAATCAGGGCATTTAAAGAATGACAGTTTTGCAACAGATCACATAATCTGATCATCATTTTTCCTTCCATTATTGAATGCAATGCAGCTTTTAATGCTTGGAGGGTGGGCGTAATAATAACCATTGAACTGACAACAACAAAATCAATGCCATGGATTCCAACCACAAACGCAGTACTTCTCGGTAGAATTCTACCAAGTTTGTACAGTTTCTATCAAAAACAAAAACAAAAACAAAAACAAAAACAAAAACAAAAACAAAAACAAAAACAAAAACAAAAACAAAAACAAAAACAAAAACAAAAACAAAAACAAAACAAAACAGGTGGGATGTTAGTCTTAGCCAAGACACACACTCATACAACTACGTGTGTGCCAGGTGTGCAATGCCAGGTACATTAGGTATCAACTTTACAGCTGGATCAACAAGATTTACTGTGGGCCATTAAACCTTGTCCCAGGATGTACGCATCGCGCGGGACTAAAAAACTGGCCATCCCAAATCACCAGTACACAACGGCAACCTACCAGTTACTTTTTTGAATGACACATGAATGTGAAAAAGAATGCTAGTAATAATGAACCCATGACCCTTAAATACAATGAACACATACGATTGAGGCTGTGGTATATTTAGCCATTCACAAAATGAATGATCACAGCAATAAGAACTTAAACAGTAGAACAAAATACAAATTCCTCATATTTTTTTTCATATTTGAGTTGCTTGACATTGCTTATTACGTCATAGGAAAAAAAAAACAGGACAAGATTACCGTGTCTTCAACAGAAAAGCATAATATGATATTTGTAGTAGAAAATAGAAACAAAAAAAAGTTTCTAAACACACATGAATTCGACAGGCACACAGTGCAGTCACTACATATAATATAAAAATGAAGTCGTTGATTATATCTGAGAATTGTGTTCACCTAAATAGGATGGAAATAATTTCAAAAAACAGTCAAAACATGAGTTGTTCAATCACAAAGTATATATACACTGATCGATAGAAACGAAACGCAAAACAGCATAAATACGTCTCTCTCATTATGTAGCACAAAATATGGCATAACTTATGGAGAAACATTCACAACAGTATCCAAAACCTTTTATCCAATACATGTAACACATTATACATCATGAGTCCTGGAAAAGGATAGCTTAAATTTCACAGACTGACAGACTAACTTTTTAATTCTCACTTTCCATTATCTTAAGATTGCCATAGAAAGTAAATTGTTGCACCAACTGGACAAAGGAGAGTTTGAAAACATATGCATGGACAAAATATACACAAAACCTCAAATGTTATCGTTTACTGCACTAAATGTGGTGTAGTACTTATTTAATTTTTGGTCGGTAGATGATCATATACTTCATACTTTTGCCGGAGAGTAGAAAAGGTTCACAGGGAAATACAGCCACATTCTAACTTGCAATGTTCCCCTCAGCAATATAGCATGCGTTCTGGATGCAACCACGGCATTTCAGAAAAGGCATGTTTTTTGGTGGAAAACAGTATCTTTTCTTTTTACCTTTCTGGCAAAAGAATTATGTAGTAACACAATTTAATGACAATTCTTTCAAAGAGTCCTTCAGTTTTTTTGGTTAACAAAAAAACAACAACAAAAAGTACAAAATATTGCAAAAATTAACAGTTAGCATTTATGTGTTTTCTTTCTTTTTGATATCTGGGGGAAAAAATTGTGTAAATTCAACTGCACACAAGTCATATCAGTCACAACTTCTGACTTGATTGTTAGACACACATCTAAGACTTACATTATTCCAACATAAAACATATCTATAGTTAATGGAATGAATGCTGTCACAGATTCACCAGACTTCTCCATATCAAAATATTTTGATGTATATCTGATGAATCAAAATGCTTCATGAAATTACACTTATTCTCATTAAGCACCACAGAGCAAAAAAGCAAAAACAAAACACAAGAAAAACACAGAAAAAACAAAACAGAAAGATAGAAAAAACTGAATACAATGCTTTTAACATGAAGATGCTAACTCACCTCATAGAATTTTGCTGATATATGCATACATCTGTTATTCTATTCTTTGACAAAATATACACAAATACTAAATTATTTGAACGGATACACATTCTGACTGAAATTTTCTTGGTACAGATATCAGATTTATAGAATAGAAAAGGAACTCTCTGCAGCACTTTAAGCTATTTCACCAATATTCCACCGATAGTTTTGAGATCTCTGAAATGATTTTTGATAAAAGTCCATACATATATCATAAACTATACTGTAAAGAATGTGCACATGCAAATGTGTTACAGGATTCTGGTCTAAAGCAGTAAAGTACATAATTCATGTAGATTTTTTGATATATACTATTTTATAAGTAGTGTGGCAGTTGAGTATAGTTGAAAACAATAACAACAACAACAGGATGGAATGCCAACTTTTTAACAGTTGCAAGGATTTTCTTTACCACATGTTTGTAGTCATGACAATAGTCTCCATGGTATCAAGGTATAGAGTGAACACCATCTACATGTGAATCTGGAGATATTAGCAACATTAGAAAAACTATCTGTCAGAGTTCAATATACACTTCAAAAAGGAGAAGAGTGAATGCACAGGTAAAATCATCCTAATTCCCTGAAAGGACAAGTTCACCTTCATATATGTGGATTGAGTGAATGCAGTAGTGGAACTCATCAGTGAAAGTCTTAGGTAAATCAGACAATCCATTCACAAGTTATGAATTTTTAAAAGTTTCTGCGCAGCAACTGCTGGATGAGAAGGCTACCACAGCTTATGATGTCACATGCATAGAAAGATATATGAAAAATACAAAGAAAATTTCACAAAATTTGTGTGTGTGTGAGTGTGTGTTTAGAAATAACACGTTCCCTCGACTTGTCACTGATGTATGTTAAGGGTGATATTATTGCCCCCACCTTCTGGAAGAGGTAAGTCAAGTGCTCTTTTATTATGCAAGAAAAGTGAAAATACATTAAATTTTCTTCATACTTTCTTTATATTGTTCTACACGAGCGACATCACAAGCTGTAGTAGTCTTCGCATCCAGCAATGGCGGCACTGAAACTTGAACAATTCATAACTTTTGAACAGACTGTCAAATTTTCCTCAAATTTTCATTGATGTGTTCCATCGATATTGGTCCATTCTCTTAATTGACACATATATGAAGGGGAACTTTTCCTTTTAGAATATAAACACCACAAAAACAAAACCAACAACAACAACAAAATCCACGGGCACAAAACATCTAAATCCAGATTTCACAGTTGAGTAGATTGGTGTACTACCCCAATCTTTCCTCTTTTTAGAACATTGAGAGAGAAACATTAGGCGCGGTCAGACTGGCAAAAGATCGCGATCTTTAAGATCTCAAAGTTTTGCCAGTGTGACCGAAAACTTCTCGCGAAACTTCTCCCAAAACTTCTCGATCTGTTTGCGGGCGGTGTCTCTGAAGCGCAAGGCCATTGTCATGTACAGATGTGCATTGTTACATCACAATCACTAGCCATCGGACGGCGCACTCTTTCTTGCGCACGTATGAATGGGCCAAACTTCGCGATCTTAAACTTCTCGATCTTTTGCCAGTCTGACCGTGCCTATTGAAGCAGGAAACACTGGTCAGACTGATTCTGGAAGTTTGAGTGGATGCACTGCTCAATCAATATTTAAAACTGCTGCTTTCCCTGTCAAATCCTGGCCAAAAAAGAATAGATGAGTGAATAGATATTTTTTTTTTTTTTAGGGATGGGCATCCATTCTCAAACAATGAATTGCTGTTGTTGTTGTTGTTGTTTTCTGTGGACTTTCAATATTTGTTTTTATATGCTTTCTTACAATGGTTGTGCAAGCATGCAAAACATCAACTAGGAAAGGCAAATCATACACTGACGTATCACAAGTGTTTGCCCTAGAATAGAGTAAGCATGAAAGTGATTGCTTTTAACAGTTTTCCCCGGAATAAATTCCATGCTCAAATTCCATCAAATACAATGAGGGCTAAACATGACAATGAAAGGCATATGTGTATATTTGGCAGTGTTCTGGTTGAAAACATGGTAATGAAATCAATTCGTTCACGTGGCTTACATATCATTTCTTCATTCTTTGGATGGATATATTTGAATATCATAATAAAGCTGATTTTGTTGTTGTTGTTTTGCTTGCCATGTGCAAAGCCTGTGTGTGAAGTGAAAGTTCTTATCAAAATGTGAAGACTCTTTGTTGGGCTTGCCATGGACATTACATTTTATCTATATTGAAAATCAAAGGTTCATGCATGTAAAGGCTAATGCCTAAATGCAAGAGTTTGGTTGCATTCATCACTGAAATCTGTCACATGCATCACCCAGGTCGGAGACATCAAAACAGGCTACCGCATCCTCTTTTTGACCCAGCAAGCACTTTAAAATATTTGCCATATTGAGCAACTGATACCAATTTCTGGAGGGGCAGAGCTTTTTGGATGGTACACAGAAACATAGTGGAATTCAATGCACACTCTTTGGTTTTGTACCATACCTACAAGTACTTAAATACGCAGTCATCTTGAATGTCAAATTCAATCAATTTCATTTCTACATTTGGCAATTTAGGTAGACTATCTTTGTTTTTGTTTTATTTTTCTTTTCCATTTTTACAAATATTCTGAAAATGCATATATATCAAATCATCAACAGTGATCAACTTTATTTGATCAGTTTCCAAAACTACCAGGTAGATACATTGTGACCATGCAAAGATTTGACGTAATGAAACTCTGTAAATTTTGCCCAAACTCTACATGAACACAAATATACATGGTTTTTATTCTGTAGCAAATGACACATCTGCAAATACATTATATTATAGTACTGTTAATATCTACCTGGAAGCTAATGTGACCATACAGAGGTGAATGAAGGTATAGCTTGCAATTTGCACATCGGAATGGCAGATGATGTGAGACAAAGGTATAACACACACTTTACAAAAATGGTTGGTACAGCTGAAGTAGGCGGTAATTCTGTGATTTGAAAGTTGTGTGACATATATATACACATGTACTGGCAGATACCAGCTGCAGTGTCCATAGTTTGATTATATATAGTACCAAAAAGAGAGAAATATATATTCTATCTACCGATAAACGTTCACAGATCTCCATTACAGCTGTTCATCTGAATAATACAATATTGCAGGCTGAGGGGGAAAAATGTCATGCATGTAGGATTCTGAAAAACATGTTTATTATTAGATCATTATATCTTTTATTTAGAGTACACCCATCATTCCAACAGAACACTCGGACCAATAGAAAAAGATGTAGTTGCAACCCTTTTTAACCAGTAGAATGTTGTCTGGTGTCAAGGAAAGCATATGTGTCATATTTACAATGCAGATGGGAATGAATCATATTTGGGCACGATCCAATACAACAACTATATTTCTGTTTGAGATTTTTGACAATGTTATCACATGCCACACAACATTGTCCACCACAAGAAGAAACTTCAGATAAACTCGTCTCTTGGGAATGTCTGTTTCTGTGGGTTACCTTGGAAGTTTTATACAGAGTTGATCTGCCCCCATCTTGTGTCTGACGGAGTGACATGGAGAAAATTGGGTAACAGGTGAGGCAATCATCGTGCATCCTGATACAAAGTTCCTTGCTTGCAATTTTAAATTTCATATCGTCTTTGGCACCATCACTATAATCTAAGAATTCCAAACCTATGTGAGCCCCATGCTGCTATATATCTATGCTATACAATGTACATTTCACAGAGTTCTTATTTTTGTAAGGTTTCTGAATCAGATACTGTTTGTATTTTTACACAGTACAAAAGTACTTGAACAAGGTGCGTGGTAATACATTTTAGTAGCCCAAAGTCTATGGGCACCTACTGTGTGAAGAGATACATGCACTTTCCAATTTCTCCATCCATAGCTGTACTCAACCATCGCGAATTTCACCACTCGCGAAATTGTTGCGAAGTCCCGATACGTAAAAGATTAGACTTGCTAAATATATGGTGTATAAAGTATTCTTGCAACATTCTAAAATTAACCTACAGTAATAAAACATTTGATAGAAGTTCCAATGGTTGTTAGAATACTGATTCCTTCGCTGGAAATGGAATATTCTCGGTGATAAAATGCTGTGACAAGTACCGTCCCCAGCAGATGCTGCCTGGTAGCCATCCCTTAGCTCCTTTGGTAATATACGTCACAAAAGCAAGTGTTACCCATGTATCAAAATGCAAGACTAATATGACCCCATTATGGAAGTAAAATGGGCTTGGCAATCAAATAGTGTTCAGAATACATTCCTAGCAAAATTCCATGTAAGCAGAACAGGTAGAATACTTGTGTCCAAGTCAGCTAGCTGCCTTGACAACAGACTTCATGAAGTGTGTTAGTCCTCTATCATCATATCAATATTATTATGACAAGATTGTTATGACCCAAATGTAGAGTTACAATGTGGGTCAAATGTTAAGTCGACGATTGCTGGACAAAGTTTCTCACCAACTGTAATGCTGCCAGCGGTGGCAGGATGAAAGTATGTGAGAGATATTTTCTCTCAAGACAGGACTGGTATTCATGAAATCAGAAGACTATTTATCTCTCTCTTTTTTTTCTTTCAAACTTCTTTTTCCTCTCACACATAGCTGAGTCGGAAAGGGGGTTCCCATGCACCATATACATATATTTTTTAAATCTACTTCATCTAGACCAATTTTGTGCGTAGATTTCAAAAATGCATTGTTAACAGGTCAAAGCGTGTCCCATAGTGGTCAAAAATCCATTTCCACGGTAACGCATGGTGAAAATGTCAGTATCTCATAAAAATATATGTAACCTTTGATAAAATTGTTCGATTATCATGGCTTTGGTCTTTTATTAAAGAAATTTTAATTATTTATATGATAATACCAATTATGTAGGGGGTTATACTGATCTTCATATTAATTTTGAGGCCAGAATTCAATTTTTTCATATTTTTAAGTAAAAATGCATTTTTACCATAATACTAATCTATCTCTAAATCATACCAAAACAAATTCAATTTGTTTGAATATTCTTCAAAATTATACCAAATATGTATGTAATACAATGTGAAAATTTTGTAGATAATGCTCAAATAACAAGAAAGTTACGGCCGTCCAAATTTGACATTGACACCTGTCAAGAATTGGTCAAGAATTTCCAGATGGATGATGATACGTGCCCTCTATTGTGGAGAAATAAGCAAGCTTGCTTGTGATAGGACAAAAGTTTTGGTGAGAAGCTTTATTGTTTGGATCAACCTGAGATCAGTCAAAGTAATCAGCCATAAATCAAACCTCTGGCACGTATCTGATTGCATTTTATGTCATATTATTGTTTTTAAAACCATTCTGCAACATTACATTTATTTTTGCCTGAAAGCAAAGTACCAACAAAACTTCATTTATTGAAGCTTTTCCACTACAAGTTTATGTTCAGTGAACTTCAGTCCCACATGTTTAAAAATGTGTTAGGATTTAGGTATGACATGAAATCAGAACTTGTTGATGTGCTGTGTTGAATTGAGTTGAATTTACTAATAATTAAAGAGAACATCTATGAATAGATCGTTATTTGTATAGTTACTTTGCTGAGTGTGAAAGTAACAAATTACAAGATTAGTTTGATGGAATGATATTGTCTGTAACATAATACTAGTTTTGGTGTGGACCTTAGTTCTGTAGACTCTACATGTAGGGTTGGATTCATTACAATAGATCTGTAATGGTAGAGTCTGGTAATATGTAATTAATTGATGGTGAAAACTAAAAGTAAATAGAAGCACCCAAATTTTATCTAAATTTGCAATATTTCATGAGGTATATTTTCATGCCTCTGCACTGAAGGTGGCGGATCGGGGGGGGGGGGGGGGGGGGGGGGGGGGGAATGCAATTGGCCCACCCCCCCCTTTTTTTTTTTTGCTGCAGCAAAAAAAAAAACTTTTTTTGCTTGTCAGCCAGTTTGAGGATGAGTACCAATGTCATGAAAAATTTGTTTGTTCCCCCAAAAAATTGTCACAGTCCCCCATCCCCCCCCCCCCCCTTTGCTCACCAGCTTCTCGGCATGGGCACAGAAAAAAAGGGAAGGCAGGAAACTGTCGCCATTGGTATTGCCTTTTTTTGCCACTGGTGCCCCTCCCCTTTTTTGAAAATCCTGGATCCGCCCCTGGGAAGCGACATGGTTTCGGGTTGTCCAGCCGTCTTTCCATGCAATGCGTTGCCATGGTAACTGCATGTTTTCTTGAATATCTTGTGGAGTGAACTACTACCACAAATTGGAAGCAACTGAAATTAAATTTCGTAGGCACTATGGCATTGAGGTATAGATGTATGAAACATGATTTTTGTGTTAGACAGCGCATTGCTATGGTAACCACAATTTTATCAAAACCTTTTCGAGCGAACTACTTCCTCAGTTTTTAAGCAATTAATTTCAAATTTGGTATCTACGATCTATAGGTGTAGTCATGCAAGACAATCTTTGTATTTATACCCGACAATGCGTTGCCATGGTAACAGCATTTTTGCAATTCTGGTCACCTAGTTTAGACAATCTTATTCTAGTTGGATTCTGAATTCCATGGATTGTTATTTCAGACAAACTTCTGCAATATCGTGATTTGAAAAATGTGTAATGCCTAATATATTACAACTAAAAAGTCAATTGGGGAAAAATTGCCTGGGAACTAACTATGAACTATCTTACATTATGTCATATTTGCAATCATTTTTAAACAGTTCAGTACCTTATTTTGTTCTTAATCATGGTACTGCTCTAGCCTTACAGTACTAATTTGTTTGCTCATTTTTTTCTTCTCCAGAACGCTTGGGGACAATTGGTCCATCAACCCAAATACTCTCAAGGACATTGAGGCGTATACCTGTCGCATGTATGGCAACAAGAAGGAAACGTCGGTCAATGTCCTTCGTGGAATTATGCTGAGGTGGATGGTAGGGGAAGACGAGTCATTAACATCGAAGTCAAGGGTGGACTTTGCACGCCTTCCACCTTGCCTTGACATCTTTTTTGAATTCCACACATCCAGTGAGTAAACCATCACCTAGCCCACTACAAGAGAGCTGGAGAATCCATGTACCACAGTCCCAAACCTCATGACCCTGGACAAGGCTGGGAAAAGACAGAGAATGGCGTGTTGGAGCCAACGTGGTCCTGTGGCCCAATCCTCCCACCCTCCCTATTTGACTTGTTGCCCAAGGCGATAGATGAGCAAGAAGACCAGAACGAACTGAGTGACAGAGATCTGGACATTGACTGGGATGACGTAGCAGATGATGATGATTAAATAGCAAGAGTGAATTGTGAAGAATGGTGGCAACGTGAATCCCCAAATACACTAAGTGGGAAATTAATTAGGAAATTTGTTCCTTTAAACTGAGAATAACAGCAGGTTTCCAGTTAAGGATGCGGTACATTTTCAAAGTACTGGAAATGTTACTTTCAGTTTTACAGAAGGCAATTCTACCCAAATCAGAATGGGTGAGGAGGCTTTAACTGGTACACTGTACAGTAGGCCCTGTGCATTCTTTATTATTCAGATGAACGTCATCTTAACAGTATATATGCTGTTGTTACATTTAATTCTTTACTGTTTTACTTGATACAAATTCATTTTTGAAGGATTATATTCGACCTATAATTTTAGTTCCACATGTACTACCAATGTGCGTTGCGATGGAATTTCTCTCTTCCACTCCCTTTTTGTTGAGGGATCCCTAAAAATTACACATTTGATCTAAAATTAATATGAAATTTAGTGTGACTTTCATTGGGATTCACTTTATAACACCCAACGTCATTCTCATCAATTTGGGCCCAAATTGTGATAACTGAATAACTTAAATGAAATATATTCAACATCAACATCCATCTGGAAATTCTTGACCACTGGACATGCTTCAAAGTCAAGTTTTGATGGCTGTAGCTCTCTTGGTATTGAGCAATATCTATGGAATTTTCACATTGTTAGTAACACATCCTAAGCCTAATTTTGGACAAATATAAAGCAAATGTGTCGGGGCCCGATTAAGAGATAGATTGGTATTGTAAAGCTGCATTTTTTCATTTTTTTATTTTTTATTTTTTATTTTTTTAAATGGCGAATTATATTCTGACCTCAAAATTGATATGAAGATTAGTATAAATTCTGTCATAATTGGTATTATCATTCAGAGAATTTAATACTCTTTATTTAAATTTGACATTTAAATCATGATAACTGAACAATTGTATCAAATATTACATACATTTTAAGGAGATTCTGACATTTCTATCATGCGTTGCCATGGTAACAGATTTTTTACCACCATGGGACACTCTTTGACCTGTTAATGCATTTTTAAAAATCTACACACAAAATTGGTCTAGATGACCCATATTATCACTCCCAACTTCATTCTCATGCATTTGGAACCAAATTATGATGATTGAAATATTTAAATGAGATTATTCAAAAATAGAGGGCATACATCACACTCCCACCTGCAAATTCTTGACATGCTTCAATGTCAACTTTGGACAGCCGTAACTTTTTTATTATTTGAGCAATATCTATGAAATTTTCACACTGTATTGCATACATATTTAGTATAATTTTGAGGGATATTCAAACAAATTGAATTTGTTTTGGTCAATTTGTTTTGGTATGATTTAGAGATAGATAAGTTTTATTGTAAAATTGCATTTTTGCTAAAAAATGTGAAAAAATTGTATTCTGGCCTTAAGATTAATATGAAGATTGGTATAACCCCCTACATAATTGGTATTATCATATAGATAATTTAATTTTCTTTAATTTGAGACCAAAGCCATGATAATTGAACAATTTTATCAAAGGTTACATACATTTTTATGAGATACTGACATTTTCACTATGCATTGCCATGGAAACGGATTTTTTACCACTATGGGACACACTTTGACCTGTTAAAATTACATTTTTGAAATCTATGCACCAAACTGGTCTAGATGAAGTAGATTTTAAAAATATATGTATAGGGTGCATGGGAACCCCTTTCTCCTACTAGACTAACAGTATATTTGTGACCCGCCACAACAAAAGGATCCTGAAGTCGCTGACGGCTGAGCGAGAAAATCGAGTTTAAAGTCAGATTGTCAAAATCGGTCAAAACGATTGTTTTTCTGTTGTTGGTATAATTTTGTAGTCTAATGTATTGTCTATCATCTGACGAAATTTCGAAGCTAAATGATCAAATGAAAGGCAAGAAATTAGCGTTTTTCTGGACCATGATTTTCCTACTTTCAACGGAACAGAAATGTGTCCGAAGATTTGGATTAAGCACTGCAGCTAGACTACGCCCATAGCAATGAGGGAGTGATCTTATGATTGGTCAGTACGTGGCATCCTGGTTACTGATTGGTCGTGCGTAGGACGCTGGCACTCAGCTCGAATGAACATCGTGGAGGTTGCTAGGAGCATACCTTCTATTGTCAAGAGGTGAAAACTGTCTTGCCTCCCCTTGATCATGATAGCGTCGGAAGGAAAACTTTGAAGGCAGTTTTCTCAAAACGCTCATTTCCTAACCCACTTGACATGTGCTAGTAAATTCATCAATATCTCTGCAACCAAGTGCTTTTAGGAGTCGTGTTATATATAAAAATAAAGTGGAAGAGAAAGGGAAGAAGGTCATGTCATTTTCAGAAATATGTCCGCTCCCGACTTTCGGATCCTTTTGTTGTATCGGGTCACATATGCTCTTCACAGGCATGGGCAGAACACTGGAAAGATTATCTGTGATCGTTAACATGTTCCAATTTTCCTTCATCTCTTACGCAAAGCTGTCCCATATCACTACTTAGAACAAGAAAACACGAATCTGCTGGGGCTCTTTGGAAATTATGGTCTTCTTGCTTAAAGCTGAAAAATATAAGGCAGATGATGTTTAACTTTTATAAAGTCATAACCATGCACCTATAAATCTACTGTATTCAGCATTCACAATAATGATAATGATAGTAATTAACATAATTTCATTATCATTATTGTTTAAATCATTGTCATGAGTACCTGTGAGAAAGAAAGCAGAGTACTACTACTACTACTACTACTACTACTACTACTACTACTATCTTCATTATTATATTGTTCATGCACCTGTTATCATCATCATCATCTCACCCAAGACACTGGGATTATGATCAATATCACCCATGTGACAAGTCCTGAAAAAAAAAGCGGGGGAAGAATGTTTGTATGAGAGAGTTTCTCCATCTGTCATATGAGTCCTAACATTTTTTTCCATCCAACTCAGGTTACAGTGATCATATATACGCCAATCGTGAAACCACCCCAGGGTTTGACGTTAGAGGTGGCCCGGTGGCTGGGCGCTACCAAGAATTGATGTCGAGCCACCAAATTTCCTTAAAAGGTATCTTTGGGTGGCCCAGTAGGGCAACAACAATTCAAAATGGATTGTTACGTTTCCTTTTATCTCAGACCAATATATTCCTCATTTGGGTCACCAAAATTTCAAATTTGAAGAAAAAAAATTGGTGGTCCAAACAGGCCTTCAAAGAAAAAGTTGGTGTCGAGCCCTGATACCCTATGAATCTTCCAACCAACATCATACTGCATATCTGTGACTCTGTTACAAAGTACCTGATCACTGTCTGAGGCCTATATTATTTATTATTAACAACGACAACAACAACAACAACGATGACGACGACGACGACGACGACGACGACGATGACGGCGACAACAACAACAACAACAACAACAACAACAACAACAACAACAACAGGCTAAATACTGCCCATGACCAATAACTACTGTGTTGAGGAATAGTTCTGTAAAAAAGAAGGGAATATTTTCAAGTAGGCCTATTTCAATACTGTTACTAAGTACTGCTTGGTGCTTCACAAGAGACAAACTAAGACAGTTACCATTTCACATACACATAGTATCTGAGTACTATTTAAAGGCACGATGACATCACACATATGAATTTCTGAACAGTCCCACCAACTACAATCTGTGTTGCGGTGTACTGACAAGGAGTTGGAGCACGAGTTCTTGCAGTGAAGATGTAATGGCATAAAATTTGAAAGAAATATTATAAAAGATGCTACACAGAAACGTTGAAGACTGTTTTCTGAATGTACTGACAGAGGCACATTGTTATCCGGCAGTGTCGTCTCCTCAGTGGTCCCACTAACTGCTTTCTGAGTAGTTTGCGAACGTATGACGAGCTGTGTTGCATGAGATAGATCTCAGACTCCTCCTGAAAATTAACGAACACACAAAACCAAAATGAACCAAATCATCATCACCTTCATTACAAAACACACTGAGGATGACAATCATTAGGACAAAACTTTTTATTTCCATACGACCCTGGTTCGATTTCTGACTCTAGCTGAGAAATGTTGTGTAAAATCACACTGTCCACACTAGTAAGAGGCAAAACACTCTCTTCCTAGGATAGGACAGAAAATGGAGGTCCCGTGTGTGAGAGGGTCACAACTGATGCACATGAAAGATACCGCTTCATCAATTTATTGCAAAGAGCAGGGTGCATAATGTGGTGAAAGGGTCAGCCTCACACCCAACTGGACCCCATGGAATACTAGCCAGTGCAGCTACCTAAATATGGGCTATCCAGCCATCTTCTCAAATGAAAAAGATGAAGAAAAAAATGAAAAATAAAACCTCAAGAATTAATGTTGAAATTTTTACTTATGACCATTATGCTACATTTGTCCATGACAAGCAATGTGGGCACATCATCAATGGTATTCTGCCAATTTTTTAATGGAAGCTGAAGTATATTTATTTAGAGCATAATATATGTTCACTGTGGGACTCTTTATTTAATTTGCTTTGTTTTACATTGTATTTCATAACTATGTTGGGTACGCTAACAGCTAGTACCAGCCTCCTCAAACATTTTGACAACACCCAGCCATCAAATCAATGATAATGGTTGTGGAAAGAATGCCGACTGTCAGTACCAGCAGTTAAATGAGGTGTGATTTTGCATTCGAATATGCTGTTCTTTCTCCACACTCTTCCAGCTATACAGATACAAATGGGCTGAAAATCAGTTTGAGTTTGAGTCATCCTGGCAGGGTGCTACATAACTTTATTTTACCACTTGCCCAGTTGGACAAGCAGATTTTCAAATTTGCTGCAAAAGATTTGCCCGAACATTAATATAACTTGCCCGAATAGAAAGTCCAAAATATAAGGAAATAATATAGAAAATCATGTGTAAAGTCAAGGGCTTAATAAAACACAATCATTTGAATATACAGCACACATTGATTTGCACGCATAATGGAGTTAACAAACTTGGTCTGATCAAGTGCTGCTGTTGCATCGCATTGAGGCTTCTTCACATAAGTGTTGGAAACTTGCTGAAATGAAATATAAAGTGTGTTGCATCACTAGACAGCCATTATCTTTGGGCTTCTGTGTGGTTGACTTTGTGGGTTTGTTGAGGGAATAAGTGAAAAAAAAAAAAAAAAAAACAGACCTGTGGCTTCAAAACTTTTTGCTTGCCCAATTTGGGCAAGCATTTGTTCTCATTGTTCAAAAACACTTGCCAGAATTTGATTTTCACTTGCCGCGGGCAATCAGGCAAGTGCTTATGTAGCACCCTGCCTGGGAAAAACAAATACACAAACACCACCCATAATTTCCTTGTATCTGATTAAAAAAATCCTGCCCTACAAATGAGGAATTGGATGTACTAACGGGAATAGACCTGGGGTCTGTGTCTGCAATGAGTGTTTGAGGAGACAATGTTCTCATTCTGGTGTCGATAGTGAGTCTGACTGTGTCTTCTGCCTCGCCGGCTTGGTTTAAGTCCACACTAACGGAGGTATTCTGAACAAAGCAGGGGGAACAAAACAAAAACAAAAAGAAGAAAAATAAAAAATAAATGCATTGTAACTCGCACAGTACACAAGGTCGTAGCCTCATACAAGTCTTAATAGCAAAATGTATATGCAAATAAAGTGTCTAACTTGGCACAATAAGTTTGGGTTTTCTTTAAATACAAATCTTAATTCACTCTCATATGCCGAAGACTGACTATAACTACACAAACCTATACAACTTGCTGATGGTCATGTAGTCTCTATGCCACTTGAACGATACACAGCTTTAGATGCATGGGGCAATACATTGAGAACAATTTTCTGTTTCAAATGGAATAGTAAAATTTTGGCTATGTTGGTCTGAAACAAGTGGTCTGTAAATGATGTCACTTTTCAACCATTACTGCACATAGACTGTATAGGATCTACCATGCTGTCTCTGTGGCAAAGGTAGACATATCAAAGCCAGGGGAATCAATGCAATATGTTTAGGGTGGTTATTTTTTACTTTAACTGTGCAAGAGCTTTCTGGTGAAATCACTATAAATCATTCAGTTAAGATGGGATCCATGATGCGCTTACTGTGAACGAATATTAATATGCGACAACCTAGTACCTTTGGTAATCAAATATTAGTACTTTGACCACTGAATGATTATGACTTTATGTTATCTCATTGAATTGCAACACAAAGTGCCCTCACTAAACATTACTAGGTTTGACAGGTAACTGGTTTGCCTCCGGATTGTCAGAGATGAAAGGACAGGTTCACATCAATTTACATAAAGACTGAGAGATTGCAGAAATATTAGTAGAACACATCAGTGGACGTTTGAGGGAAATCAGACAATTTGTTACGAAGTTGTGAATTTTTGAAGTTCCAATGCCGTCATCGCTGGATGGGAAGACTACTACAGCTTGTGAGGTCACATGTGTAGAATGATATAAAGAAACATAGAGAAAAATCAACACATTTTCTTTCTTTTTTTTTTGCATAATAAAAGAGCATTTGATTTGCCTCTTTCAGAGGGCAGGGAAAATAATATTACACTTAACATACATCAGTAACAAGTCAAGAGAATATGTACTTTTTTTCTCTCTTTATATTTTCCTTATCATATCGTTCTACACATGTGACACCATACACTGTAGTAGTCTTCTCATCCAGCAGTAACAGCGCAGAAACTTTAACCCTAAAAAGGCCGGGGGGGGGGTTGAATCAAACCCCCCCCCCTCGACATTTTTCGCGACTACTCCGCCGCGCGAAATTTTTTGACCCCACCGTTCACTGACTTTTTACTTTGCAGTCTCGCACATCTTTTGACACCATTTTCGTGAAAATTGCGAATACCGTTACGATGCTGCACGACCTTTTATACATGCCTGTCAGACCGAAAATGGCTCAAAAACGTGATTTTGTGTATAAAGTCTATGCAAATTGAGTTTTCTCTTCTTATTCGTAAAGATATGATTATTTTCACTTTCATAGGTTGAAACTTGTTAATTTTAGCATGATTATGCTTGAAATAGGTTCTGTCATAAATTTTGCGAAAAAAAAATGATAAAGCAAAAGGTCGAAAAAACAAAGAAATACATCAGAAACTCATTAAACAACATTGCTAGGAATGCTACA
This sequence comes from Diadema antillarum, assembly GCF_040938485.1. NCBI lineage: Eukaryota > Metazoa > Echinodermata > Echinoidea > Diadematoida > Diadematidae > Diadema > Diadema antillarum. Next base: position 447,084 of record NW_027271378.1, read on the forward strand.
AAGAATGTTATCACCAAAAATTAGGATTCTAGGAGCCTTAATTTCTGGTTTAGAGCAAAATGTATGATTTTATGCATATATTAGCATAATTAATTATTATGACTCAAATTTCCATTTTGTTTTGTATAGTTTGGTAGATTACGCCACAGGTAATGCATGTGCCAATTTTCATGGCAACTGCGCGATCGACGGCCGAGATCTCGGGGGGGGGGGGGGGGGGGGGGGGGGGGTTGAATCAACCCCTCCCTGGCCACAGAACACCCAAAAAAGCCCGGCCTGGTTAGGGTTAAGAAATCATAACTTTTGAATGGATTGTCTGATTTTCCTCAAACGGTTACTGATGTGTTCTGCTGATATTGCTGTATTCAATCAATCCACATGAATATTAAGGTAGACTTGTTCTTTAAGGTACCATGGCTGAGGAGAAGTGTTATTCCTTCCCATTTATACACAAATGAACAAACACACCACATGAACACACCACACAACATACACAAACATACTGGTATACACACATACACACCTGGTTTACGTTGCTATCTGTTTCACCGTTGTTTCGATTCTCTCCTAAAAACTTGATCATTTCTTTCTGTGGGTGAAATATGAACAGAACAAGAGAAAGCAATGTTAATTCAATTTTCACGAAATAACATATTTTATGTTTTTATTACTTTTTTTTTCCCAACTAGGACATATATCATCCATGTCATGTGTACAATATTCAGACACACAAAAAAATAAATATTATGACATTTCTATTTCAGAAAAAAATGCCATTTGGAACATACAATCAAATGTCCTGTCACAGAACAATCATAACATCAAAACATACCAAGAAAATATGTGTCTGAATTGTTTGAATTTTTTTGTTGATGTATTTTTCGTACATGACATCTTTTTATTCTTTTTTGTAATGGCACTTTTGTCACTTAACCCTATTCTAACTGTGGGGGGGGGGGTCAAATTGACCCCCCCCTCGACATTTCGCGCCACGATTCCGCAACGCGCAAAGATTTTGCCGCGTCGTTTCATGACTTTTTTCATTGAAGTCTCTCGCATATTTTGAGACCAAATTTGCGACGTCCGGGTACACCGTTCTGAAGTTACGCAATGTTTTGCATATGCATGTCAACCCGAATACAGCTCAAATTCATGATTTCGTGTGCAAATCCAATGCAAATTGTGTTTTTTTGTTTAATTGATATAAATTAGATTATTTCAACTTTTGAACATTGAAATTAATCAATTCTAATGTAGATAAGCTTGAAAAAGTGCCTACAACAAATTTTGGCAAAAAAACAATAGAAAACAAAAGGTCGAAAAAACAATAGAAAACAAAAGGTCGAAAAAACAATAAAATATGTAAGAAATTAACAAAACAAAAAACAAACGAAATTGATTTTGATTGCGCTATTTTTTTACAAAATTGTTTAATGTGTCTTGAGGAAGTCTGACACAAAAATTTAGCAATCCTTCATTCTTTTTGATGGAGTTATAGGTGAAAATATGATTTCATGCATAAATTTGCATAATTAATTTATTAAAAAATATAAAATCGACAATTTTCTATTGTATGATCATGTAATCTTTTAGTTGACATCCGGCTCTATGTTCAGGCAAAATTTTGCGGCGATCGCGCGATCGGCGGCCGAGATCTGAAGGGGGGGTCAAATTGACCCCCCCCCCCCCCAGTAAAAACTTGGTCTCAAATAGCCCAGTTAGAATAGGGTTAAAGCCCATGTAAAAATCAAGACTTCCTATTTAACTACAGTCATAACAAGGAAATTCATTACCATTTTCACACCAAAAAAATTATATGACGTTGGAAGAAGAAACTTCTGGATCTTCACACTGCCACATAAAGTAGGTCTCTTGTAAAGCAAATTTGAAATTTGTAAGTACATGTATTTGGTATGCACTTCTGTAGTGTACTAATTTTTTAATGAGAGGCACATCTAAAATTGTACATATTCCCTTCTATAAATATTTTGAAATATACTAAAATACTGCGTAACTTCCAAGACACTCCTGTCAAGCAGAGCAGATCAGAGGTTAGTTCTAGTTACCATATCTAACACATAGCTTGTGAAATGTGAAATTTAAGAAACTTTATGACAGCGTTGTCTTACCCTGCACTCTGTAATATCAAAGTACACAAAATGAAGCTGCAGAGTTGAGGTCAAGGAATAAGATCTTGTCTGGTAAAATAATAATGATGATGATGACAATAATAATAATGATAATAATAATAATAATAATAATAATAATAATAATAATAATAATAATAATAATAATAATAATAATAATAATAATAATAACAACAATAATAACAATAATAACAATAATAACAATAATAATAATAATAATTATAATTATAATAATGATAATGGTAATGATAATAATACAATAATAATTAAAAAACAAATGATATAAAAGAATTGATTGTGGTATCACCTATTAATCAGATGATTTTTCTTATCTGGTCAATAAAGTAAGGCAATACATGATACATGCATATACACAATACAAAGAAATGCACACATGCACACAAAACCTCCCCCAAATCTCCCACCTGCACCACAGACATTTGGACGTACTCCCTGAACGGGAAACTGGTCAAGTCATTACACCTGTGATTCATCGAAATATACACCATCTGCTATATCTGGACTAGAAAACAAAAACAATAACAAAACCTGATTGGAATTACAGTTAAAACACTCATCTTTCACCTCGATAGTTCTCATAACACACACTTTACACTTTTTGCAAGCAAGCATTTGGAAAGAATCATCACTGCAAGGTCACAGGGGGTACATGCACTCTCATAAAATCACCATCATACATACATATGTCTATCTATACATATGGATAGACTTAAAGGGGAAATCCAGTCCAAAATTAAGTTAGTCTGATAAAAAAGAGTAAAATCTTACGAGTTCAGGGGTAAAAATTTGACTGAAATCGGATGAAAAATAAGGAAGTTATGAAATTTTGAAGTTTTGCTGATTTCTGCAAAACAGTTCTTGTACAGTGCATACAAATGTGCAAATGAGTGATCTTCTGACCATGCCATAACCTCACAATTTTCCATATTGATCATGTACAAAAAAAATGACGAAAATTCAATGTTTCTGTCATTGAAGTCTGAAACATGATGTTATCCCTGGTTGAATAACTTCAAAATAGTGATCAGTTAGATATACAAGGATTTGAGCCTCGGGCATAATTGCGTTTGAATGAAAAACTGGAGAAATTTCAGAATTTTATGTAAAAACTATATGGCAAGTTGTGAGGGGATGACATGCTCACTTTGCCATTTGCATATTCATATTGACTGTTCAAGAACGGTTTCCTCAAAAATTAGCGAAACTTCAAAATGTCATAACTTTCTTATTTTTCATCCGATTTAGATCAAAATTTTTCCGTTGACTTCGTAATATTTTACTCTTTCTTATCAGACTAACTTATGTTTGGACTGGATTTTCCCCTTTAAAGGTAAACAGTCAGATACATGGATGGATGATAGCTATTATTATTATTTCTGTAATTTATTCTGCATTACTACAATAAAGACAGGGTATGACAGACAAACTATGAAGAAAACTGTATGACCGTGTATTTGTGCACTCAAGAGGGCTATCACGAAAGGGAAGATACATAGTGGGATAGATAGAAAGATGGACAGATATATATATATACATATCTGTCTATCTTTCTATATATGAATGGGTGGACAGAAGGAGATATAGATAAACAGACAAGTAGAAAGATGGAGTGTGGATAGATGGCTAGATAGATATAGAGATGGATAGATACATACATACATATATACATACATATACAGGTGGATGGATGGAGAGCATAGATAGACAGACAGATAGATAGATAGACAGATAGATAGATAGAGAGATAGATAGATAGATAGACAGATAGATGGATAGATAGATAGATAGATGGATGGCTGGATAGATGGATGGATTGATAGATAGACAGGTGGATAGACGGAAAGAATAGATAGATAAATAAATATAAATAAATAGATTGATAGATAGATGGAGAGTTAGATGGATAGGCAGACAGCTTGAGACATAGACAAATAGGCAGATACACATGTAGAAAGACAGAAAGATAGATGGATAGATAAATAGACAGGTGGACAGATGGACAAGAAAGATAGATAGATAGACGGATAGATAAATAGACAGATAGATAGATGGATAGATAGATAGATCGATAGATAGATAGATAGACTCAAGAGATATAAATAGATGGATGGATAGATAGATAGAAAGATAGACAGGCAAACACATGGCAAGATAGAGAGATTGATGGACAGATAGATAAAATTGAAGCTACAGACATGCATGTATCTCTAATCTAATATACTGTCAAAAGGATACCACAGCTCTATTACAGCACCATGAGAACCTGTCAGTCATTCCCACCAGGAGATTGTGTTTACTGAAGTACATGTTGGCTCTCGACAAGTTTGACTCAATTAGCCCATCCAGCTGAATGGAAAAAGAAAACAAATAATCATCACATTGTCAATCAGGCAGGTGATTAATACGATAGCAGTCGCAGGATACCAAGATTTTCATAAATGAAGTCCTTGATGAATCTTGAGATGTCCTCTTCTCCTAGAGTAATTCACAAATTTTACAAACTATGCTTCTCTTGTGGATTTCTCTTTTCCATATAGAGTTACAAAATAAGATTGTATTCCCTTGCTTACTTGTTTATTCATCTGAAAACCAAAGTTGATATGATTATAATATTGTATCATGTTATGATGAAACTTATGTGATTCAAAGTTCCTTAGAATATCATGTACTAATGTAAGCGTTATGTATATTGCTCTGTATTACTTTATATGGAAATAAAATCATTTGAATTGAATTGAATAGCAATTGCATCATGGCAGACCCATAGGAAATGTGCATCTGTACATTCTAAAAAGGGAACTTATTGGTAACCCAAAATTTAATTTTCATGGTGGTGGGCAACTGTGTAGAGTTTGTTACAAATGTTGAAAGTTGCAAAAACATACAAAATGTCAAGTGATGTGTCATGGAAACCATTTATACTCTTTGCAACTTCTCATGCAGACCACAGATTCTTGCCGAACCTAACACAAGGAATTGCACAACATGCAAAAGACCTTGTTTTCATATGGTCAGATACCACAGGACATGCTGCCGCTGTATATTTTATACAGTCTGAGTGGGCCATAATCCCACACACTGCCTTGCCTGCAGAGACCAAAATCTGCAAGTAAAATGAAGGGCACTTGCCTCGCTATAGACAATCCTCAGCTTGCACTACACTAATCTGCAGACGCAGAGGAACTGTCAAACTTCAAGACAAAGTACCTGTGGGGAATAGGCTATGTCTGCCCTTTGGAAGATTAGGCATTTATATAGCATATTGTCAGCAGTGTACTCATATTTACATCTATTTAGTAATCAATGCAAAGTAACAAGTACGCAGCAAATACTCGGTACCTAAATCTGTGTCCGCAATCTTGCCAAAGAATTGCCCTCCAGTATGCATTCACACAAGTTGTTGATGCTACTTCAAAAAGCTTCTCCATGTAAATGAGTAAAAATCTGATATGATGCACAATTTTGGCATCTGTCTGATGGTATTAAAGGGAAGGCAAACCCAAAGAGCAATGTGGATTGAGTGAATGCAGCAACATTGATAGAACACATCAGTGAAAGTTTGAAGAAAATCGGACAATCGATGCAAAAGTTATGAATTTTTAAAGTTTTGGTGTTGGAACCACTGGATGAGGAGACTGCTAAAGGTTATGACGTATGAGTGGACAACAATGTAAAGAAAATATAAAGAAAATTCCTCAAAAAAAAAAATCATTTTTCATGAAAATTACAAATTCCATCAACTTGATACTGACATATGTTAAGGGTAACAATTATTCCCCCTGCTTTTTGAAAGCGGTTAGTCAAGTGCTCTTTCATAATGCTAGAAAAGTGAATTTTTGTTAAATTTCCTTTATATTTTCTTTGTATTGTTGTCCACTCACACGTCATATCCTCTAGTAGTCTCCTCATCCAGCAGTTCCAACACCAAAACTTTAAAAATTCATAACTTTTGCATCGATTGTCTGATTTTCCTCAACTTTCACTGATGTGTTCTACTAATGTTGTTGCTTCCACTCAATCCACATTGCTCTTTGGATTTGTGTTCCCTTTAAAGATAGGTCCTCTCCTCAACTCTTACGGATGAATTGCATTGTCATACCATTTTTCCACCGTACTTCACTTCAAAATGTTCAACTGGCTACGTATTCTTTTTCTTTTTACATTTATTCATTTCTGTTTTTTTTTTTTTTTTTTTTTGGGGGGGGTGGCATTAAAATAGATGGACTTTAATGCTGAATTAAAAAAAAATTGCAGTGTTTTTGAAACCCTTCATTAAAGACCCCATAGCATAGGTATAACATAGAGTGGGAAGGCTGGTCCTGTTCAGATATAATGGAGAATCCCCATAATGAATTGTGTAAAGCTTAACCACTGATCTCTACAGAGTCTCAGCTAGAGTTGAACGTTACCAGTGAGTGTGTGGCTGCGGGTGCTATTCATGGTTGTTGAATGTACCCCAATGGGCAGCAAATTAAGATTAAAATCATTCGAACCACCAATGTGTCCCAAACGCTACCGAGTCTTTAATAGGTACAGTAACATACAGTATGTCAACAAAAAAAAATACAATGGGATTTTTGCCTTGATAAATTCCAATATGATTAAGCTGGCTGAATGTTATTTCAGAATCTAAAAATATAACATCTTACCTATATTTTTCAGGACACCCATTCATTTTGGTTAAGTGGTCACAGAGAAATGTGAATCGCTGTGAAGCATGTTGTGGATGTGATTCTTCCAAGTTCAGCACTTGGATGCTCTTGGAACTGCATATTTATGTATGAACACAATGGACAGAACTTGGAGGGAAGTCATTCCTGACATGCTCTACAAAAATCCTCATTTCTCTTTGACCACTGAAGCAAATCAGATGGGGTTTTCTGCAAGACGTGGGTAATAAGTTATAGTTTTATACCCTGAAATTGTATTTGGATTGATTCACTATTCTTAAAGTTATCAATGTGGAGGGTCCCGTTCTAATTTTGGGGGGACATATGGTAGAAACAAACAAATAAACAAACAAAACTCACTTTCCTTTTCTCGTAGAAGATGATGAGGTGGAGGAGGCCGATGACCACGGCGGAGAGGACGATGGCGATGGCCAGGGCCGCGCCCACATGGAGGGGGCCGCTCTGGTGGTGGAAGTCGCTGAGGTTGCCCACGACGCCGACAATGATGAGGGCCGAGATAATGGCGCAGACGGAGGAGCTGAAGAAGCGGCTGTACCACAGCGTGTACCACCGCATCTTGGGGGCCTCCAAGATGGTGGAGATCGCCGAGGTGTAGTCCTGCTGGGGCACCTGAACGAGCAAAGACGAACAGACAGGGGGAGAGTTCCTGGTTCACTCTCATGGAGCACTCCTGCAGGGCTCTGGCAAGAAATTTTCTCATTGTAATTTCACTAAATGCTTTACTTTAATTCACATTTTACAATCATTCCATGACATAGTCATGAGAAATTACACCTGATTTTCTTTAAGCAGCTAATAGACTCTCCATAGAGTTAAAAGATATCCCTCAGTCAAGAAAACTGCACCCAGGATTGGCAGTGTAATATGTTGCATGAGCAAAATATGATATCTCATAACCCCAAACATTCACATCCATGCCAATTTAGGAGTCAGTTTGGGTTTGTTGGGCTTTTAAAAAAAATATTTTCCAGGCTTTGTTTCGAGTTTGCTTAGTAAACCTAGATAATAAGAAATATACTTGATTTTGTACATTCACTAACAAGAACTAAACCAAGGCATTTGAAAATAATCATGTATTACTAATGCTTCACTACGGGCATGGCAACCACTTACTACTACAGATAAGAAATTAAAAGAAAAACTAACACATACATGTATATTTCAGTCTTTGATGAGAAAGTCTAACTTGAATGAATGTGTACCTGAACACCTTTCCTTGCCAGCTCGTCTGGGCAGTAAATGGTGTCAAACCTGGCCTTACAGCAGCACTCAGTACGGGATCGGATCGTTGCAAGTTCAGCTCCGTTATATAAAGCTGCATACAAAGATACCAATAGGAATAACATAAATAATGTTGATGACTACCCCTTGTTCAATGTTATTGTTAAAATCAAAGTAACCAAACTACAAGTAGTATGAACAAGTGCCGTAATGTGTCTCGCCCACAAACGTACAACACCTTTTTTTTTATTTTGTTCACAAATGGACCTATGGATCAAAGGTTAGGAGTCATAATCAAATGCACAGTATATTGGGCCCTACAAGTTAATTGACCCGGTCTGTGACCTTTGACCTTGTGGTGACCATTAACTCCTCAAAGTACATCTACCATCCAAGTTTGGTCACAAATAGACTTACAGATCAAAAGTTATGGTCCATAATTGAAATGCGCCCTAAAAGTTCATTGACCCCTGCCTGTGACCTTTGACCTTGTGGTGACCATCAACTCCCCACGGGACATCTACCACCCAAGTTTAGTTACAAACGGACTTACGGATCAAAAGTTGTGACCCATAATCGAAACGCGCCTTAAAAACTTAACATTGGGCCCTAAAAGTTCATTGACTCCTGCCTGTGACCTTTGACCTTGTGGTGACCATCAACTCCCCACGGGACATCTACCACCCAAGTTTAGTCACAAACGGACTTATGGATCAAAAGTAATGACCCATAATCGAAACGCGCCCTAAAAACTTAACATTGGGCCCTAAAAGTTCATTGACCCCTGCCTGTGACCTTTGACCTTGTGGTGACCATCAACACCCCACGGGACATCTACCACCCAAGTTTAGTCACAAACGGACTTATGGATCAAAAGTTATGACCCATAATCGAAACGCGCCCTAAAAACTTAACATTGGGCCCTAAAAGTTCATTGACCCCTGCCTGTGACCTTTGACCTTGTGGTGACCATCAACACCCCAGGGGACATCTACCACCCAAGTTTAGTCACAAACGGACTTACGGATCAAAAGTTATGACCCATAATCGAAACGCGCCCTAAAAACTTAACATTGGGCCCTAAAAGTTCATTGTCCCCTGCCTGTGACCTTTGACCTTGTGGTGACCATCCACTCCCAAAGGTACATCTACCATCCAAGTTTGGTTGCAAATAGACATACGGATCAAAAGTTATGGCCCATAATCAAAACGCGCCCTAAAAACTTAACATTGGCCCTAAAAGTTCATTGACCCCTGCCTGTGACCTTTAACCTTGAGGTGACCTTCATACTTGGCAAAAGGTAAAACTTTGTATGACCACTCTTCCCTCCAAGTTTGATTCAAATTGAAGACCAGAGTACAAAGTTATTCAAGTTTTTATAGCGTTACGGACAAACGACGGACAGACGCCGCAGGCGATCCCTTAGTCTCCCCTCACCTCCTGTGGGCTCGACAAAAACCAGGGGCGGATCAAGGAATTCCGTAAAAGGGGAGGCGCATTTATGAAATTACAGGGGGTGCAGGGGCCCCTACCCCATTTTTTTCTTTTTATTTCTTTTGTTTTAACAAAAAATAAAGTGGGGGCATGCGCTCTGTGCGCCCCGCTCTATGACTCCGCCACTGTAAAACAGTAATACATACATACCACTTGGGTTATAAAGGTAGATTGATTGATCAATCGATAGATAGATAGATAGATAAAGAGATAGATATATCGCTAGATGGGTAGGTAGGTAGATAGACAGACAGACAGACAGATAGACAGATAGATAGATAGATTGATAGATAGATAGATAGATAGATAGACAGATAGATAGAGAGCTACATATAGATAGGTAGATATGGATAGATAGATAAATAGATAGATAGATAGATAGATAGATAGATAGATAGATAGACAGACAGATGGACGGAATCGTTTATAACTGCCTTTGTTGTACACTGCACATGACACTTTGTCTATTTGCATATTCTTCAGCAAAGTATATATTCCTGTTTGATGAATGACCAAAGTCGGGAACTTAATGTGCCAGGATCTATTTGCATTATGCAAACTGCACTGGGCTGGGGATGTAAAGTTTACCTCACCAACAGCCATGGAATGTTTACTTTCAGTTTTGGAAATATTCCTGCTGGCTTGAAAAGGCAGCAGAGCTCACAGCTAGACAACAACACTGTAGGAGGTCACAAGCAAAAGTGGGTTCATACAATCTTTCACAATGTGTCAATCTAACCTTTACTGTGCTTTATTCACCTAGCATGAATTCATACCGAAATGCTTTCTAGGCCACTTGGCACAGATGCCTGGAAACCAATTGCAAATGAACAGAAATATCACTTAATCCCCCTAATCCCCATTGTGTTACCATGGCCTTCCTGTTGGTCTGAGGCACATTGCTAGACCTGAGTGGGCTTGCTAACTTTATACAACTAGGTCAATTTGGATGGATTATTGAATTCTCATGAAAAAAAAAGGTATGGCAAGTTAAAGTTGATCTGAATGCTTTATAGTGAGCATTGATAGCACATAACACTCAAGTTGTGGAAAAAGGGCAACATAGACCCTGCATCACAAAATCAACAAAAAGTCGTCAGACAAGGATTTTCAGTTAGGCAGATTCTGCAAAAGCAGACTCTAAGCTTTAAAATGATGTTTAGCTCAATACAAATTGGCTTTCCTAACTTTTATGAATAATGAAAAGAAAGTATACATTCTGCAAAAGTGTTCAATGAGAAAAGAGGCTTTGAAGTTTAGGGTATATTCCAGTGCTTAACCTCACTGTGCTGCGCTCTGTGCAACAAATGGAACAAAAAACTGAACGTAAAACTCGGCAGCAACCACAATGAAGAGGTAATCAGATTAAGTTGAAATTCTGCACACTCATTCAATACATTATATTCATGACTGATACCAACCTTGAATGCAGTAGCATAGTCCTTTCAAAATTTATCAGAGTCGAAAGTGAGGAGTGTGTATACAGTATTTGAAATGAACAGCAGCCTCTAAGACATACCTAATCGCACTATTCTGCAAAATAGTGTTCTACAAAAACTGCTCCAAACACAATTTCCCATTCATTTTATGATCCCAACGTTTAAAAATCATGAAGATGAATTGTGCTTTCAGAATTTATAATAAACTTAAGATTGACAAGGTTGTCCCATTTCACCTATTTTGAGCAGTCCTCACATAAAATCAGGGCCTACCACTTTTTGTTGGTTTTGTGACGCATGGTCAAATACATCATACATCAACTAGAATATGCCTGAAAATACAGACATTAAAAGATTCAGGGAATGATTGAATTCTCATTGCTTCACCTGGTTGTGGTGTGAGCTGCATGTTGATACATATCACTCTCACCATTATGGTTAGAGTGATATGCCAGATTCATACATATGTTATGGCATATCAATATATGTTTTTATATTTCTCTGCAATGTATAATATGTACATGTTTTCTTCAGTCATATAAATTTTGCTATTTAATGTACATTTTAATGTTCATCGATATTATTCAGGGCCCCATGGAAGACCACTACATTGTACTTATTGGTGAATGGGCTACCCTGACAAAAGATTAATAAATAAAAAAAAAATAAATAAATAAAATACTCAAATTATCAAGTACAAATGGCTTGCGTTTGCAGAGAGAGCTATAAACTCAACAAAACTCGATGGGACGTGACACATCAAAAGAGAAACCTCCGGCAAGGCACAGGGAACTCTACATACTTTCCTTCAACATTCCAACCAGAAGCAATGCTGCTTTGAAGAAAAATCAATGTGAAAAAAAAAAAGAGCAATGAATAAATGACAGAGAAAAGCCACTTCCTTCCCACATGTCCTCACTTCTGCCGCATTCTTCCTGCATAACACTCTTGACATTTCTCCACCACTGAAGTTGTTTTTTTTTTTCAAAATGGGACAAAGCAAATACGAGGTAGCTGCATTCAACACTTACACAAACCTCTCTCTTTCTCACAGCAACTATGTTAAAGGGATGGTACAGTTTTGGTTGAGATGGAGCTCCAGGTTTCCAACTTTTTTTTACATAATGAGAAACTGCTTGTGAAATATCCATTCTGAGAGGAATTCACAGTTTATTAATGAAAATTGGTTTAAAATGGCTGAGATACCCCAAAACAAAGAGGTTCTAATAAAAGATGGGACCCACCTTTCATGAAGACCACTTTGTTTTACTTTGTTTGTGGATATCTCGGCTATTTTGAAACCAATTTTCATCAAACAAACTTTGAAAACCTGCTAAAATTGTATGCTCTTTGATATTTCATATGTGGTTTCTAATTGTCTAGCAAAAAATTAAAAATCTGAATCCCCATTATAACAAAAACTATACTGTACCCTTTAAATGTTTGGATGGGGGAAACATGTCTGGCAGAAGCTGGGAAAATGATCTAGCACAGCACACATGTTTTTCTTTTCTAAGTGCTACATCTGTTTACAGTTTGAATACATGTTTGTCACATTGTAATATGAGATTGTTGTGTTCTATGGATGAAATTTACTGAAGGGGGAGGGGGTCTTCTGTAAGGCCCCAGTACAGCTTTAGTAACAAGAATCTATTAATTCTCTCTTTTTTTTAAAGACTAAATTCTGGATGGTCGATTTATTTTAATATCTTTATGTATGAAATTATAACAACAACAAAAACGCCTTGCAGAAACCTTTGCATACTTTGCATAACCAACATAAATTTGAATACTTGGGATCACTGTATTTATGATTCAGTGTGCATAAAAAAATGGAAAAGATCTTTGATTGTCAGCATTTGGCATATTATCAGTCTCTATGTCTACACTACACTTTACTTGCACATATGTACTATGAGATCATTCTTGCACATATCTTTAATAAACAGAAAACCAGTCTCTCTTGTTCTGGATGTATTTTCCCCCCATCCTCTGTCCGTGCTTTAAGGCGACAACAGAATTAGGTCAACTTACCAGGCACGTTGTTCACAGACGCATCATGGGCACTTAGACTAGAACCTGGGAAGCATGAGAAACAAAACAAAACAACAACTTTGAAAATAGATGAGAAAAGCTGCAATCCCCTCTGTAATTCAGCAGAGACCATTAGTCACACTGCATTGGCAATACATTACACAGTACCTGTCTAGACATACGCAAATTCAATGTTTATGACTCTGATGGTCTTGTTATCACCGGTCTTGTTATCACCATGCCGCAAACAACTTTTACTACAATTCAGAAGCATGACAGGTTATGACTTGTTCCCATACGTTTCATTTTTTTTCCAATGTCAATTTATTTTACATTTTTAAAGTATATAAGCAAAACAAGACCTACAACTCAATCAAGTGAAGACTAAAAGTTTCCAATACTATCCTTAATTCTTTTCTCGGACTTGATTCACAGCGACTGTCAACACATTACTGTAACATCAGCGGGCAAATGCATCAATGTGACCAATAATCTACTTACGGTAATCATGGATTAAGAGGGCTGCAAACTGCATTGGGGCTCTAAAAGAAGATATATTTCTCTCACTTGGACATCAGAGCAAGGATCCAATATAAAAGGCAAGTGCCCGTTCATATCCATTGCTTGGGTGTGAGTTCTACCGTCTTTCAGACTGTAGAAAAAACTCTTGTAATCATGATTGTAATCCCTATTAGAAGAATCATAATTCTAATCAAGATATTTTATTTTTTGCGTTTGAGGCAAATTACTGTAAAAACAATTCTAGAATCTTGACTTGTTAATCAAGGTCTGGGGGTGTTTTCAAATCTTGATTTGCTCGATTGGTGGTGCACATTTCCCATCTGAAAGGAACCTGCAATCATCTTTTCCAAATTTAACCACGATGAGCACCATCACTCACCGAGATGTAGTGCAGCGACAAAGCGTTGCCAAAAGTTCCTGGAGAGAGCGTTGATAGTCGGGATGCCCTCCAGAAAGTCCGGTAGGTCCATGTCGCTGAGGAGGACCACCACCACCTTGGCGGTGTTGGTGTAGTGGGTGCGCAGGGCGCGCAGGTTCTCATAGGTGCACCAGGGGCTGTGCATGAAGTCCGGCGAGATGAGCAGCACCAGCTTCTTTGACGTCGAGATCATGTTGACAATTTTGTCCATGCGCGCCACGCCAGGGTCCCACTTGTGGTTGCCGTTCTCGCAGCCGAAGCCGTAGGCGGGTGACTCTAGCTTGCGGATGACGTTGATGGCCCACTCGTCATCCTCCCAGGCGAAGCAGAAGAAGGCGTGGCTGGTCTCCTCGCCGACCAGCGACGGCGCCATGCCCCCCTCCCGGGTGCGCCCGGGGACGTCTGCTGCTGTCTGGTTGGAGCTGGCCTCATCTGGCACGAATGGAAGACTGTCGACGGACTTGTCATCGCCGCTGTCTACTGCGGCTAGCATCCGACCTCCCTGGTCAGCCTCCGTGTCCCAATCATCCAAGAAACTAGACGTTTGGACATCTTCGGTGTACAAAAGTTTTTCTGCAAAAATCATTGATGTGAGGAACCAAATGCAGAAAATGATTAAGGTCCAACGCAAATAAGAATGCACATAGAAGGCAAACCAGGCATTTCTGCAACAATGTCCTGACACAAACTTCCGAAGGTACAACCATTGCATCACGAGGCGAACTGTCAAATTTGTCTCTAACACAAAATAGATCAGTAATTACATAGTGAATGATGTTAAGCTCATATCTGAATCTCTCCATTCTAACATTACATTAATAAAACTAGAGAGGGGCCGTCAAAGGCGGCAGACCCACGCCTAAGTACAAAGTCGGGGTAAACATAATGTGCATTCGGTCATCTACCAGAATTCGGCCACTTAATTGCCAGTGTGCTTTATCACCAGCCAGTGAGTTCTACCAAAGATCGTACACTGAAGTGTACGATCTTTGGTTCTACAGTCACATCACACGCAAATCACATAATTACACATACGGTATTAACACTCATTCACGTACAGGAAAGTCCTTAAGTCTCCTCCAAAAATCCATCGAAAATCCCAAATTCCACCGTCAAAAGTGCAGAATCGGAACTTTTCCAAGCGCGCGCGAATTAAGTCCAGTTTTAAGAGTATTGTCTACGCGACGGGTCGCGGAAAAAGCGCTAAAAATCGAGAAATACGCCGTTTTCTTGCGGGATATTTTGATTATAGCAAGCCGAGAGTGTGATGATATCAAAGGTCGTATGAGTGTACGATCTTTGATGGTATCCACAAAAGCAAAAAAGAAAAACAAAATTTACGTACCCCCTAGGCAATTACCCCTATGATTAGTGTCTACGGGAATTATTCAATGCAAGGGTTGAATGCAAATGTCTACTGCACCAGTATTCGGCCACCAACGAGCGCCGCAACGTCCCCGGTGCAATTTTGCACCAACAGTGTAGAGCGCGATGCATTTTCAGCGGCCTTGCACACGCATTGACATTGAGCACGCATATCGTGCAGTGTGACTGCGACCGAGCAAAATGCTCCTCCAACGAAAAAAACAATCAATGTTAATTTGAAAAATCATCAAATATCAAAGGTCGTATGAGTGTACGATCTTTGATGGTATCCACAAAAGCAAAAAAGAAAAACAAAATTTACGTACCCCCTAGGCAATTACCCCTATGATTAGTGTCTACGGGAATTATTCAATGCAAGGGTTGAATGCAAATGTCTACTGCACCAGTATTAGCCCACCAACGAGCGCCGCAACGTCCCCGGTGCAATTTTGCACCAACAGTGTAGAGCGCGATGCATTTTCAGCGGCCTTGCACACGCATTGACATTGAGCGCGCATATCGTGCAGTGTGACTGCGACCGAGCAAAATGCTCCTCCAACGAAAAAAACAATCAATGTTGATTTGAAAAATCATCAAAATACGGGCCAGTTTGTGATGACGGAGAACGAACTTTCATAAATCTAGAAGGACATAGTCCCTCAAATAGGCCTAAACGTAAATTTCGGAATTCTTACGAACATTTGAGCAGCGAAGTCGGATCGTTGGGGAGTTTATGTCTTCGTATGGTAGCGGAAAATCGCAAAGTGAGAAACGGGAAATTTTCGGAATGGTCACTATACCATGGGGTCAAAACTTCAAGGTCACACAGAATTTGCAAGGGTCAACCGATTATCACCAAAATCTAATCGATTCTTTCCTGTCATTATCCAAACATTCCCTGAACATTTCGTGCAAATCCGTTTTCCCGTTCTCTTGTTATCTTGTACACAAACAAACAAACAAACAAACAAACAAACAAACAAACATACAAACAAACAAACAAACAAACAAACAAACAAACAAAAAAAAAACAAAAAAACAAACAAACAAACAAACAAACAAACAAACATACGGAACCCTTTACATAACCCCCTGCCGATTTTCATCGGCGTGGGTAAAAAAGACAAGTATAGAAGGAATGAAAAGCAATCACAACTAACACTGAAATGGGCATGGGTATTATGGTACCTGAGGATTTCCAGTACAAACCTAATTGATTAGGTTCTCTGGTTTTGTTCTGTATGAATGGACCCTAATATTTGATAAGTGTAGTGCTTGCACTGAGCTGAACACAGTATCATTCACGGAGAGGGAATGATGCTTTGATGAATCAATGAGATAAGACATGAAAAGACATTTCTTCAGACAAATACAAAGTGTATTAAAGAGCAGCATCATACAGTGAAGCATATTTGGTACATCAAACTGGCAGCTGTGCAATGTATGACTGTATATAAAAAACATGAAAGGAAAACTAAAGTGCAGTCGTCCAAACAATCCTTTTTTTTTATTTTGCTTGTCTCTGTTTTAACTGCTGCACCCACTGTATGTCAAAAATGAGAGTAATCTAGAGGATGGCGACACTTTTCTTCTTCTACGCAAAAGATAACTTTCACAGTACAATGAAATGCTGAGTTTCTAAACTGTCATACACATAGGAATCGGATATACATGTATCACAGAGTAGGCTGCTCCATACACTGAAATATGAATACACACACTGTACACAAACACACACCCACATTCACCAGATGTCTGGATATTTGTTGATCAGAAATGATTAATGCTGCTGAACGACCAATAAAATGACATTCTTCTAAAGCCATCTGTTTGTTTTTGTGTCGGTATTAAAGTCCGCATAGAACTTCCAAAGCCTCCTACAACTATCCTGTAAATCTTAAATGTCAAGGCATGCAATTGACTTTGAACACACATCAATCTTGTGTGCAATCAGACGGCTGGCTAGTTGAGATGTTGTTTGAAACTGAATATGATAAGACAAGAGCCCTAATCTGTGAAATATTGTGGCGGGTCTTTGCTCCAATCTACAAACCAGTCATAACAATGAACGAAAGTTAAAGCGCACTAGCCAGAGCAAAAACTTTAGATTTGTGGCATTTTCTTGCTCATGTCCTTCCTGTCCAACCACAGGTTGTCTGACCTGCTTTGTATTCTGATGTGTAGATCAACAAAACCCTTTGTACATAAATCAGATCAAAATAGAAAGGGGTCATAAACTGTACAAAGACAACACATACACCATCTCATCAAGTTGACACACAAATGTAATGCTGCCTGAAATGAGTAAATTTACACCATGACTTTTTTTGCTTTTGTTGTTGCTTCAATCCACAAGAAATGCAGCTCTTATTGTGGGGCATGACACAAGTACCAGTGAATATATTGGTGATGTACATGTATCAAATGGGGAGTGGATGCAGAAATCTTGCAAAGAAATGACACAGACGGCATGAACTCAACAATATCTTTATAATATCTAATCCTTTTGCTTATGAACTATCAGTCATCTACAGAAATGGCAACTATCAGAACTTTTTCTCTTCAATATAACTGGAAGGAATAGTAAACCACAGAATATACAGTAAATTGCAATTTTATCACACAGTAAATCACATAATGCTACAATCAGTGTGCATGTTCTTCGTGACCCCAGCTACAGCCTGAAATACAATACACAGGCAAAAATACGACAAAAATGAATGAGGAAATCCTATTGCTATGAAAGTGAACAATGAATAAAAGTTCTATTAAAAGCAATCTTTGCATGGTTAAAGGGTGTGAATTCATAGACTACTCCAGTAAAACTTGAAATGATATGCTGGTACTTTCAAATGAGATAATATATTAATTTCTATTCATACTGTAGAATATGTGTTGCAGTGGCATATGATCCATGCTTGGACTCGTGGAGAAAAAAAAACCCCAACAAAACAAAACAGCTTTACAATGCTCCACCTGCACTCTAAAAGGATGAAGTGTGCATTTTGTATGGTAAAAGAATTTACATTGTGTTGTCATAATATGTACTACAAGCGGGGGATGTAAGACACTTGTGACTTTCTTGGTCTCTATTGACAAGACTGACGTGACTGATTTTGTTGTTGTTGTTGTTGTTGTTGTTGTTGTTGTTGTTGCAATTGTTCTTGTTGTTGTTGTTGTATGTTTTTGTTTGTGTTTTTTGCTAGCTGGAAGACACTGAAGAACATTTGATAGCAAATGTTTCATACAACTCCATAGACATGATTCAGTGTAATGTGCACTGAATGTGACTAATAAACTGCGTATCAATTTATGGTGACAAACAACACTGATTGCACAAAAAGTGATGACATTCAATGGAAATAACAAGAATCAATGGTCACCAAGAATATAAATCAGGTTGATAACAACCATCATCATCATCATTTATTACCACTTGATAATATAAATCATGTCAAACGTAGGAGTAGTCCTACAGTAATTGTATCAGCTTTAGAAATAATTACAACTTGAATACAATGTACGTATTTACATAATAGCACTGCACAAAAAAGAAGAAGCAACAATTCATTCATCTATACATCCAATGTGAAATGCATCTTTGTGGGGGAGGATGATGTGACTAGTATAGTGTGGCAGTATAATGCAGTCTTCAAACACAGATGATAGATTGAGTATCTTCAAATTTACAGTGTAAACAGACCAGGTTTCTGTGTCCCAAGCACAGAAGCATACCGTATGTACAATGTATACGTTACATGCAAACCTCTTGGTATTTCACATGTGCAGTTCAGTACATGTACAGTGTATTGATTATATATGTGACCGTGCATCACAAAACAAACAAAAAGTCGCACACGGTGAATTTGTGTGAGGACTGAAAATAGGTGAAATGGGTCAACCTTGCCAATCTTGAGGTTCTCATATTTTCGGAAAGAGCAAGTCTTCTTCTACATTATGTTAAAGTTTGGGATCATAAAACAAACAGGAAACTGTGTTTTTAGCAGTTTTTCTCAAACACTTTATTGTAGACATGGTAGAACTACAGTGTGATTAGATGTTTCTAATAGAGTCCACTTTTCATTTCTTAAAAATCCTGTACACACTCTTCACTTTCAACTCTAATAACTTTTGAAAGGATAATGCTACTGCTTTGAAAGTTGTCATTAATCATGGACAAAATGTGTTAATAAATCACCCTAATTTAAGCTTAATCTGATAATTCCTTCATTGTTATCGCTCCCGTGTTTTTTGTCCCTTTCATGGCACAGCTAGGGTGGCTTGGAAAAGATTAAACGCTTGAATAGACCCTTTACTCAGAGCCTCTTTTCTCAGTTCACACTTTTCCAGAGTGTGTGCTTTCTTTCCAACATTTAGATAGGTTAGGAGAGTCCATTTGAATTGAGTAATACATCATTTTAAAGCTTAGGGTCTGCTCTTTTAGAATCTGCCCCTAACTAAAAATCCATGTCTGGCGACTTTTTGTTTGTTTTGTGGTGCAGGGTCACATAATTATGTTGTGTTGCATTTTTCCTGCGAATGTTACTCTCGATATACAATTGTGTATATCTACACATTGTACAATCACGTGTCATCAAGATTCAACAAGTAGAACCTATGTAGTAAATACTTCATTAAGACCAGCAAATTGGATATGAGTATACTGTCACAAAGCACATACCTGTACAATTTGTATCTACACGATAAAAATAGGGGTGGATGCACACTTGCAACACCTATCACGAATACAGTAACTGCTCATCAATGCTTGAATTTTAAAGTGTTAGCATCTGATCAAAAATCAAGTTTACAACTTGTGTATTTGCTTTAGCCTCCATAAGTGAAACATCAATAGGAAATGATATACAAATTATGTAACTTGGCACACAGTAAAGTTTTTTATATGTGTGTACATACAATATATGTGTACCTACCAGCACACTTTTTTTTTTTTTGGGGGGGGGGGGGTGCATACCCTGTTCAACGTACTTATGATTGATAGCAAGCTTCATCACTGTGATGGATGAAATTAAGAATAGTACATCAAACTGAGAAGACCTTAGAGCTCAGATTAAAAAATAACCAGAACATGTATAAGGTTATGTAAATGAAGGAAGGGCAATGATGGCACATGAATCGTTGACACAGGTAACGTGAAAGATATTAAACTGAAATGTTGCAATTTATACATCTGATGGACTGCGTATTTGTACAGTCGAGTCAGGACACAATCATGTTTTGCACTAATCACATTCCAAAACACTGATTATGGCTAAAAAAAGTTGAAAACTAGAGAGGGGCCGTCAAAGGCGGCAGACCCACGCCTAAGTACAAAGTCGGGGTAAACATAATGTGCATTCGGTCATCTACCAGAATTCGGCCACTTAATTGCCAGTGTGCTTTATCACCAGCCAGTGAGTTCTACCAAAGATCGTACACTGAAGTGTACGATCTTTGGTTCTACAGTCACATCACACGCAAATCACATAATTACACATACGGTATTAACACTCATTCACGTACAGGAAAGTCCTTAAGTCTCCTCCAAAAATCCATCGAAAATCCCAAATTCCACCGTCAAAAGTGCAGAATCGGAACTTTTCCAAGCGCGCGCGAATTAAGTCCAGTTTTAAGAGTATTGTCTACGCGACGGGTCGCGGAAAAAGCGCTAAAAATCGAGAAATATGCCGTTTTCTTGCGGGATATTTTGATTATAGCAAGCCGAGAGTGTGATGATATCAAAGGTCGTATGAGTGTACGATCTTTGATGGTATCCACAAAAGCAAAAAAGAAAAACAAAATTTACGTACCCCCTAGGCAATTACCCCTATGATTAGTGTCTACGGGAATTATTCAATGCAAGGGTTGAATGCAAATGTCTACTGCACCAGTATTCGGCCACCAACGAGCGCCGCAACGTCCCCGGTGTAATTTTGCACCAACAGTGTAGAGCGCGATGCATTTTCAGCGGCCTTGCACACGCATTGACATTGAGCACGCATATCGTGCAGTGTGACTGCGACCGAGCAAAATGCTCCTCCAACGAAAAAAACAATCAATGTTAATTTGAAAAATCATCAAATATCAAAGGTCGTATGAGTGTACGATCTTTGATGGTATCCACAAAAGCAAAAAAGAAAAACAAAATTTACGTACCCCCTAGGCAATTACCCCTATGATTAGTGTCTACGGGAATTATTCAATGCAAGGGTTGAATGCAAATGTCTACTGCACCAGTATTCGGCCACCAACGAGCGCCGCAACGTCCCCGGTGCAATTTTGCACCAACAGTGTAGAGCGCGATGCATTTTCAGCGGCCTTGCACACGCATATCGTGCAGTGTGACTGCGACCGAGCAAAATGCTCCTCCAACGAAAAAAACAATCAATGTTAATTTGAAAAATCATCAAAATACGGGCCAGTTTGTGATGACGGAGAACGAACTTTCATAAATCTAGAAGGACATAGTCCCTCAAATAGGCCTAAACGTAAATTTCGGAATTCTTACGAACATTTGAGCAGCGAAGTCGGATCGTTGGGGAGTTTATGTCTTCGTATGGTAGCGGAAAATCGCAAAGTGAGAAACGGGAAATTTTCGGAATGGTCACTATACCATGGGGTCAAAACTTCAAGGTCACACAGAATTTGCAAGGGTCAACCGATTATCACCAAAATCTAATCGATTCTTTCCTGTCATTATCCAAACATTCCCTGAACATTTCGTGCAAATCCGTTTACCCGTTCTCTTGTTATCTTGTACACAAACAAACAAACAAACAAACAAACAAACAAACAAACAAAAAAACAAACAAACAAACAAACAAACAAACAAACAAACATACGGAACCCTTTACATAACCCCCTGCCGATTTTCATCGGCGTGGGTAATAAATGCACGCTGAATGAATACATAAACTAGGGGGTGTGGCTCTCACACCTCCCTGCATTTATAAACCATAATATCTGATCTAAGCTGTCACAAGACCTCTTTATTTTGTGCTTTCCTTTCTACCAAAAGTATTTCATTTTAATGGTAACTACGTGTTTCATGGTAGCATTTGAGAGTTCATTGTACTTTAAAAAAAAAAAAAAAAAACGGAAAAAAAATACAGTTCTAACAAGGAGGTATTAACCCGTTGAGGACGAGTCCCGATTATACTCGGGCGGGTGTCTGTGGGAAATGTGTGTTGTAGCAAAATCAAACCGTCCTCAATGGGTTAATACCTCCTTGGTTCTAATCATCTCACTGGAAATAGGAGTACAGGAGAAATACATTGTAACTGGAAAGTTCACCAGCAGGCAACAATTTTTACACACTCTGATGGATTTGCATGTCTGTAGTGTGAGGATGTGAGAATGAAATCTATAAAAAAAAAAAAAAAACTCACTTTCACTCCTAAACAATGACCACAATTGAATTACTCAGGAGCAATTACTAAGGAATGTCTGAGGGGTCAAATTTGCCAACAGGGAATACATATGTACAATGTATCTTCAGCTGCACTGGGAGTAACTTAGTCTCTCTTCCAGACATCAACTAAAAACAGGACTTATAAGAGTCACAATTTCTCAGATCTCTATATGACCAAATAATAATGATGATAATAATAATAATAATAATAATAATGATAATCATAATCACAATAATAATAATCATAATAATAATAATAATAATAATAATAATAATAATAATAATAATCATAATAATAACAATAATGATAATAATGATAATGATAATAATAATAATAATAATAATAATAATAATAATAATAATAATAATAATATGGCATAGCTAGGGAGACTACAAGACAAGATGCTCTCAAATGCAAGGTGCTTTATATTGTACATTTACTCTGGCAAAAGGAAGCAAGTGACACGTCATCAAACTAAAGGGTTGTTAGTAGATTGAACTAATGACTCTGAAGCTCCTTGATTGAATGTACCACATTTTGCTGGAGTATCAAATTCTGCAAAAATATGTAGGCCTATTTTATCAAGACATCAAATCATTGCACTGATGACAATACAATGACAGATTCTTTTCATTTTTTCTCAGGTACCCTTTGGTTTTACTCTCATTTGTTACTTATGGTCTTTTGCTAAAATATGGCAATATGAGTTTTGCAAAGGAGGCTTTTGATCTCTTTCTGCCTCAGCCTGCCTGAAGAAGGAAGGGGTACACAAAAATTTATACTGTAAGTCTGGAATGGAGGTTAACAGCCATATGGTTTCAGAGCACAATGTAAAATTCAGAGTTATAAGCACTTGCACAGATGTTTTGGATTGGGTTTGTGCTTTTATTTTTTTTTCACACATGTTCAGTAGACTCATTCGCATATTCTGTCAAAAACCACTTTTTACAACACAATGCAAAAATGTATCATTCTTGCATATAAACACAAAGAAATCACCAACTAACAGTATATTGATCTCCTCATGTAAGACTAAGAGTCTGTTGAATCTTGATTTATTTTGTTTTAATCTTTGTGATAATTGCCTGTCGCAATGAGTGTGGACTACACACTCACACCCACACCCACAACTACACACACTAACACATAGTAGGGTTGGGGGTACCACGTATCATCACCCTAAGGATCTGTAGCTTGTTTATTCTAAAAATATAACACAAATCCGCCTAATTCTTACCTCAAATATGCCATAAATACTGCAGTTTTGAATGTCGTGACCGTCTTGTTGATTATGAATCTCCGTGTTAAAATAGCGCAATTTTAGTGCGTGCGTTCCGTTTTCTTCGCGCAGCTAAAAAGGGAACCTTGCGATCGGCACCCCCTCCCCTCCATAGGTATACACGTGAATTTCACAGCATAGGTAATACACGTGAATTTCACAGCCATGCTTCGTTACTGAGCGGATGTGTAATTTTTAGCTTGGTTTGTTTGAGTTTGATTTTCGTTTCTTCGTTTTTATTGTCTTTATAGCTAATGACACTTAATCCCGCGTGTACCTTTTCGTTCTATACGCAAACAGCCATGATATGCAGGGTGCCGATGGGAAGGTGCCCTGCCGATAGGTGGTGCCCCAACCATACATGTTGTATACGACTCCCATATCACATCAGGCATGGAGCGAGGATGAACCAGTTCATATTCCAGTCATTGCACAGTTCAGGAAGATTGAAAAAGCTTTGCTTGGAGCCGTGTGAGTTTTTTGGCCATGTTGAATGGAGGTGAACAATGTTGCATCGAGGTGAACAATGTTGCATCATGACAAAAAAACTCACAACCCTCTGTGTGTGGATGGGCCTAGCCTGGAAATTTAATTTGTACCAGTACAAAGGGAAGGGTTTGTTTGTTTGGTTGGTTGTTGTTGTTGTTTTTTTTTTTGAGGGGGGGGGGGAGGGAGGCAGGAATGGTGTATGAGAGAAAAATGAAGCTGAGGATCTAAAGGAAGAGGGTAGGTGAGCTCATGTTTGGCTGGAGTAATGACTTTATGTTTTTGATGATCATGTTTGCCAATTTTGTTCCTTAGTTTTGTTTGTTATGCTTCACTAATACCAGCATGATAACTTCAAACACACAGTCTGCAACCAAGTATATTTTTGCTAATAAATTTAACACAAACTAACATAATTTGGGGGTCCAATGCATATTCTATTGACCTACAATTGTATGATATGGAGAAGTTATAGTAAATAAGCACAAATCGGGTCAATTTTTCATTACCAATTTTGCACGAATTCTTGAAAGTCAGTGAAGCGAATGAGTAGAACACACCTATATTTCTGTACATGGTAATCTTTCCTTGTGTCATAAGAGTACATTCTCCATTACAGGTATTAAGTGTATTTTTAATACTAGTATAAGCTTGCCTTTATCGAAGGTATTGACAATCAATAGAACTTTGCATCCTATGCCACTGCCCAGGTACATTTTAGTATCAACCATTACGAGCAAAACTTTGCTACTTTCTCTCCTACGTGAATGTTCTTTGCTAAAACCACACTCGGCATGGGTGAGAAATAATGACATGATTTTGGTGATTTTGGTGATTTTCATGGATGAGTGGAACATGGTCACATTTGGTTCTACCTTTTTCTGGTTCTGGTGTCACTGAAGCTTCTTCATCTTCATCCTTTTCTGCTGATCACAAAAGTGGCATCAAAGAATGATAAAAGTCATGTGACAAATTACAATCTCTTTGAATCAGTGTTTTACACAAGAGGCTACTACTGTACATACAGCTGTACATCATATTTGTTGGGTCTTCATTTTTGCAAATCAAATGTTAATCAAGGTCATCTTTGCAGAATACTCCACCTTGAAAACATCAATTTCTATACATTCTGCATAAATCTGTTGGCTGTTGCTATCAAATAGTGTAGCCCACATTGTGCACACAGCATTTTTAATACACAGAATTCTATTCGAAAGAAGATAAAAGTGTATTTTGTGTACAGTGTACTGTGTATCTACCCTTGCTCAGGTATAATACCATCTATTTTACGCACTCATGCAGAACAGATAGCAAGCCATACCATTCTCAAACCCTGGCAAAGCCTTGTGGACATTTCAATTGATGTATTATAGTGGCAAATGTTTATTTTCACTGTTTACTTTTGTATTTACTAGGCATCTTTTCTCGGCGAAGAGGGTTGAATTGCAGACATTCTACATCATAAAAATACCACAGTGCATGCGAGATAATCAATAGAATAGCTTTTGCATATAAGATAAAAATGCATTCTTGTCAAGAATCAGTGCATGTTGCACAAATCATAGAAGACCTGTTTGCAGGGAGTACAAGATTGTAGCACAACCACCTGTGTTGGGGAAAAATGCACAGTTCTTAAAACAAAAAGGAAAAGAAACAAACAGACACACAAACTATACATACACTCACATACGGTACAATTCCTTTGAACATGTATGCACAATGCAAAC
Source organism: Diadema antillarum (assembly GCF_040938485.1). Lineage (NCBI taxonomy): Eukaryota > Metazoa > Echinodermata > Echinoidea > Diadematoida > Diadematidae > Diadema > Diadema antillarum. Next base: position 473,341 of record NW_027271378.1, read on the forward strand.
AAGACAGGCTTACTACTGAATTATAGTGCCCATTTGAGTTCCTATTGCGACCTTTGAGACTTGGCTGTTTGCTGTGTAGTACACACACAATAAAAATCCTTTACACTGTGGAAACACTGTACAGCAGGCTGCACTGCTTGCTTTCCTTTGATGTTAACCACGACACCCCTTTCTGTACTTAATACACTTCACAGAGTGTGATAGGATATCTCAATACTCAGTAGTGCTGGGGGTGGGGTTGTGTTAACATTTTTGAGCAAAATGGAAAAATGTAGGAAACAAAATTCCTTCTTTTGTGGGAAATTACGGAAAGAAATATAAGATAGGACACTTTCAGTCTTTATATTCCTCGTCACCGTCCTAATCTATTGCCACTAACATTAGCACTTTATGTGCACTGTTCAAAAGAAGAAACAAACTATCGATCAACAATATCAATTTTTAGTTTCCAAAGACAGTGATCAGTATTTATCATTGGTATTGCCGTCCTTGAAGAAGGCATGGGAGTGCTAAAATGTATCCAAATTCAAGATGAGCATTTGGAAAAATACTACCGTCACGATTCTGATTAGGAATTTACTCAGATATGTGTACAGCTGTATGGTGCACTGATTTTCTGCAATGAACAATACACGTAGGTTCTGAGCGAATAAGTGCATTCAAGACTTAAAATCTGTAATAATTTCTAAGGATTTTCATAAGAGTGTCAGTAATCCTCGGTGAAAAAAGCCATTATTGTCACTGTAAATTTACAGACAATGTGAAAGATCCATCACGAGTATAGGAATCAAAATGAACTCTTCATCAATTCCTGAGCTTTCTTAAAAAGAAAAAAGTCAGGAACATTTTTATCTACATTTAGGTACTAAATACCGGAAAGTAGATATTTTCTTTGGAACTCTTTATGCATTATATCACATCCTGTTCAAGGCGAATAGCCATTAAGTGTTGGACAGTCTGTTGCAACACATTCCTGCCAGGGCTGCCATTCCCCACAATGAACTGACAAGTCTTTTTCTTCTACAAATTGTCTCATCTGACATTTCCACAAAAGACAATGTGGATGCTTTAATTCAACTCAAGAAAAAAGATTTTGTCATTACTGCTGCTCTACATACTATCACCACTACTACAAAAACTTTTATTGAGAACTGCTTTTAAGAATGATTAAGACTAATGATAAGTAATTAACAAAACCAACATGCTTGTCATTACTGCTTCTCTTGAATGAAATCAACAAATGTTCTAAAGTAGTGCAAAACTTTTTAAGGGATGGTTCAGTTTCGGTAGAGATGGGGCTTCAGGTTTCCAACTTCTTTTGATGTTAATTTTTTGAGATAATAAGAAACTACTTATGAAATGTTAAAGACCCATATAGTTCTGAGAGGAATTCAAAGTTAATTTGATGACAGTTGGTTTTGAAATGGCTGAGATATCCAAAACAAATAGATCCTAATAAAAGGCATAGGCAGGACCCATCTTTTATTAAATATCACTTTGTTTTGTTTGTTTTTTAATATCTCAGCCATTTCAAAAGCGATTTCCATCAAGTAATCTTTGAATTCCTCTTAGAATTATGCTCTAACATTTCATATGTCAGGGCTGCCAACACTGGAAACTAGTTGAGACTGAGACTCCCATTGTATAATTTAGGAGTCAAAATGAGTGAGATCAATAGAAATGCATGCAAATGAAATAAAGTTTTAGAGTGAGAAAGGACCAAAATGTGTGAGTCTCACGCTCAATGTGTGAGAGTTGGCAGCCCTGATATGTACAGTGGTTTCTTAGTATGTCACAAAAAGTTACAAGCTGAATCCTCATCTCAACCAAAACTGTACCATCCCTTTAAATGGGGTGGAGAAAAAAAAAAGCTCTGGAGTGGGCTATTTTGGGGGCAAATATTAGGAAAGAAAAGATATTTACCCAAAATCTTACCCTACATCCTACATCTTAGGACTCTTGAACCCAGCACAGACATCCCAATGTTTTATCCCAACTTTGTCAGCCTTATAAAGTCAAAACTAAATAGATTCTATACATGTCTGGAAATATCATTTTCAGCCATGTATAATAATTACTACCATAGCTAATCTGTCTTTTAAAGGGGAGGGGGTTCGAAAGGAACTCTTACCAACTAAACATTAATATCATCATCATAATCATTTCTACCTGCAGTGACCCGACACCAGAATAAGAATTAAATAATATATTATTTTTCTTTTGTTTGTTTACCTGATGAAGCAGGCACCCTTCTTTTCAAGGGTTTCGATTTAAAGAATTAAGTTTCCCAGATGACCAAGAGATCTTAAGTTCTAGAAAAAATTAAAAGCTTAGAAAAATATATTCAAGAATCATATGACTCAGTCAGGCTGATATTTACCCGGCAAGTGCAGTTAAATCTGCCTTGCTTACATCTGTCAAGGATATGTGATCACTAATTCCCCCACAAGAGAAAAGCCATGTATTGTTTAAAAAATGTATTGTTAGTTAAAATTAAAAACCCTGTTTACAATAGGCTATGTTTATAATGGCCATGCCTCTACCCACTGATGGAATAGTTGTTGAATACTTACTTGACAAAGTAGGCTACTTTGCCTTTACTTTACCTTAATCCAGCGATGGCGTACTAGAGTAAACCCTGTTTGTGGAAGGCTTTTTACAAGCTGCCTATTTGCAGCAGGGGCTGTTTCATTCATTGATGAAAAGGCCCAATCAGGTGTCACTTCCCATAGAACACTTGTGAGTAACTTTTGCCTGCTGGTGTTCTAAAGTGGGACTAATCACACATGATGTTCAATTAGCTCATAGCTGTTTTATTGATGAAACTGCCCCCGCCAGAAATAGGCACCCTGCTGCAAACAGGGTCGATTACTCTTGGTCCTACCAGGGAGGTGGGGTGGGAACTCTGCTCTGCATGGGCAATACCTACACCTGTATTCATCGATCAAAACTTCGAGCTCGATGACAATTTTGACACATTTTGGGATGGGAGACTTGTCAAAATGAATGTCACATGCCTTTGACTGTAGCTGTAGCACAAGTAGAATCTATAAAGTAAGACAAGACAAGGGCAGTTACTGGTTCCATACTACCCAGACAGAAAAATCTGTCTGTCTAGACTTGGAGTTTTGTTTTTTTAATAATTTTTTTTACTTATTAATGCTCTCCTCTGTCAGAGTCTCTGTGGAACATATCCCCGACGAGTCAACGACTTGACCGAAAGATCGGTCTGTATCTGATCGTCGGGGATATGCTCCGCGGAGACTGTGTCTGACTTCACGGAGGAGAGCATTAATTCAACGTCAACAAATAAAAGACTCCTCCGGACAGACGGATCTTTCTGTCTAGTCGACAAGAAGATACAGAACCATCTTTCGATCAACATACTACTAGTCACTACTACTACTGTGACTAGACAGTCTGACTCGTTTATAGTGGCAGTGGTATATTGTCCATCCTGCCAATTTCAGAACTTACCATTCTCAATAAAGACACCTTCAGGAAACTCCGAGGGTATGGTGCCGTCCATGGTTCACCTGAAAATGGTATTGATGCGTTCACCGTCACGACACAGTTTGATGATGTAATTCCACAGAGTTAGATCTTCACCAAGAGTTTTCATCAAAAACTTAAAGAGTGATGAAATGTTTGACGTCTGCGGTTATGCGGCGAAAATAGTCTATTATGCACCAGGTTCGGTTGGCTATGTTTTGATACATGCAGTCTCACATCCGTGCGTAGAGTCTACTACAACTTACAAGCCATGCGACTTCCCACAGTCGTCAGTCGATGATGATGATACGGGCGGGGATACCATCTCACTGATCTATGCCTATGCCATGGAGCGTGTGGAGGCGCCTGCCGAAGGAGAGAGGGTGACGACGACGCTGTCTCCTGCAGCTACTACAGGTGCAAAATTGCTTGCTTTAGATCTAGTACAGGCTACTCCAGCATTCGTGTGGGACTAAAGACACTCGACCACACCAGTCGGGCGTTGCAACTTGCAACACAAATGCGATGGTCATGTTTCTCAGTCCCATATCATTAGCAGGTGCTTCTATGCTGCCGCACCTGTGGGCCTACTAGTACCTCATTTCGGAGTTTACTTTTTTTATGCGAGTTGTTTTCACTCCGTGGTTGCGCAATAAGTACCTGTAGATGGCGCTATAACATAAAAATGGCGGCGCCCATGCGTTACGCAATTTTGCGGTATGGCCAGTTTTCTGGTAAATTATTCCTACAAAATGCCGCAGGCTGTAGTAGAACAGCAAGGATTGACGCGAGACTTTTCTCCCGATTCAGGGATCCCGGTTTCATCTCAGGAAATCGCTTTGCTGTTTTGAATTCATTGAGTGCTTTGTCGGGTCTCATGTGCGGGGCGTACCTTGCTCAGCGATGGGCTGGCTTCCCGGGATCGCAGCCATGGGGATTGCCCTCTCCGCAGGCCAAGCAGCGTAAAGAGACATACAATCGTTGCAGCGATGAATCGCAGCCAATGGAACGGAGACCACGAGTTTTATCCCATGAAGATGGGGAAAGACTCAATCTTACTCTGTATCAGTATCAAGTGTGTCCATTCTGCTGCAAATTGCGAGCATACCTCGATTACTTCGGAGTTCCATACACCATCGTAGAGGTGGACCCAATCTTCAGGAAAGAAATCAAGTTTTCGGAGTACCGGAAGGTTCCAATTTTACTGCAAACATCACCTGGCAAGGAGGACATTGTATGTCTGAGTGGCTTTTGATATCTCTGGGTGTTTGTTTGTTTGTTTGTTGTTTTTTTTTTTTGGGGGGGGGGGGGGAGGTTTCAGTGTACCTATTAAAAGCAGCCATTAAAAAGGGTGTTGTGTAGGCCTAAATGCTGCTAAGTAATCGTGGTTAGTAAAAGTAGATCAAAATCTACCTTCAAATCAAGTAATTTTAACCTGTTGACGATTTCCAAGTATACACGGGCAAGTGTCTGAGGGAAATGAGTGTTGTAGCAAAATCAGACCGTCCTCTTATGGGTTAAATTCATGCGAATTGATGTAAGAGAAGGGACGCATCATGAAATAGAGCCTAAAAAGACTAGAAGCAGGTGTTCACTATTTGGCTGAAGAAGTAAATGTGAAAAAGAGAAACTAAAAAAAGTCTATTAAAGTGTCATCTTAATCAAATGACTGTTGATGTACTTGCTTTAGACTGTGAACCTGTAATAAGTGTAGACTAAGCACTACCTGCTATCCCTATGACAATTTATTTCATGATTCTGCTTCCTGTTCTGTGTACATTTTCTTTGTTGTCTCATAATCAGTGCATCCTCTTTTGGATTTAGTCTTATGTTTGTAGGGCAAGGTATGGTGAATAATGAGCAATATCCTTTCCTCTTTAGGTAGCCTGACTTCACATAGTGACCTAATTTATAAGTAGCCAATGTTTGTTTGTTTTTTCCTACCAGATTTTACCATGCTTCACCCCTTGTCTAATTTCATTCACATTTTTATAAAATTTTTACTGACATTTTGATCAGGAAATGACTCCACAGTATTGTACCATAGTCTTTCCTGCAGGGCTGCATAAAGTGTAAAAAGGGATGGTATAGAAACCACTTACATGAAATAATAAAAAGCATAGAATTGTAAAAGGAACCCAGAGTTTATTTGATAAAAATCTGTTCTGTAATGGCCGAGATATCCGAAAGCAAAACAAAACAAAGTGGTCCTAATAAAGGTGGGTCCCACCTTCTATTCGGACTGGATATCTCAGCCATTTCAAAAACATATTTCATAAAATAAACTTCTTTGAATTCGTCTTAGAATTGTATGCCCTTCAATATTTCATATAAGTGGTTTTTAATTATCTCACAAAAAGTTATAATCTGAATCCCCATCTCAAGAAAAACTGTACCATCCTTTAAAGAGAAATTGCTCACTTTGCAATAATCACTGTGGCAGTGATAATTTTCTGAGTTTTGCTCCTTCTGTGTAGTTATAGTGACATATACTTGTCATAAAAAAAAAAAAAAAAAAAATTGAAGGAGATGAACTGTATGTTAATGTTGTTTAGCCTTAGAGGCAATTGATAACATTTTCTGGATTGTTTTGCTCTCTCTTCAGCAAATGAATGATTCTTCAGTGATCATCAGTGTCCTGACGTCATTCATGGTGACAGATGAGAAGGACCTCCATCGCCTCGTCTCCTACTTCCCCAAAATGACCTTCACCAACGAGAAGGGCAAAGAGGTATCAGAGTTTGTCAACAAATACAACATCATGCTTGGAACGCCAGGCCTCACCAAGGCTGAAAAGTAAGAGTTTACATGCCTCTTAAATGACAATGCATGGTAGTCACATTCACGGAATACATCTGCTGATAACTTCGGACAGCTATGTTTATTTTCTATGGTTTGAAAATAGCACAGTAACAAGATTCATGTCATTATTTCAGCTATACCATGCACTGTATTGAATGGTTATGGCAAATAAAAATAAGGGGGGATCGTACTAATGCAGTGGATATATACAATTATGTATAGAAGGTGCTTTGGTAGGTTACTTGGTCTATTTTGTTTTGATAAGATGATCACCATTAAGGTGCAATTTTCTTATTATGTGTTTCCTGAATGAAACATCCTAATTCATTCATTTGATGTGTTTAAGTGTTTCATATTCTAATGAAATATGAAATGTTGATGCAGTTTGATATTTTTGCTTTGTAGTGGCATACCAAGGAGGTATGAGAGAACAGTTCTCTCATACCTCCTTGGGCATACATACTCCATGGAACAGGTCTTGAAACAACACTTGAAATCTCTAAAGATGTGATTACAAAAGAAAGAAACAACTTTTAAAGATACTTTGAAAGTTTTAACTGAGTTAGTTTAGGTTTTCATTCCCAACCAGTGAGATAGCTCTGAATGAACTGTTCTTCTTGTGTGAAACAGGGCCGAGATGAAGTGGCGAGCTTGGGTGGATGATGTCCTGGTGCACAACCTTCCCCCAAACATCTACCGCTCCCCTTCCGAGGCAGTCCAGGCCTTTGACTACATTTCCAGCAAGGGCAACTTTGGCGCCGTGCAGCAGTTCATCATCAAGTACATCGGGGCAGCGGGGATGTTCTTTGTGTCCAAACGGCTCAAGAAGAAGTAAGGGGATGAAAAGTCCAATGATTTTGTGTTGGTGAGACCAATGTATTCACCTTTGATCATGATTGTACTCTGAGAGTGAGTAGAGAATTGTCAGTAAGTGGCAGTGACATTGATAACATCAATTGCTGAAATTTATGAATTGTGATGTATGACATTTTGGTAACTTTGTCACTATTGATGTTAAACAATATGAACACACATCCACACACACACAGACACATAAGTACACAATCTAATCACTGTCTGCAGAATACTAGTACAAGAGTTTCGGGACAAAGTCTGTGATGTCTACAACAACAAAAACAACAATAGCAGTGACTGCGTTGTGTTGTGTCGTGTTGTGGAAAGTGTCATGTACCTAAGGTGCATTTCTTTCTTTCTGTCTGCCCTCATTTACATCTATTATCAGGTACAACATCCCAGATGACGTTCGTCAGTCGCTGTATGATGCAGCCAATGACTGGATGGGCGTCGTCGGCGACCAGGACTTCATGGGCGGGGCCAAGCCCAACTTAGCAGACTTGGTAAAAATAATGTTAAATGTTCTGAAATCGTTTTGTTGATTCTTCTTCTTTTGCACGTTTCAGTTGCACATTAAAAGTACCAAAAGACTTATGAGCGCAGTGACGACAAGGGCTACATTTCATTACAAAAGTTATCATAAGCCCCTGTCTAAAAATACTCTCCTGTGTAGCTTTATTAAGGGGTCATACCAGTAAACCTCACTATCTTGAGTGTTCCAAGACAGGGTAACACTAGGATTACACTGAACCTTACAATATTGTGTCATAGGCATTAATGATTGTGTTAAAGCTCACATGCCTGATGAGGGGGATTTTTACATTTCCTTTTTACTGAAAATTAGAATGATGTTTTACAGAATGTGGCACTCCTTGCCGTAATGCTCTTCTAGTAATTTGCTGCTATTACGAAGGCAACCATAGAACCTCAAACTCAATGCTACAAGAAAATAACCAGAATTGGCAATTTGCTTATCTCAGAACTGAAATCATATCAGATACAGTGAAAACAAAAGCCCAATTAGTTCTGTATGAATTGTCATTTCTCCTATATTTACCTCCGCCAAGGGAGGAGGTTATGTTTTCGTTACCGTTGGTTTGTGTGTTTGTTTGTTTGTCCGTGTGCGAAATAACTCAAAAAGTAGTTAACAGATTGGGCTGAAACTTGCAGGAAAGGTTGAGAATGACACAAGTAACAAACGATTAACTTTTGGTAGTGATCTGAGAATTTTGGGGGAATTTATGAAGGATTTTTGATATTTTGGCAGGTAGGGTCAATGAACTTGGGAGTTCAGGTTGCGCGTATTTGAGGTTTGCATGCGCGCACTAAAGTGCGTGTTCTAGTTTCTGCTAGGGCTAGGCGCGCCGTGCAGCTGAGGGTTTATGACGTAACAAAGGCTTCTATATTGGGAAATTTCAGCACACAATGCTATATAAGTATGTATGGGTGGAAATCACTGATATCTCTATGGAAGAACAAGATCAGTGGTCGAAATGAGCTGCATGCTTGGCGGAGGTCTGCGCTCTCAGAGTGCTTTTCTAGTCTGTTTTTACTATTATGATTGCTAACCCTTGCAAGACTTAAACAAAAATATCAGAAATCAAGCGAAGTTTTAACTATGGATGAGCATCTTACGTTTACTACCTTTTTTGATAAATTTTAGTTAATGTTTGTGTTACATATCTAGTATTGGTTCATGTTGTTTTGCATTTCTAGTCTGTGTACGGTGTGCTGAGTTCCATCGAAGGTCTGGATGCCTTCAACGACATGTGCAGCATGACGAAAATCGGGCCGTGGTACAAGCGCATGAGGAAAGCTGTGAATTCGCACGCCGGGGCACGTTGACTGCTGATCCAGAGATGACGATTCTAAAATATATTTTAGCACACACATTCTCTCAGTGTTCTTTTTGCCACTAGAATTTGGTGAGTGACAAAGAGACTCACTCTGTGATTGCAGGCAAGTGTTTAAAAGTACAAAATGTGTGTTGATGTAAACAGAATTTAAACTTGATACACTTTGTGCCGATGGATCAAACTTTAAAACTCTGCAAGTATTTATTAGTATATATAGGAGCAGTTATGTTGATACTGCATGGAATTTGAGGCATGCAGCAAGCAAAGGGACTGTGACCTGGCAGGATATCAGTTGTTGAAGTAGAATGTATTCTGTGTTGTTCATCAGCACAAGAGGAGTATGTAGTCATCGGAAGTAGTGTCTGAGGGAGATTTTGCCCTCGAATCACTTCTGAAGTTGTTATACTTCAAAGACTTCTTTTCACAAAGCTTCCCTGCATTGTCACTTCCAACATATTCACCTCTCGAATATCATAAAATTTTGAGGTGCTGATGCCAAGACTGATTTGCACTGAGACCATGAATTGCTCGTTTGACAAGGCACTCATTTGATATTCAAAGACACAAGTCATGTCATCAGTAGTGTTTCATGTGAAGTGTTGCACTGAATGAGTGTATTTCATGTATGATCTTCCAAATAAGTGTCATTTTATCAAAGACTGAAAGATTTACATTGTGACATGCCAATACTTTTATCTCCTGTATTTATCCCTGACTACAACAATAGCAACCACATGTGGATTTAAGTTTTGGCCAGTTTTTGTACTTTTTGTTTTAGCAAAATGAATACCCAAAGCTATCCTCGCTTGTCACAATTTATACCAGAGATGTTTAAGCCATTTCAAGCAGTGCTTTCTGACTTCTCGTGTTGATCATGTCATTGAAGTTATGTTTGATTTTGCTGATACGGGTAGTGGATGGTCTATAAGTTGCATCGTAAAGTTTGCATCATGAGGTGCTCTCAGTAAGTTTGGAGTTTTCTTATTTTCTTTTGCTTGAAAGTCATATATGTGTTACATGCTCTGCCTTTGCAAATACAATGTAGCTAATTACCATTTTCAGGTTCTGGTCGAGACTGATGTCATATTGCATTGCCTCAGAGAATGGGAATTGATTTTGAACAGAATCATAGGAACCACAGATTATGACACAAAAGTGGTGTGTAGGATAGACAGGGAACTGCTTTACTTGAGCCAGCCAAAGAATTTGTAATCGTTGTGACACAATTGACGTAGGTGCTGCAGCAAAATGGAATGTTTCTTGATATACAGTTGTACTGTGGATGTGGGAAGATTATTACACTCTATGTCTTCACATTTATAGATTTTGCAACTGAACCTTTCTAATGCATTCAGCCTTGTGCAAGCTGAAAATCCGTGTACTGTAAATCTATACCTCCTCATGGAGGTTTGTATACCTTGTATTATGTGGGGTACAACAGAGGATAGCAATTTCAGCAGATATTGAATCCTACACAATTACACACACATTTTTTTTTTTTTTTTTTTGGTCATATCAGGTCGATGGAGTAAAAGATGGTCTCTGATCTTTGAAAACTCCTCTTAACCAATGGAAAATCAGACCTGGACATGCGTAACAGCCATATCGTGATGGCTAAGACAAAATTATGAGAAGATCATTAGGTCGTACTTAACGGTTGGAAGATAGACCTGCGTAGTGTGTGTGTTTGTGTGTATTACATGCATAAGGAGTCAGCCTTGTAAGCCAAAAACCTTTTGTAAAATCCTATAGATCTGTTGCTCTGGCACTTGTTAACCTAATTGTAGTTCTTGTGAATTGTATTTGTTTGTTTTCTTCATGTACATGTACCTTGTACGTCTTTTAACAAGAAAAAACAAACTATATTCATCTGACGTAAAGGTTGCAAACATATGAAAGTGAAGGTGCTTTTGAATTTTACCCATGGAAAAACAAATACATTGTACACCATAAATTGATTAAGCAGCTTACTTGTCTCTATAAAGTAGCTCTTTAGATACTAGTATTCTTCTAAGAAAGTGGCAGATTACAATTGTTCAGGAGAAAGACAAAGAAATTTGACAGTGTTCTTGCCTGTGAGCAGACTCGTCAAAATGTTGTCTGCATGGTATTTCCTGTTCACACCCAGTAGCAGGAAAAAAAAAATGTATATTAGTGAATCTATTTGTGAATACACAGTAAATTTCAATAACTTGATACACAAGATTGTCCCATGAAAGTGGCAATAGGGTATTTTCACATTTTTGCTGTGAATGTTGTTATTTTTTTTTCATCTACTTCTTGAATAAATTGATATGACACAATGTGAAACAATACCGGTTTGATGTCTTTTTGTGTTCACAAAACTGTCTCGGTTTTAGAAATCTGATAAAGTCAATGACTGGGGGTCTATTATACACCCAGTGAGCTTGATAGCCCTGTCACATGGATATTGTAGACCATAGCCATTCACTTTGTACCATGGTACACATCATATTCTGTTATGTCATTATTTTCATCAAATTAGTAACTTGTACAAATATTTTCTCAGGTTTGAGTTTCTTCAGTTTGTCTCCCTCTACAAATGAAAATTTGTTAAGATCGCAACTGCTGATCTGTAAATTAAAGGACAAGTCACCTTCATAGACACGTGGGTTGAGTGAATGCAGCAATATTAGTAGAGCACATCATTGAGAGTTTGAGGAAAATCGGAAAATCCGTTCAAAAGTTATGAATTTTTGAAGTTTCTGCTCATTCAAGGCTGGATGAGAAGACTACTATAGCTTGTGATGTCACATGAGTACAACGATATAAAGAAAGAATAAAGAAAATTCAACATATTCTCACTTTTCTCGCATAACAAAAGAGCACTTGACTTCTCTCTTTCAGAAGGCAGGGGGAATAATATTGTCCCTGGTTGCTGGCAGTGACACGATGAACATGGAACAAATACCCTAGCTCCGAGATTCCGACATTGTTGTGTTAAGTAGTCCAAGGCCGACAAGGCATGTTCATCGTGTCACTGCCGGCAACCAGGGACAGCCTGGTGGTAGTGTCGCTGCCCGGAAAGCAGTAGATGACAGGTTCGAGTCCCACTGGTTCCTTTTTTCCGACATGTTTGTTAATTTACAGATCAGCAGTTTCGATCTTAACAAATTTTCATTTGTAGAGGGAGACAAACTGAAGAAACTCAAACCTGAGCCTTCACCCCTCTGAATAATATCTTTCTTTCAAATATTTTCTCCTCCACACACTTGCATGGTACATTATTCTTTCCAAGCTTACAAACTGATAACTTTTCATTTAAAAAGTTAGTCTTTTACTTTTATTTCATCTTGCCAATGTGTTTCTCAATCACAAATCCATCATACCAGTCCCAATTTGCAAAGCATACTCATGAAATTTATATAAAATATACATTTAAGTGTGTGAGACTTTGGTTGTACATGTATAGACAGGAGTCTAATTACTGTCAAAATATTCAAGTGTTCAAATGGTGTGTATAAGATTCCATGTACATGTATATGAATACAGGGTGACATATTGCTAAATTCAGGGAGCACAGGAAGAAAATAAGAAGGAACTACATGTGGCCCATGATATTGCAGTACCCTAGACACTTTTAAAATAAGATTTTAATGGAAAGGAGTACAGGCGACTGTTATGACAAAGTACTCAGGACCAGTAGTTTTCTTTTGTTATACAGTTGTATCAAAATTTCTTTATAGTGGAACAAATTAAGTATAAAAATATGTGGATGATAACTTTGGGACCTGAATATTACTTTGTTGTATCTGAAATTTCGTTATAACTATGTTCATTACAACGGGAGTGTACTGTATTGTTTGACTGAAGACTACTTTAGTTCATTAAACACAATTTGCATGTGTTTCCAACATGGCTACAGGCTTCCAGAGTAACTAGGCTTTTGTAACACTGAGAAGTTAGGAAAGAAAATGAAAATGCAATGTACATGTACACGTTAAAAAAAAATAATAATTAAAAAAAAAAAAAAAAAAAAAAAAAATATATATATATATATATATATATATCGTATACATAATAATAATCACTTAGCTGTGAATGTACAATGTATTACCAGCAGCACTAATAACCTGCAACACACTTTGGCCAGAATTCACGAAGGTACAAATGAAACCATGGTTTAAACCATGGACAAAAACCATGGAGCGCCAAGTGTTGCACGAAATATTTCGTTATGAAATTGGTCATTTTGTTGACAAACTGACCGTTTCTTTAACGAAATTATCATTTCGTGGATGAAATGTTCATTTAGTTACAAAATGTTATCATTTTGTTACAAAATAATCATTTCATAGACGAAATGACTGATTTCGTAACAAAATATTCCATGCGACACTTGGCGCTCCATGGTTTTTGTCCATGGTTGAAACCATGGTGTCATTTGTACCACCTTCGTGAATTCGGGCCTTAGTGTAGATGGCCTGTGTTCCTGCATGCACATATAAACACACGAAACAGAGACACAAACCGACAAGACATTCGCACACACAAACACTTGCACACTCAAACATAACTCCCTCCACAGCTGCAGTAAATACACTAGTACCATAAAAAAATCCACTTGCTTATCAACCACATTCCATACACAGATGTTTTATGCTATCAATGCCACAGCCATTAGTAGGGCATATGATGGCAAGAAGGAAATCAATATTCACCAAACAGAACAAAAAGAGTCATCTCAAAATTCTGCTTCAGTCAAAAAGAGACGTGTCATTATAATGTTTATTTCCAACAAAGTGTACTGCACACGTCTTTACATACATCAATCTTTGTGTCATACAAAAAAAAAGAGAGGAAATTTACAAAAGGACAACATTCCTGTATCTCCAAGACCACTCAAAATGCCTGCAGTTTTTGGGTGAGATGACGCAATGTGAACTCAAAAAAAAAGTTTCGAGGCCAAAGACCTTTCTTTCTTCCCCCCTACCAGAAAGGTCCGAAAAATAGGAAATAGATCTTGGCACAAAATCTCCTGACAGTATGAAGAGAAACCAGAGCCCTCTTTATAAGAGAGGGAGAGGGATGGGGTGGGTTGGGGAGGAAAAACAAAATGAAAAGAGAGGCATTGACAATGGGCTTACACCAGAAGGTGAGAAGTGTGAAGGGAATGGAACAGAATCAAACTCATTTTACCACTCGAAATTTATTAACCCATAATTTTCTAGCATCAAAGCAACCAACCGTTGCCTCCAGAGGATTTGAGTAAAAAGAATGATTTATTTATCTTTTCCTGGGTCTGGAGGTAGTTTGAGCTCACATTTGCTGCATGCAATAGACACCACTTTGAGGAAAACTTTCGTGAGGTTCACATGGCTTGCAATAGACGGGCTGCAACCAACCATGACTGCAAACTTTGTGTTTATAAACTAGTGGTCATGATCACTTGTATGTGGCAGTCAAAAAAACAAACAAAAAAGTTTGAACATCTTTTTCCAATTCACAATATAATGATCAACCATACTAACATTGCCATTAACGCTTCCACATGGGAGATGGAGGCATAAAATATCTCTACAGATTCCTGGAAGGTTCTAAGGCCACACATAAAATGCACACGAGATGCCTGGGAACAGCATATGTCATATGTGAATGAAAATTGTCCCCTCCCTTCCCCCTGCAAAAAAGAAAAGTTTGCATTTAAAAACGCAAACAAAAATAAGCACGATGGAAACCCGCAGTCAGGACACTTTCACACTGCTGATGTCCCGGTATAATCACAATATGCATTGTACAAAGTCGTTGCGGGAATTTACATTAAACTCTTATTATCATTTGTCATGCCAATAAATATTTCCAAGTCCCAATAGGACAATTTGCATGTGGGGGAGGAGGAGGTTTGTCCAATTTTGATTTAATACAGTATCACAAACTGCAAGCACTACACTGGATTCCTTGACAATATTTGAGTGCCATCCTCCGCATAATGTCAGTTTTCTTTAGACGAAATACTGGACCTGGCAAACACCCTGGACAAAATGGTATCTCCAAATGTGCAAGCGCATTCATATCCTGCACTTTCTACCATCTCTGTGGAAAGGTCAACTTAAAAACAATGAAGGCATCCATTCTTCCGATTACTTCCTCACTCTTCTGCAGTCCATTCTGGACTTGCAGAGCAGTTTCTCAATAAATGTGAACTTCTTTCACAACTACAGCCGCCCATGAAGGGAACATTTAAGTCATTGTTTACTCTTCTGAGCCATAGTTGAGGGCTGTTATGGGGTGATTCACACCAGAACAAGTGTAACAAGAATGAAAGTGAAACAACAGAAAAAAAAAAACCCACACATAACTGAAACACCAATGGAATGAACCTATTCAACTAAATATTACAAAGCAAGATGTAGATCTATTTTTCTTTTCATGACGCAGACATTTGTTTTCTTCTCTTTTCGTTACGTTAAGACTAGCCATCAGTTCATTGGCTTTATAAGTTTATTTCATGTCTTGCGGTACCTGAAGTTTTACCTGCGGTTGCTTACAGTGCAGAACAAACTAGATGCAGAACCTCACATAACATTTCTTGATTGCATTTAGTCCTCAGAACTTTGTAACAGTAATAGATGGCTGTACTCAAAAAGGATTAGCCTCTATTTCACTTTGATAATGCTGAGATTTCACCTAGCTCCACCCACTACATTCAATGAGAATGCATACATAATTTCACATTTGATTGAAAGGTATGGTGATGCGAGTACCTGGGTCTGACAATAAATGGGCTTTACCAGCATACTGAGGTTTTACTTGTCATTTCTCATAGCACAACAAATCATGCAAAGACCTAGATCCACACAGGACTGGACGCACAACTGTGTCTTGCAATATTGAATTTAAACTGTAATTTGTACATATCTTTTACTACAATTGAAATTCAGAGAAGAAAAGCACTTATCTACTACCGAGATAACAGTGAAACAAAACACAAAATAGCGCCCAAATCTATCTACATTACAATTATTGGCATTTACAATTTCTGCACCTCAGAAGCGAAAAAAAAAATTAAACATTTGTAAGAAGTATTTCTCCATCCATGACAGCAAAAGAAATTTGCACAATAGTCCGACTAACAAGCAGAACTGACTTGGGTATGACTACTACTTAGTGTTAGTAGGTGAACAAGTTCCCAGTCTCTGGCACATTCAAGGGCTTTCTGAAATTGAGGAGCAATGTGAAATCACTACAGTGTGTACATTTCCATTTCTGACGTCAAATTTCTTGGGCATGTCATCAAGCAGTCTAGCTGCTGACTTCCAACTGTCAGCTGGGCCTCACGAAGCTCAGAACGGCAAAGAGCAGAGTTCTTTGACAGATGTATGCAAACAGCAAATGAAGGGGGGGCACTTGTTTCACGCAGAAGTATATATATGCATTGGGACAGAGTTTCTCGCCATGCTCGCAGCAGACACAAGAGCTGCTGGGTGAACACTGATGATGAGGCTCCAGCCATTCTGTACGGATCCTGATGGCTTGGAGGATTTCTTGCAGGGACCAACTAGCTCTATGCCTGTTCAACTGCAGATTGGAAGATAAGAAGATGAGAAGGCAAAGATGCCAGCATATGTGAGTCTTGTGATTTCTCAACATGAGAAATGGTAAACACATCCTTGCTGTATTAAGTACTGAGGGATTAAACAGGAAACAAATTTGTAAAATTAATATAATATCATCTTGCACACACACCAACACATCTTCATTGACACAAATATTGCCACTTTCAAAACAGAGCTGGAAAGGCCCAATAAAGGCCTGAAATTAGATGGCAATCTTTATCTCTTTTTTTCCCCTTCATTTCAGACCCTCTTAGGACTTTTCCTCAGAAATTCTACTGACATCTTCAGCAGTTCATGACTGGAAGCAAAGACAGACGTTATAAATAGCAGGAAGGGCAGTCCACTCACTGTAAGAGGTTATGTCGATTTCGTCTGGTAGTTCCCCGATGTTGACCTCGAACCGATCCTGGACGTCGTTGAGGATCTTGGCATCTTCCTCATCTGAGACAAACGTGACGGCCAGACCTTTGGTGCCGAAACGGCCCGCCCTCGCAACCTGCATCATAGAGATTGAGACACTGGTTACAGGCAACACAATCACTGGGATTATGATGAATGACGCACGACTTACTGATGGGGTAACATGAAACCTGAAGGAAACTGCAGTCATTTTTGCAGCATGTACACAGCATGTACAGACAAACAGTAGGTTACTTTAATTGGTACACAACAGACTGACTATGCACAAGTGACAGTCGTGCGACTAAAGATGGCCATATTTGTCAGATGAATTGGTGACATTCAAATGGGGATGAATTTCTAAGGTTGCACAAAAAACCCTGGTTTCTGGTTTACTGCTTTCTCCTAATGCGATTTTAACTGGGATTCTTACAATAGGAAGTGACACATTCACACCAGAAGACAGACTGTTTACAAAGACTTAATAAGGATTACACTTAGCCAAAATTCTCCCTATCGCATATATCTCTCCGAATTTGAACGCGTGTGGCGCTCTAATCTTTTAACCTTTAATTCTTGGGATATAAACTTCGGTTACGAACGGGCAATGTGTAAATGTACACTTTTACGCACATTGAACGACAAAGTACTAGTATTCATAGATCATATCAAATTCTGTCTTATAATCTCGTGAATAATAGAGTTGTTTTCTAATCTGAAACTTTACATTTGATAAATGGGATTCTTCTGCGAAGCGGGTAAAATGCGGGGCTGATGATGCAAAACGACACAATTATGGAAAATATCCTTAGATGAAGGACGTGACGTGGGTAAACCGCAAAACCCTGAAGTATACGTCCCAAAAGCGATCGATCAGATATCGGTATTGCGAGGTGAAATAGCTCGATATTGGCTATATGCGACAGGGAGAAAAAGTCGACAATTTCACATACCCTGTGAAGGTAGGTGTCAGAATCTTCTGGCATGTCATAGTTGAACACAATGTTGACTCTCTCAATGTCCATGCCTCGACCGAAGAGATTGGTTGCAACCAGGATGCGCTTCTGGAAGTTCTTGAAGGCTTGGTATCTCGATAACCTGCATGGAGTTGGTAGTACAAAAATTAGGTCTAAATGCAAGTACAATGACTCTTGTAACTAGAAGCAGTCTTCAAGCTTCAACTATGACTGGCAAAACAAGCATCAAAAATGTTATCATCAGGGCAAGGTCTACCTTGATCTATCAGTTATGAGCATTAATATTACTCTCTTTGATAATCTGTCAATGTGTCTTACTAATCTGTCAATGGTGAGACACGCATGTGCATTTTACAATGGGCTCTGCATACAAGCGATGTAATCTGCATCAAGTTGTACAAGTTATGAAGATTGCCAGGCAAAGATGTGGGGTATAACCCACATGTGCAAATACATGCAACATCTCAGATGAACATGACATACTTTTAGTTAACATTTGAATCCTTCTTCAATTCTTTCACCACAAATCTTTTACAGAAAATTATGATTTTTTTTTTTTTTTTTTTTTTTGCAGCACAATATCAGAATCAGATCACCGTATTTCACTGCTCCATTTCCCCCAAGTCTGATATAAACTGTCCTCAAGATAAAGCATGCACGGAAAGAAATGTCCCTACCCCTTTTGGGCAGAGTAGAAAACAAGAGAAAGTCGTGTCACTGTCACTCTTCAACCAGAAACTATGCACAAGTTTCTAATATGGGCAACAGAGCCCTCATCAGTACAATGTACATCCGATCTTCCTCTCCCTGCTACACCCCCCCCCCTATTTCCCCCTTCCCCCTAAGAACACAATCAAACAAACAAATAATTTATTTTGACAAGGGGATTAGGGAATCACTGCTCAAAGAATGCCTACTAACCTTTCCTCCTGAAGCATGGCTCTGTGGATGCCGATGGCGGGGAAGTTCTGGTCTACCAGCAGCTGGCAAAGGGCAATGCATCGCTGCACACTCTTCACAAATATGACCACCTGTGGTGTGTGAGGTAAATTCATCATCAACCATCAAGTCTGTCAAAATTCACTTGTTTTACGTTTGAAGTGAATGGAGTTCTACGCGGCATGATTCCATGGGCTAGTTCCGAAGTCGGTGAAAACTTCTCATGAAGTGAACTTAGGGATATGTACAACATGTACATTACAGGAGTTAACATTACAGCTCCATTTTATAGGTAGTCATGACAGTTTGGACAAATGATCAAGGTGAATAAATTCCTTGTGACTGGACATGATCCAGGGATAGGCAATTTCTACCTTTCATGGAATTGCTCATACAATGAAGTATGCTGATAGCATCAGCACCATCTTTTATGTCTGCTAGATACAATCTAATTGTGAAATTATTTGTTAAACCCCACAGTTCACTCAAGAGATAAGTGGGGGAAAAAATATCAGTAACATGTCTACAAAGAGGATATGCAGAAAAATTGTGCATGAAAAAAAAAAATGTAATTGTCCCAAGCAAAGGAAGTCAAACTCCAAACATATTCCCAAGCCTTGTAAAGATGAAATGGGGTGGGGCAAACATTTCACAACGCTAACTCGTGGGTGTGACTGGATACATGATATAAATGAAAAAAATTTTACTTTTATTGAAAGAGACCTTCTGCACACTTCGAAAACTAGTTATGGTCATCAGTTCTTAGTAAATCACGATATCCCAACTGACCGGGTGAGCACACTGACCTGGTTGAACTCCAAGATGTCAAGGAGATCAAAGAGCTTCCTGTTCTTCTCGTTGTCCTTCAGCTTGACGTAGTACTGCTGCAGTCCGTGGAGCGTCAGCTTGGTCTCATCGTCGACGTACACTTCCATCGGCTAAAGATAGGGGGTAACACAGAGGCTTGGGTCTGATGCAAACAAAACTAAACACACATAAGGACTACAGCACTGGATATCCCCATATTCCCTGATCTGCACTATAGACATTCAAAAACAAAATTGGTATTCAAAAACAGAGGGAAAGAGTGTCTATTATTAAAATGACCTAAAAGGAGATTATGTTATGAAAACATGTGGGTATTATCTCCCACTACTGCAGCTTGGTGTTTCGTTCTTCCATGTAAAGCACTGTTCATGTGGAAGCATGAATGGATTATGCTTATCAGAAGCAAAGCAAAAATTGGTGAGACATAATTGATGTCAATGAACTATTCCAGAAAATACCACAAACACCCTACTTTTTGTCCCAACAATGTGCCAAGCTGCTTGAATTTGCTGCTGTGTTAATTTCAAAGGGGTTAATAGACTATGCTTTCTTCCCCTATTCCAACCATTTTGTTAATACCTTACACTTTTTTTTAATGGATCCCCCCCCCCCCCCAACAAACCCTTCACGCCACCCAGATACCACTACGATATGCGAGGCAGAATGCACAGTTCTGTATGCTGCGATGTTCACCACCATCGCCAGGGGCAGGTCCTGAGCTCGTCGCAGAGCCGAGCCAGGCTGGGCCGGGCCAGGGCACATCTCATAGGAAAGGCCTGGTTGGTTGAGTGCACCGCTACAGCCTCTCTACAGAGTCGTCCGTTCTCCCTCAAGCCACTAGGTACCCGCGTGGAAGCATCCCTCAGCCAGAATTTTGAGATGACGAAGCGACATCCCCTGTCCTCCTCATTTCACGACTGTGAAGAAGTGTTCCAGTTTTCGGATCGCTTTGGACAGATTTTTTTCATTGCTGGGTGATACATTTGTGCGGAGTAGACACATTTCCTTGCTGGAAATTACTTGCAGTGGTACTTTTTGTGAGAAAGTCGCAGGAAGTTGCACTTCCTCGCTTCACACGTACACACTGGCAGTCCATCATCGAGAGAGGAATGCAGCTGGCAAACCTGTGCTTTACAATGTTGTGTTCCTATTTGAAGCATGCTGTATCTACCATTGCCAAAATGCCTCACAAAGTGACATTCACGTCTACTGCAATCATTCACACTCTTTGTCATGAGGTTCAAGTCATGAACCTATCAGAAAGCTCCATGAGTTTGGTACCACCTGAAATATTTCATCCACCCACACCCAGTAACAAATTCCCTTACAAAAAATGTGATGGTGATGTACAGAATATACTTCTGACAGGTGAAGCAACACTTTAAACACTCCCCTCCCTCTTCCCACAATTAATCAATTTTCCTATTGACTATAATTACACCCTTACTACACAAACTGTGCAAAATTAATCTTTCTCACTTTGCAACTTAGCATACCGTTGATACAGCACATGGCTGGGTTCTGATTTTGGCAATCTTAGATGCAATTATTTCAAATTTTCTCCACCCAGCTTTGAAATAAATTTGCAGGACTTGCACCCTGCGTTGAACAATCTATTATTCTATTCTATTAGCCTTTGTGTGGAAGTTTATGAGACATTCAGAACACACAATCAATTTGGTAACTGTTTCTTGGTACTCCATAAGTTTCCAGTCAGTTTTTAACAAATGACTCATCTTTCTCGTTAAAGGCAGTAAATCTTTTCTGGAGCTTTGCTGACAAAGGCAAAGTGAGACTTATTTTGACCATCACAGAATGTTTATAACACAGACTGGGCTTTTTGACGACTCTGACCTGTGAGCCTTACTTGCCTCTTACATGCAAAATAAAGTGAAAAAAAAAAAATGTTATCACGCAAACTTGTTACTCAGGTAAACCGCTACCACTTCAAGCTACCTGTTTGAAAATTCTTTGAAACAGTACATCTGACTAGATGTTGCAGACACAGAATCCAAACATTTTTCTCAGAGCCAAGAAGATCAATGGGCAAGAAATGCACACTTTTATGACAATCTAGCAAGTTTCTCCACTTTTCCTGTGATGATATCTGATCTATTCTGCTATTCAGCTATCTTAATGTGTCATTCAGCCATGGCAAGCATTTGAATAAGTCTCTATGGGACATAGTTGTGCTTAAATCAAGAAGTAATGATGACCAAAACTGTACACTTCACTCATTGCTGAAGATTTTCTTTTTAGAATTTGAACTAATTTGCCCATATGTCTGTCTTTAAAGATTATTACTGAAAAAAGTCAGCAATCCTTGAGATTCATAATGCTATGAAGTCAGCTATTATCAGTAGAATTTTTGATTGATACAATCACACAGTTACAGAGTAGCTAAAATGCTTTGACAGTGTGCACATGCTCTGTGAATATCACACAGCCACAAGATTTGCCAGTGCCATTCACACTTCATGATCGGACTTGAGAAGGCCACGCTCCCATTTCTGATTTGAACACCGATCATTTGAACGAGAGTCCAGCTGGATGAGGCAGGGCAATGCAGGGACACAAGCTGCCATCTGCCACCATTTTCTGCTCAGCGGCATCTTATTGTTCACTTCACGGGAGAGTTCAACGCACTGAAAACATACGCGGAAGACTGATCACGAAGGATCTATTTTGAGAATACATGTGCGAGAGTTCTGGTGTGATAGCTAACAGACAAAAAGGACGACAAGCTAATCGCGTTGACTCAAGCTGAAGTAGACCTATTACATTCCATTCTGATTTCTGATGGCGAGGTATGTGAGTTCTTGCTAAAACTGGGTGTGTGAAGACCTAAAGCAGAGTCCATCCTCATTTTCTATGCAACATAAACGCGAGATGAACAGAGCTTGCTGTGACTGACCTATTACTAGCTAACTGGGCTGGATTCTCTTACGCTGCAATCCTACGCTACTGAACGCGCTATTTACGGACTGAATGATCCAGGAGGAAAGCAACTTGTGCGGCCGGAATGCACACACACATGCACATATCCGCTCCTAGGATGTGACATATTGAACACGCTGATACAGATGGTGATGGTGTGACCTCTGTACAACTTTACCCTAAAACTGGAAAATGCTGAAGAGACGTGAAACCTGACGCGCAAATGACAACAGAGCCTAGAATGCGGAATAAGATGCCATAGTACGGACGAAAAATGCGAGGATCTGGCACAGCGTGACACGAAAGCGCTCGTGTTATCTACGATAGCCGTGATGACAGGTTGAGAGCTAGACTAGCACTCCAGTGAAGCGAGACGATCATCCTGTGGGACACTCCATGTCACCGCTCACGGAGCTAAGGCAGAAGGATGCCTGGAATTGAGAGCAAGGTGCACTTCCACTGCGACTCAGCCTGCAGTCGAGACCTGGAGGTCAGCTGCCAGCTCTGCCACTGGGGGCGTGCCGAGTGTAGAGGTGAGAGAAGTGAGGGGAGGTGGCATATTTACATCTTGCATGAACTTCTTGCAGACGGGGCGCACTTCCTTGCTGAGTGTGGCGCTGAACATCATGACCTGCTTCTCGTGGGGCGTCATTCGGAAAATCTCCTGCACATCCCGTCTCATGTCTAGGACAAAAGAATAAAAAGATATGTAAGGAATTAATGTCTACACATACAGTTGGCAGCACAATTTTTCAACCCCCCACGCATTTTCGACATTTTGGTGAAAAGAATAACATTGCAACTGCAGACTGTTACTAAATCATTCACGTAGTCAACAGATAGTTTATCACAATTGAATATCGAAACAAAAGTCAAGATTTATTTCATAGTCCATCCAAAATTGCAATTTTCACACAAACACCATGTTGCAAAACTATTCACCCCCTGGATATATACACATGGATGAATACACAAATAATAACAAAATTAAAAGCCACATGCACATGTTCTGAGGTGAATGCCAGATTTTATTTATCGTCCATCCCAAATTAGAACGTCTACATGCACAAAAAACAGGTTGTAACGTTACAGCACGTAGACCTACAAGCATTGCTGACCTGGAGACCACTGCCAATGAGGAATGGGCCAAGATCCCCATGGAGCGCTGCCAGAAGCTTGTGAGAGACTGGTGCAGGGATCTCGCCAGCGTATATCACCCTTGTCGGCCCCGACAAGCGTGCGGTTTGAAGAAGCAATTGCCGACAAGGGTAAAACTTGCCGACAAGGGTAACACCACGCGTGAACTTGCCGACAAGGGTAACTTGCTTGACGAGCTAAGTTCGGACCAATTTCTCGCCTTTTTCAGTCTTTATTATCTGGCTAGAAAAGAAGCTAGATGTTGAAAGCAGCTGCAGTTTACACACTTATACAAGCGCAAAAATTTACCCACGCAGTCACCGCACCGATCACAACAACGCGGCTCAACAGAGCGACGTACTAGCTGATACCAGGGAGGTCTCACCTCCCTGCTGATACACAACACATCACACACTTGCTCACTCACATGCGCTCTGATTTGGGATCCACACACACATGCACAAGCACCCAGCCGGCCACTTATCCAGCCGCCTGCGTGTACAACGCTACAGTGTATTGTGAGAGGGAGAGAGAGGACGGGAAGAGAGGGTCGGAGGCCGAGCGAGGCTGAGGAAGGCTGACACGTGCTCGCTTGTTGTCACGCTTGTTGTCGGGTTACGCAAAAACAAACGATATGAAATGCATGCCCCCCTCCGCCAAAGGTTGTATTTTCTTTTCTTTTTTTTGGCTGCTTTGGTTTGTTTGTTAGTTTGTCTGCCTGTCTGTCTCTCTATTCGCAAAATAAGTCAAAATTTGGGAATAGATTAGGATGAAATTTTCAGGAACAGTTGGTTGGTAAAATGGCGCAAGGAACAGATGATTAAATTTTGATAGTGAGCAGGATTTATAATACCACCGAAATTCACCGCCAGGATCCAGGATCTTTAGACTGTTTCGTATATTTGAAAGGATTCGTATCAATTCTTTAGGAAGCTGGCCATCGGCAATGACGCAAAATTAGATGCGTTCAAAGCATTGCCGCAGAGAGAAAATTAACTCCATTTTTCGTTAAAAAAAGAAAAGAAAAAAAGAACGTGCGATGGAGTAAGCAAATGCAAATTGTTATTTAGGTTTTGGTAGTTTCAGTGGGTTATTTTTTTAAATCTAAAAAGCCATGCGTTCCATTTTAGCCTTTTCAATTTCTATGGATTTGTAAACGTCATTCGTGAATATTCCATTTTCCTTCTCCGGGCCGAAATTTATAGTAATTCTGTCATGATGGTCTTTCAAGTTCAACGTATACGTAATGCTCCACGTGCTTCTGGCTTGGTTTGTTAAAAGGTGGGTTAGGGGGCCTTCATGGGCAGAAAATAAATGATGATCATTCATCAATGTTCCCAGTTGGTTTACATGCTATGTACACGCTGTTTACGACCACTGAAGCAAGGTGGCAGTACGCGCGACATTCTTTATCTGACACCTGGCTTTCGTGGAAATATCATGGAAATTTCCACAAGCCATGATATCAAGTTTCCCCACTGCTTGAGGTCGTGCTTTTTTTTTTATTCTTCATTACGAACATCAATTTGTTCAACTTGAAAAGTGTAGATAATTTGCTTTGAGGGAGTGTTTCTTTCTTTTTTTTTTTCATTGCAGCATCGGTAACATTTTGTTTTGTTCATCGTCCGTGCATGGCAGGGGTTCATGGGAGGAGAACGATAGGAATGACTGGGGAGAAAATAATCTGCAAAGAAGGAAGCATCTTTTGAGCGAGCTGTCTTTGTTTTTCTCTACACCAGCATCAGTTATCGCCACCAGGATTCATTTTTTTTTTCGTTACTCCGCCAGATTAATGATAAAATGATGCTAGATTCTTTATTCTGAAGGTTCGTTAATCCAAGAATGATTAAGAAAATATGTCCGTTCATTTCACGACGAAATCAGTTTTGTCATTTCGAACGTTCTGCCAGTGAAATTTCGGAATAAAACGACGGCACAAAACAGCGTGTTTTCGTACTCTAAGGGTCTGTTATTCCGACAGAAGTAGTAATGATGAAATAATAAATTGTAGATTCTTTATTCTGAAAGTTCGTTAACCGAAAATTGAATAAAGAAAAATGTCCGTAAATTTCAAAACGAAATCAGTGCGTCATTTCAAACGTTTTGCCAGTGAAATTTTGGAATAAAACGACTGCCCCAAAACAGTTGCAGTTTTCTTACTCTGAGGGTTCGTTGCTCCGACAGATTTATGATAAAATAATGCTAGATTCCCTATTCTGAAGGTTCGTTAATCCAAAAAATGATTAGAAAAAATGTCCGTTCATTTCACAACGAAATCAGTTTTGTTATTTCGAACGTTTCTGTCAGTGAAATTTCGGAATAAAACGACGGCACAAAACAGCGTGTTTTCGTACTCTATAAGGGTCTGTTATTCCGACAGAAGTAGTAATGATGAAATAATAATAGATTCTTTATTCTGAAGGTTCGTTAACCGAAAATTGAATAAAGAAAAATGTCCGTAAATTTCAAAACGAAATCAGTGCGTCATTTCGAACGTTTTGGCAGTGAAATTTGGAATAAAACTGCCCAAAAAACAGTTGCACTTTTCTTACTCTTAGGGTTCGTTACTCCGACAGATTAATGAAAAAATAATACTATATTCCTTATTCTGAAGGTTCGTTAATCCAAAAATGATTTTAAAAAATGTCCGTTCATTTCACAATGAAATCAATTTTGTTATTTCGAACGTTTCCGTCATTGAAATTTCAGAATAAAACGACGGCCCCAAAACGGTTACAGTTTTCTTTTACTCTGAAGGTTCGTTACTGAGAAAGAATAACGATATAATACTTTAGATTCTTAAGTCTGAACGATCGTTAATCGGAAAACGATAAAGAAGAAATGAAAACGGTTACAGTTTTCTAACCCTCAAGGTTCGTTACTCAGAAAGAATAATGGCAAAATAATACTCTACATTCTTAATTCTGAATGATCGTTAATAGAAAAATTATAAAGGAGAAAATATTCGTTTATATCCAAACGAAATCAGTTTTGTTATTTCGAATGTTCTGCCAGTATAATTTCGGAATACAACAACGGCCCCAAAAGGGTGTTTTCTTATTCTGAAGGTTTGTTATTCTGAAACAATAACGATGATAGATGATAGATTCCTTTCTGAAGGTTCGTTGATCGGAAAATAATAAAGAAAAAATGCTTGTTAATCTTCGAACGAAATCAGTTTTATTTTGAACATTCATCTGTAGTACCGACCTTTGGTGTTGTTGTTGTTTTCGATTACAAACCTTCGAAGTACTCAGTAATGAATCGTTTCATTTTATGATTAAACAAACCTTCGGAATAATGACCATCATTACATTTTTGTATGATATCTCTTTGATGTCACGGCCAAACTACCGCAGTATACCCAGAAATGAAAGTGCAACGATGTCCCGAAAGTTCTCGATCGCTTCTCGCGCATCTGCATGCAATAGGCCTACCACGTGGTCGAGCAGACGGCGAGAAAGCAACACGGCGCGCGTTGTTGCGATGCAGAGGCGGCTAATTATTATAACAGTGAAACAGGAAAGGCCTAAAAGAAATCGGAACCTCCACCATCGGCACCTACTTCTCTTTCATT
The DNA here is from genome assembly GCF_040938485.1 of Diadema antillarum. Lineage (NCBI taxonomy): Eukaryota > Metazoa > Echinodermata > Echinoidea > Diadematoida > Diadematidae > Diadema > Diadema antillarum. The sequence continues at coordinate 500,717 of NW_027271378.1, forward strand.
TATTATTTAGGAACTGCCGCTAACAAAAGGTATGGAGTTTCTGCATTGTTTCTGTGAGAATATGCTCCTCACAACGTTCATTACATCTCCGTGAAAATGTCGCATTTAGTGGCATTTTAGCGGCGATTTATCTGTGTTGTATTGAGCATTAGCGAAGGCTTCCGCGCTTTGCGCGGGAGGGGCATCCCCCCTCCCGTACCCACCCCCAGAACAGCGCGCATAAATGCCGACAAGCGTGAAGAAATTCCTGGCGAGAACCCTGTTACCTCTCGTCTACAGCAGGTCATTGCAGCAAATGGGTGCTGCACTAAGTACTAGAGACACACCCTAGTGGGTTGAGTAACGTTACAACCTGTAACCTGTTTTTTGTGCATGTAAACGTTCAAATTTTGGATGGACGATTAATAAAATTTGGCATTCACCTCAGAACATGTGCATGTGGCTTTTCATTTGTCATTATTTGTGTATTTATCCATGTGTATTTATAGGGGGTTGAATAATTTTGCAACGTGGTTTTTGTTTGAAGATTGCAATTTTGGATGGACTATGAAGTAAATCTTGACTTTTGTTTTGGTATTCAATTGTGATAAACAATCTGTTGACTACGTGAATGATTTAGTAACAGTCTGCAGTTGCAATGTTATTCTTATCGCCAAAGTGTCAAAAATGCGTGGGGGGTTGAGTAATTTTGCTGCCAACTGTACATAACACATGACTGATCAATATCAAACGTAATTTTCATCTGAACACTTTGCAGCATTGTTACAATTTTTTGGTTAATCCATCATGACTGTATGGAAAGTTAAAAAACAGCATAAATAAAGGCATGTGCTGGTGACTTTTGAGTTAGAGGCACAGATTCTTTATAACATAGCTTATGATAACATTGGTTTTGCTATGATTAACCCATTGAGAAGGACTTGATCTTGCTATAGTATGCGTTCCCCAAAAACAGCTGCCTGGGTATACTCGGAACTAACAGGCTAAGGGCATAGCTGTCAATTTGCCTCTTTTACACCGAACACATGGAATTACAAAGATTGTTCTTGTTTTGGGTATTTTAAATCGGAAACTCACCAAGCTGTTCAAGCATCTTGTCGCATTCATCAAGAATGAAGTGCTTAACCTGCTTCAGGTTGAGGATCTTCTGGCGCCCTAGGGCCAGCAGGCGGCCCGGCGTGCCCACTACGATGTGGGGGCAGTTGGTCTTGATCGTCTGCTCGTCGTTCTTGATGCTGAGGCCGCCGAAGAACACACCCACCTTCACAGAGGGCATGTACTTGCTGAAGCGCTCGTACTCCTTTGCGATCTGGAAGGCCAGCTCACGAGTGTGGCACATCACCAACACGGAGACCTGCAGCAGAGAAAAGAGAAATATCCACTCATTTGTCTGAACTGAATTCTTATCTCCTAAAAAATTCTCAAATAGTCTAAAACCCATGCCAAGAACCAGTTCCATGATTACAAACAATTTGCAAAGACACTCACAGAAGCACTAATTTGTCCATCTATTCTCTTTGTAAATTTTGCATCTACTTGGGGGCGTAGGGTTAACCAATAAATATACCTTTTTCCTACTTGGGCCACCTTGTGCATAAATCCAGAATCTCACAACCATGTTCTTACAACACTTGTTAATCCAAATCCATCTGGACACTAAAAAAATAATAATAATAAAATAAACAAGGAAAAGTAGAAATTACGCGGTGCGTAATATATGTCCCGCCGGAAGTAGCATTTTGTAGCAAAATGTGCAATATAGGTAAAAAATCAAGGTCAAAGGTCAAAGAAGTCAAAGGTCAAAATTCTGTGTAAAAGTTTTGAAGCCCTCACCTAGTGCCATCACATAAAGCAAACGGAATCGAAATCGGGTTAGAAATGGCGAAGGAGTAGCATCTTATAGCCAATGTACAATACAGGTCAAAAATCAAGGTCAAAGGTCAAAGAAGGCAAAGGTCAAAATTCTGTGTAAAGTTTTGAAGCCCTCCACTAGTGCCATCACATAAAGCACGCGGAATCAAAATCGGGTTAGAAATGGCGAAGAGGTAGCATTTTGTAGCCAATGTACAATAAAGGTCAAAAATCAAGGTCAAAGAACAAAGAAGGCAAAGGTCAAAATTCTGTGTAGAAGTTTTGAAGCCCTCACCTAGTGCCATCACATAAAGCAAACGGAATCGAAATCGGGTTAGAAATGGCGAAGGAGTAGCATTTTGTAGCAAAATGTACAATATAGGTCAAAAATCAAGGTCAAAGGTCAAAGAAGGCAAAGGTCAAAATTCTGTGTAGAAGTTTTAAAGCCCTCACCTAGTGCCATCACATAAAGCAAACGGAATCGAAATCGGGTTAGAAATGGCGAAGGAGTAGCATTTTGTAGCAAAATATAGGTCAAAAATCAAGGTCAAAGGTCAAAGAAGGCAAAGGTCAAAATTCTGTGTAGAAGTTTTGAAGCCCTCACCTAGTGCCATCACATAAAGCAAACGGAATCGAAATCGGGTTAGAAATGGCGAAGGAGTAGCATTTTGTAGCAAAATGTACAATATAGGTCAAAAATCAAGGTCAAAGGTCAAAGAAGTCAAAGGTCAAAATTCCGTGTAGAAGTTTTGAAGCCCTCACCTAGTGCCATCATATAAAGCAAAAGGAATCGAAATCGGGTTAGAAATGGCGAAGGAGTAGCATTTTGTAGCAAAATGTACAATATAGGTCAAAGGTCAAGGTCAAAGGTCACAACTGAAATTCTGTGTAGAAGTTTCAAAGCTCCCATGTAGTGCTATCATATAAAGCAAACAGAATCAAAATTGGCTCATAAATGACAGAGAAGTAGCAAATTGAAGATTTTGATCACACACGGACGCACACACGGACACACGGACGGACACACGGACAGACACACGGACGGACACACGGACAGACACACGGACGGACACACGGACGGACGGACACACACACGTACGGAGCCCGTTTCATAGTCCCCTGCTCGAACTCGTTCGGCGGGGACAATAAGCTTCTCAGTTAAAGCCTGTATAATGAATGAAAAACAATAAACACTATGTGTCAGAAAAGTTCTTCTCACCTGGCCATCAACTGGGTCTAGCTGCTGAAGGGTGGCCAAAACAAAGACGGCAGTCTTACCCATACCAGACTTTGCCTGGCACAAGACATCCATACCAAGAATGGCTTGGGGAATGCATTCATGCTGAACTGTGGATAAAAGAGCAAGATATCATGTTTAAGCATTAGATTTTCATGGAGTCACAAAATGATTTATCTGAAAAAAGCATGAGTAACGATTTTCAGAGGTAAGGTTGGCTTCCCGGCGTCAAAATATTTATCTCAACTTGCAAAAATCAAGCAAGTGGAGTCTACAATTATCATTCCCATCGGTCCTATCAACAGATTGTATCTATCTGCTTTATACTTCACCTGGCAGAAACTTAAATATTTAACAAAAATGACTCGATTTACATTTCACAGAACATGTGACAGACAACACAACACTCTCTTACTCAGGGTATTACGATAAAATCCTTGGTTAAGGAGGCCAATGGCAAAAATGGTAACAACAACAACAACAACAACAAAAAAAGGGTGAATGATGCTTGAAAAAGGCTGGCTGGGATGTGGGTTTACACCTGCAGTTCTGACTCTCTACACACATTGCACACTTCACATCTCGGCCAGGTTTATTCACCTTCTGACGGATGTTCAAAACCACAGTCAACAATAGCACGCAGCAATTCGGGCTTGAGCAAGAAGTCACGGAACCCGGAACTGTGGATGGATACGTATCCCTTGGCTTTGCCTTCCTTCTGCTGCTTGACTGCTGCATCTCCACCTGCATCGGCAGTCTCCTGTGCCTCATCATCTTCGTAGTCCAACAGTTCTTGATCGTTGTCGTCAGCCATGTTGATGTATGGAGATGATGTAGATTTGTAGTACAACTGTGCTGTGATAGTACAAAGAAAGACAAGAAATTGTAATTCTGAATTGAGTTGAATTTAATTCATATTGTTCAGCAAAAATTAAATAAAAAAATAATTTAGGCCTACACTGTGACAATGATTCAAAAAATCCTGAAAAAGTACAGTCTAAAGATTTTAAATATGGAAAACAAACTGAAGGGAAGTAGCCAATGCCTGGGGAATTAAAGTTTTCTCAAAAGCGGGCTGGCTGGTCAACCAACCTAGGCCCTAGGTAAATTGTAAGAAGTGAAAAAATAACCAGGCGTACGCGCGCGCGTACGCATATTGCATAGGGTCTACGATGAGAAGCGAAGCGGGTCCCGGAGCCTAACTGGTGGTGGTACACTATTCGTTTACTCAAGTATTCTGCATGCACTCGGCAATGAAATTATCACAATAATTTCATTATTCATGGCTACAGTTGCATCTTAAAGGGTGTGTACAGTTCTGGTCGAGGTAAGGATTTAGGTTTTAACGTTTTGCGAGATATTCAGAAAACACTCTAAGTTAGGCCTAGGCCCTATGTAATGTTACATGAGATGTCAAACAGCATGCCATTCTAAGGGGTATCAAAAGTTTATTTGATGAAAATCGGTTTTGAAATAGCCGAGATATCCAAAAACAAGGTGAAACAAAGAGATCATAATAAAAGACGTGGCCTGTAGTCTTTTTATCACTTTTTTGGATATCTCAGCCATTTGAAAACCAATATTCATCAAATAAACATGGGATCCTTCTTAAAATTACATGCTCTTTCATATGTTTCATAGAGGTTTCTCAGTAGAATTATCTCACTTAATTAGGAATGTTCAAAACATGAATCCCCACCTAAACCAGTGCTGTACAGCCCCTTTAATGCCATCGTAGAGAAGCTGAAACGTGTGTATATATAACATCTGTCACCCAAAATATCAACTTGTCGGTCAGTACAGGAAAAAGAAGGGGAAAAAAAGTACACATTTACAGTACGGACAGGCCTGCTGCTTCTTCAAATATCTTGCACAAAGCATCTACTACGTGACTACGAATATAGTAGTAGTCCGTGCGATTGGTCATCAGCTACGCTTTTCACATAACATTTAGTTTCCCTTCATTGCATTTAATTGATCACGATCGACTTCTGAATACACGTAATAGTTTGATACATGTATAAAGTACTTTATAATTCAATATTTTTGATGAATGATAAGTTGTATCTGCGATTTAGTTGGATTTCACTTACGTTTTCAAGCAGTCTCTCCTCACTCTTCAAGCTGTTCAAACGCAACCAACAAGAAGACGTAAACGCACGCACGCGCACGCACTGCATCGCCGCGCACGCGATCGATCCAAGCATGTTTGATAACTTACCGTTAGCATACTGAGTACATACGGTTTACGTGCGCGCGTTTTTGGTGGTACATAATTATACACTACTGGCTACGAGTATGGTACGTACGGTTGACGTAAACCAGGGAGGTGGGAATCAAAGAGGGTGGAATATTGTGGGAATTCCCACCTTCCTGCGTAAACCTACGTGACTCGTGCGTATCAGTGCCCCCCCCCCCCCCCAATGACTACTAGTATACTGTACTTTGTAGGTCCGTGGTAGTAGGGCCTACCTCACAATCATTTACTAAAGTATTTCAAATTCTTGTATGTGTGTGTGAGTGACTAACAGCTACTAACGTGTCAACCAAAGGGTCAGAAAAATCACAAAAATGTTGTTCTACATAAGACGACTAAATCCGCCCCTGCTACAATGTAGTACAATGTAGGCCTACTGGATTGTGACATAGTACGGCACTGTATCATTGATGAGGGGGAGTTGTCCGTAACTCATTAATGGACGGAAAGCAATGTTTGTTTTTTATTTCATTTCTCATGATGTACAAAAGTGCCCAAAAGCATGACCCACAGAGCCTGACATCATAATCATCATCTATATTGTGGAGTATAGTCGATCAGATCGTTGCAAGTAAACATGGTTAATACATTTCATGACTATATTATTTTTGTTTGAAATTTGTGTTGGTTTGAGACTTGAGAGCTCTGTTTTTTTCTTCTGTTGTTATCTTTCACATGAGTTTTCTTTTAAATCATGGATTGTTTTACACATTATAATCAATATTTAATCATTTCAATCGTTAATTTCTTTGTTCCTCCAATGCTCCTTGGGACGACTACTAGTATTCAATACCGCTGTACAATTACCCTCCGGACATCTACCCCCAGGACAATTGCTCTCTAGGACAATTACCTCCTCACCCCATGTAAGCCGATAGAAAGAAAAGGAAGAGAGAGAAGAAAATAAAGAGAAAACAAAAGAAGGGTTGAAACAGAGAACAACAAATGGCAAGATGGAAAACAAAAATGAAGCAAGAAGGTTTATGACAGCTATAAAAGAAGAAAGGGTAAAATAATGAAATATGAACGAGTATAAAAGGAAGTAAGATGAAGGGGAAAAAACAAATAGAATGACCGGGAAAATCTGAAAGAGAAGATGAAAGAAGAAGAATACGTAAGGAAAGATAAAATGGGCAAATGAAATATGGATGCATAGGGAATGATAAAAAAGAGATGATAGAATGCTCAAAACAATGAATAACATAAGAAAATAAAAAGCAGAAAAACTAACAAAGACAGATACAGAAGGTGATCCGAGAGGATACTCGGATCACCTAAAAAATAATGAAATGCACGCCAAAGGTAACCCTTTTACATCCATGGTCAAACTGAGAAATGTGTATATTAAGCTCAGATCCACAACGTTGTAACTGAGCAATATCAAATCGGCATTATGAACAAAATTAACATGTTTGGATAACATGATTTGATGTGTTACGTACCTGGTTCAAGCTTCAAAAAGTGAATGAGACAGTACCTAGGAAGAATTGTTTCAGGAAGTGATTTTTACCCTTTGGGATCTATACCCATGCATGTTCTTTTATAATTTAGATGAGGGCAGGTATCGTCCATACTCCATTATAGGGGAGATTGTGATGGGTGGTCATCAGGATAGTAATTTGTTCGGGGATGAAGTAATTGTCCATGGGGCAATCATCCCTAGGGATAATTGTCCGAAAGGGAAGGGGTACAAGTATTGTAGGACCCTGTTTATTTTCCTTGAGAGTATAGGCCTACTAATACAGCAATACATGATCTAGTAGTCTTAGTGTTTATACAGTTTGTTTTTCTGAAGGTTCATTAGTCCAGAACTGAAATAAAGTTTGCCATTCCCAAGTTCACACACTATAGCCTAGGCCTAGATATATCTGCATCTTTGGAGTGACAAATCTTCTTTTTTTTTTCAATTTTTAGGATGAATGAGTCGCTGGAATAACAAACATTATTTCAATTTTAGAATTCTATGAACCTTCAGATTAATGAACCTTCGGAATTGTGGCGGGGTCAATGAATAAGAATTTTTATGCTTCGAAGTAATGAACCTAGCTCATTTCATTTTCGCAATAACATGGGTGATGGTTATGATTGTACAGGAGTAGTTGTCAGGGGGTCATCCAGGGTCATTGGTGGCATGCCCAGTGTGGACGTTTTCAAAAGTGGGGGGGGGGGGGCACTTCAGGCTTCTGGTGCCATTTCCAGGTTTCTTCAGCTGACAAGTAAAGAAAAAAAGAAAAACTTTTTCAACTTTCAAGCTCAAAAAGCTCAACTCTGTAGATCTTTGGAACAGCGAAAAAACAAAGCCGTAGGTCCTATACCACGCTCACACTTCAAGGTTTCTATCGATTTCTTTCTCTAGTGCCTGGTGCCACTTACGCACTTCCGGGGTAAAAAAAAAGTGGGGGACCCAAAATGATGACACCTATTCCTTTGCTTTGTATGGTGAAAAAAAAAAAAATGGGGAGGCACCATAGAGCTGTCAGCTGTAAAATGCAGGTGGGAGGCACATGCAGCTCCCCCCCCCCCCACCCCTCCACTACCACCACCACCACCACCACCACCACTACTTCTGGGTACTATGGTACTACCATGGAGGTAGAAATGCTTCTACCTCCATGGTACTACCAAAGATCGTAGGTGCGCGAGAGTGCTCGTGTGTGCATCTACAGTGTTAGATCCTGTCTGGTAATAGATATACGCAAGCAAGCAATGTAATGATGAGCGATCGATTGATCGGAGTGTCACGGACTGATCAAATCTACAGACTACAGACAAGTAAAACTCTTGCCACATCGCCATCCCACCAGCCAAACTCAAACTGAAGCGTTCTGATCACACACGGGTACGAAGAACGACCAAGGACACACTCTGACGGACTACAGTCACGTCAGCAACCCTAGAATCTGGAGATTACTAACACGTTGACTATTGGGACACGGACTGTTGCACGACATACAGTCCCGCACGTTCAATAAAGTGTTAGTGTCAGATTTGCTGTGTGGGCCTGTGGCCTACCTTCCTTCGGAGTTCCCTTGGCCTTATCTTGAGCTGTGACCTAACCCCGGCGCGGGGCGCTGTAACATACGTATTGGGGTCGCTGCTGCGGTTAGCTGTGACCGTGCATGTTGTGGAGCTCGTGCCAACTAACACTGTAACAGCCGTTTCCTTTTCTCGGTCTCGGCAAGAGACAGACCTTGCGCACAGTACAAAAAGCCAGTCAGGTCGAGTGTAAGACACAGGCATTCATCATGGCAAATGGTGAAAGTAACCATCCTGAACCTCTGGAGGATCCCGATGCTGGGGAAGACGGAAACAGTGATGAATCGCACACCAATCATGTCCTCCATGGCAATGAATCGCAGTCGGAACAAGATGAGCATGCTCATGATGATGATGATGACATTGAAGTAGATGTCAGTGAAGAGGTTTTGGAAGGTAAATTTTAAATCATGAAATAGTCCACCACTCCATTCACTGCCATTCATTTCGTCATAGGCATAGCCGGTGACTGTTTTCAACCTCCGTCCATAGACTTTGCACATAGTGAAGACGCACACGCAGAGCAAGAGGGGACAGATATCACGATTTGGCCTAATCAAGCAAAAGAATGCATGATCAGTACTTCCAACGAGGAAGAAGGAGGGGGTTATGTTTTAATCGGTGTTGTTGTGGTTTGCACTGTTTGCAAAATGTAAAAGACTTAGAAAGTTGTGAACAGATTTGATTGAAAATTTGCAGGAAAAGTTTATAATGACACAAAGGAATAGAAAATCTAGCTGATTAAATTTTGGTAGTGATTTCTATGCATTTTTGAATGAATTTTTAAATGTTTTGGCAGATACGGTCTATGAAATTGGGAGTTTTAATGTCAATGATATAATGAGTTAAAGCTACACATATTTGAGGCTTAGGCCAAGTAAAAAAAGAAACCAGTTTCTCGTCCTCGCGCGCATCGATTTTGGCCGCCGCGTCGATTTTTTTACTATTTACTATTTTCAAAATGGCGCTGAAAATACCAAGAAATTCATAATTCTCGTCCCAGCCCGCTCCCCGCCCGCATCGATTTTCAGTTGCCGCATCGACTTTTTTGTTATTTACTATTTTTTCTCCCGCCGAAAAAAAAAAAAAAATCGACAATTCACCTACCAATCGTGATGTCTTATTTAAGCGTCCTCTACTTAGCTGTAGTACAGCTGTAGCTTCTGTAGTGCGTATGTAATAACGCATGCATTTCACACTGCGAGCTCGGCAAGAAGGAATGACCCACAAAGCAGTTGAACTGTAGTTGGATGCGCGGGCGGGCCTGGGCTGTGATGTATAGCGCACTCGGTACGTCGTGATGTAGACAGGACGTTGAGCACCTTCTGTACATTTCTCTCGTGCTGTTGCCCGCTTCATGTGCTGCTAGATTGATTGCGCAATGTAACCACAAACCCCGTTATAACGAGGTCCGTGAGACCGGCGATACTACCTCGTTATAACCGGTACCTCGTTATAACCATACTCATCAAAAACAAAGAAAAACATAAGCATGACGTCATATACCCATCAATGAAACTTAGACATATCCTTTGCGTTGTTATTACACAATTGAGCGTTATTATTGAGAGAATAAAGGGAGATTTGTGAATTAGACGAAGAAATAGAGGCTGAAATGATAAGTTAATTCTTTATTGTAATTCTTGTTTGTGAAGCTTTTTCTAAACACCAGCGCAAATATGGGGCCAAATATATAGAGTAACATACAGGCCTTGTTTACCGTAGGCCTAACTTGCTGGGTATTTTTACGCTGTTGGTGCCCAGCGGGAATGCGATGATTTCATGAATCATTTCGGCTGTAATTGTGTACACAATCCATGTACAATGTATGATCGTTGCGCCCAAATGGATTAAAAATGCGTTCTTTATTTTCTTCCGAAAATCTCTTCGCGTTTTGTACGACCGTTCTTGAAAAATATATCTAAATGAAAAAAAAAAAATATCTAAAAAAATATCTATATGTGACAGTATTGAATGTGGGAGGTTGTCATCCTGTTTACGCAAATCTGTACCAGATCTATTCAAACTAATAAATGCGTTTGTTTCTTTTTCTGATTTAGGTTAACATGCGTCACTCAACTTTTTTACGCTACTGTCACCTGGCGAGATCGCGATGATTTCAGAGTAGTTGTTTACCGCTAACTTGCGAGGTATTTTACGCTGTTGGTGCCCAGCGGGAATTCGATAATTTCATGAATCATTTGGCTGTAATTTTATACAATGCATGATGGTTGCGCTCGAAGGGATTAAAGATGCGTTCTTTATTTTCTTCCGAAAATCTCTTCGCGAAAATCTTTGTACATCCGTTCTTGAACTGTTGAGTGCGTTTGTTTCTATTTCCGAGCACCGATTAAGTAGGTTAACATGCGTTATTCATCAATTTTTACGCTACTGTCACCCGGTGAGATCGCGATGATTTCATTAATTATTTCGGCTTTAAGCATACACACTCATATTCAAATTATCATTCGTTAAATGATAATGAACAAATCCAGATCTATTCAAACTAATACATGCGTTTGTTTCTTTTTCCGAGCACCGATTAAGTAGGTTAACATGCGTTATTCAACTATTTTTACTCTACTGTCACCTGGCAGGATCGCGATGATTTCACTAATTATTTCTGCTTTGATCATACACACTCATATTTAAATTGTCATTTGTTAAATGATAATCAAAAAATCCAGATCTATTCAAACTAATAAATGCGTTTGCTTCTTTTTCTGAACACCGATTAAGTATAGGTTAACATGCGTTACTCAACTATTTTAACGCTACTCAATAATTGTCACCCGGCGGGATCGGGGCGATGATTTTATTATTTCGGCTTTAATCATCCAAACTCATATTTGCTCAAAACCAGCAAAAGAACTGGAAGTTGGAACTAAAATCGGAAAGGATATAATGATGAGGTGCACACACATTCCAATTGTCCATTTTTGGTCATGATTTTATTGTCGCTACATGAAAAGTTTTTGAATGCGTTATCTATTTTTTTCTCGTTGCGCTGTGGTCTGACCTCATAGCACGCACGCGTTTCTCGCGAAAAAGAAAATCGAATGATTATGTTTAATGATTTAGTAGGAACATCGGAAGGTGTTCCTATGTCTTATCGCGTGATTAAGAAGAAAACATGGAAGGAACGGTTCTCTGCAAAACGGGAAAAGACGTGGATAGCGAGATTTCGGTTTCCAATGTTTCATTTGTCGCGTGTTTGAAAGCGGCAATTTGGTCAAGAAATGGAACCTCGTTATATCCGATCAAATTGCTTATGTTTTTGTTTATCATGATTTACCGAAATTGTCCTCGTTATAACCGGAATCTCGTTATAACTTAACGCGTTACAACCGATTCGTTCTGCCATTACACGCAAAGGAAAACGGGACCGACGCGATCACCTCGTTATAAGCGGTTCCTCGTTATAACCGAACTCGTTATAACGGGATTTCACTGTAGTAGAGGAGACCAGCCAGCCAGCATAGCATCGTTCTGGAGCTGGAAAAAAAAAATCGTGGAGTGATGGAGAGAACCGATCTCAAGCGCACGAGTGCACAGCGAACGGCTTTAGTATTCAACTGGTTCGTATTCTGTCTTTCAGTAAAAAGGAAATCAGGTGGTTGTTTCACAGGGTTGACAATTGGCAGTACTGTCTGCGGCATTTTAAATCCTTGAGCGAATAAGTTTTCATATGAGAAAAGATCTAACTCAGTAAGTTTGTGTTGTGTTGAAAGGCAAAAATAATGCTGTGCATTTCCAGAGATATTATGGTTGGATTCGTAGGTTCAACAAGTGATGCATAAATGTGTATATTTTATGTTAAAAAAACGTGTTTCTTTTCCATACCCTTGATATGACTGAATGAATACAGTCACAGTGTAGTTAAATTGGTATACTTGTCATGCATAAACAGCAATATACGCAGATTTGGTATTAAATTGTGCATCACTCAAATGATAAGTGGTTTATATCACTGCTGCTTCTTGGTAGCACTGTAATGATGGCCATGGAAGAAATGAAGGGAGAATGTGACTTACCTTCACAGGTACATGTTTTACAACATATGTAGTTTTGGTATACAATCATTCATCATCCAAATGATGAGTGATTATCAAATGACTTTTTAGAACATGAAGAAACATCTTTAAATGTTTAATGCTATAATGCCATATCAGTCAGTATCATTTTGACATCCATCTGCAATTATTGAACAAGCCAGTTTCAAGTTGAATGTGCTACACTTATTGTACTGTGAAGAAATGCAGATACATACCAGCTGTGTGGACACAAAAAGTCACAAACACAAATGATAAATAAAGCTGTATTTTGAATATCATGGAATTCATTTCAGTCGTACATTTGTTGAAAGACATGTTTTATACCTGTTTCAATTTATAGCACAATACATCAGAATTGCAAGTACACTGGTATCAGAAATGCCATTACAACACTAAATACCAGTATTAAGATGGCCATTTTCCCTTCGACATCTGTAGTGGAAAGAAAAAGCAAATGTATTTCTGCATGCATGAAGTTTCATTTCAAGTATGGTACATATATCTATTTGTTTGAAAATGCACATAGTGCAGGCAAGACATACACTTGGGACCTGGTCTCTCATAACACAGCTACCAGAGTGATATTTCATTTCGTAAATTGGATATAGAAAATAGTAAAGCCCTCTCTCGTTACCTTTCTCAGAATTACCGGACGAGAAACACATATTACTTTCATTTTGACAATGCTCGAAAAAATAGTAAGATATCAAATAGTAAGGACCTCCCTCATCGCCTTGCTCAAAAAACCCGGACGAGAAACTGCTTTCTTTTTTTACTTGGCCTTACATTAGGCCAAGTAAAAAAAGAAACCAGTTTCTCGTCCTCGCGCGCATCGATTTTGGCCGCCGCATCGATTTTTTTACTATTTACTATTTTCAAAATGGCGCTGAAAATACCAAGAAATTCATAATTCTCGTCCCAGCCCGCTCCCCGCCCGCATCGATTTTCAGTTGCCGCATCGACTTTTTTGTTATTTACTATTTTTTCGGCCGCCGAAAAAAAAAAAAAGATCGACAATTCACCTACCAATCGTGACGTCTCATTTCTAATTTTTACGCCTTGCGTCCTCTACTTAGCTGTAGACTGTAGTACAGCTGTAGCTTCTGTGTGTAGTGCGTATGTAATAACGCATGCATTTCACACTGCGAGCTCGGCCGATCGGCAAGAAGGAATGACCCACAAAGCAGTCGAACTGCACTGTAGTTGGATGGGCGGCGCGGCGGGCCGGCCTACTGGGCTGTGATGTACAGCGCACTCGGTACGTCGTGAACGCGATAGCGGCAACATTTTTGCGAACAATCGCTGTTATTCCACGCATATTTCGCGCGTTGTTCGTATTTTTCCCCGTTTCTGATATTTTAAGCGGATGAATTGTACTGTACAAATGCTTGTGAGGATTGTACGGTATCGAGTTTGTATACATTTTCATGTCATTGTGACTATGTGCATGTGTGTGCAGTGTCGGAAGGTACGGTGCCAGCAGGGAGGTCCACACCTCCCTGGTGCCAGTGCAGTGGCCGTGCCGCACCGTATATCGGCAAAGTGTGCGTGTTTTGTAGCTGTCCAGGGTCCCCATCCCCTGGTCTGTCACGGCGATACATTCTATTTTGCAGAGAAAATGAATGCGCTTTTCCAGCAAATGTAGAATTATTAAATGGGTGTATCTACAAAATAAATAACTTTTCCACGGATTCTGGTTTGTCTCGTATTTCTGCGGGATACTTTTCTTCACGATGTAAATTCACGGACACAGCCGTGAGTGGTATCATCTGTAGTGTGTACTGTTATACAATCATTCATCATCCAAATAATGAGTGATTATCAAATGTCTTTTTAGAACATGAAGAAACATCTTTAAACGTTTAATGCTAGAATGCCATATCAGTATCATTTTGACATCCATCTGCAATTGTACAAGCCAGTTTCCAGTTGAATGTGCTACAATTGTACTGTGAAGAACTGCAGATATACATACCAGCTGTGTGGACACAAAAAGTCACAAACACCAATAAATAAAGCTAGTGTTTTGAATATCATGGAATTTATTTCAGTCGTACATTTGTTGAAAGACATGTTTTATACCTGTTTCAATTAATAGCACAATACATCAGAATTGCAAGTACACTGGTATCAGAAAAGCCATTACAACACTAAATACCAGTATTAAGATGGTCATTTTCCCTTGACATCTGTAGTGGAAAGAAAAAGCAAATGTATTTCTGCATGCATGAAGTTTCATTACAAGTATGGCACATATATCTATTTGTTTGAAAATGCACAGAGTGCAGGCAAGACGTACACTTGGGACCTGGTCACATAACACAGCTACCAGAGTGATGTTTCATTTCATAAATTGAATATAGGAAATTGTAAAGCCCTCTCTCGTTACCTTTCTCAGAATTACCGGACGAGAAACACATATTACTTTCATTTTGACGATCCTTGAAAAAATAGTAAGATATCAAATAGTAAGGACCTCCCTCATCGCCTTGCTCAAAAAACCCGGACGAGAAACTACTTTCTTTTTTTACTTGGCCTTATATGTACATGTATGTGGTCTAAAGCGTATGCTCTGCTCGTGCTCGGGAAAGGAACCGCGTAGCTGGAAGCTGTTGACGTATACAAAAAGCTTCCATTATACATTATATTGGGAAATTGGATGATTTTCAACATGCTATCTTGATGGAAATGAGCTGCTTGGCAAAGGTCTGCACTCTGCGAGCGCTTTAATCTCGTTCATCCTCTTTCTGTGTAATCTTTCATTGGACTTCAGGTGAATGATCATTCCAATGAAGTTGGTCAACTACTGTCGGTTTGAATATTTTGGATTGATCTAATTTGTTTGCAACAGATGCCTTGGCCCTTACACGAGTAAGAGACCATGTGTAATATATCTCAAAGACCTATTTCTTATTGTCTTGCATGTAAGCACGTTGCATACAACTGTATATCACTTCTCTATGCCCCTCTGTGGTTATCTTTCCAATAATGGACAAAGTGTGTGCCACTAAGAGATGTTCATTGAAAATTACTACACACCATGTGCTCTCAGAAACTGAATGACTGTGAATGAAGTGGGAAACAAATCACAGCAATGCCATGTTGTTACATGGTTATTGGGTTTCTTATACATATGTGAGTAAAGAATTCAATTAAGAGAATATGATAAGTAAAATCTTATATTTTCCCCTATTTTGCAGAATATACAGCACTGGAAGAAACCATGGACAAGATCAATTCATGTCTTGATGAACTGGAACAGAAGAATGACGACCTCAATGTAAAGCTGAGAGCATTACTGGCAGCCAGTAGGCAGGACTATAATGAGCTGGTGTCGGCACGGGGACCAGAAGATGACCAAACAGACATGGACAGTCAAGCTGGAGGGTCATCCGTGCTCTGACTGACGAGGAGGCCATCATAACTCAACCTCACTAAGAAACCTCCTGGCTGGGTCATCATATCCACTGCTTGTTGCTCCATGTACAATTGTAGCCCCGGCTTACAGGTGTACTTGTAGGTGCCTGCAAAGTGCTCAACAGTGAAAGACCCGATGAGATCACCCCAGCTTAGCTTTGCAGACAAACTGCTCTCTGGAATACTTCTGTAAAGTTCAACAAGGTTCAAGGGAGTCAAGATATCTTATGTAACCAAATGGCAAGTAGGGATGCATATCATATTTGAACAACTTGCCATCAAAATCGTTGAGATTCAACTCTCATACCAAAAGAGTATGTAGGTATAAAACTGTACGTTTAAATGGATTTCTCTTTTATTAGAATGTGCAGTGGGGTCAACAAAACAAACATTTTAGTTTTCCATATGATATACATTTATTTGTGACTTTTGTGATGGAAAAGCAAGTGCTGTATGCATTGTCATATCTGTACAAATCAGAGCCAAAGTATCAAGATTGCGGAAGATAACAAACAATGAAATTACAGTCATTGTCATTCTGTAATGTTGCTTCTGTGTGGACAATTTGTGTTGTTAGTGCCCTCATTATTCTACATATCGTGTATGATAAGCCCCCTATGAGCTCACATTATAGCCCTTGTTGGCTTCATGCAGCCCAGACTTAACTACCAGAATGGGACCCAAGCACTTTGTGTAGGGCCTACCCTGTAGCACAGGCCGGTATCAGACCATGTACAAAGCCCTGTTGCTGGAGACGACTGGGCGGAAGAGAAGACCTAACCAGTCAGTCTTTGACAGGCCTACCTTGACTGTGGAGGAGGTAGCCTTATTACATTGACTTGAAACGGATCGAAGACGCACTACAGGATTTAATAGTGGATACCTCCTAAACTGTACTAGAGTGAGAGATTCTGTGTGAGCCCTCAACCTGACATTTGACTTGATTTCTAGTGAGGAATTTAGCGATGAAAAGTGAGTCTTGATTATGCTTCATGAGTCATTTTAAGTTTGTCATAATCTTTCTTTTGAAACCAAGGAAAAAACTAAGAAAACTAAATGTTTTGCCAATTCTTCTCGAGTACAGGGAAACCCTGTTGTAATGAGCTTATTACCAATGAGGTACAAATGTATCTCTTTTAACGAGGTGAATTCAGAGGTCCTGATTTTCCATTGCTGTGTTTAGCTGGTTTCTTTTTCATTACAATTTCAGCAAGGCACTAATGACATTGAGGTAAAATTGGCGATCCCAGCTACTTTGTCATTATGGGGTCTGTGCAAATGTGTCAGTAGTGAAACAGATAAGTGAAGGTTGGGGGAATCAAGTTTCATTACAATTTAGAATGTCCTGATTTTTTGTTTTGTCAATATTTACTTTTAAGATTAGACATCCAGACAAACTGAGCAGTTTTGAAAAGTCTTGCAGATTTTGATGTTCTTCCACAGGGAGTATGATAGCGCAACGTCGCGCTTAAAGCATATAAGGAGAATTGAAATGACATCATAACCAAATACATGTAGTAGAGATGACAGTGTCGGGTTGCCCATTTGATGTGGCATGCTAACAGCACAAACTTTGATGATGTCATAGTTTCTCATTCCACGAGGTTTCACTTCCTGTGTTGGTCTGGATCCGAGTAACAATTCAGGAAGTGAAGAGGAAATCTGTCGAGTGGTGTGTGAATCTGTGAATTACTCATCTGCTCTCACAAGCCGAAACAACTTCCTTTGTAAGTAGCATGGAGACGTGTTTACTTTATTGGAGTAGTTTTCTTCTTAATCATGTAAATACAATATTCTTGCGGGGCAGTATATGAATATGTGATATATAATGAAGTGGACATTCCAATGATATTGAAGCAATGAATCAATACCTGATGTCTGTACTGGAAAAATTATTCACTTTTTATGGCCATGCAATAAATCACTCATACAAATGTAGGTGGCATAGATATATCTTGTCCACATACAATATGGTACATAACAAAGGAAGTTCTGTTCTCATACAATTTTTTTTTTGGTGACCAATATTTGTTCATGTGAGATATTTTTGTTGCAATACATAGGAACTAGTGATCATGCAGTACTATTCAGGAGAACTTATATTGCTGAATATAATCAGAGAATAGACAAAAGAACTTGTCTTTGGTCTTCTCTTTACTGTCTTCATGTGTGTTGATATGGTGGATTCTCCGTTTAAACTGTATCCTTATAATTTCTAAAATGGTATCACGACAATTCAGCAAATATTCTCTTACTCAGCTCATCAGTAAGTGTGTGTGACAGCTACTGAGACCTTTGCTTCACTTCCGTGCCATTTGTGTGACATTGAGTTATAACTGCATTGTAGTGATGTGTAAGCATACAGTACCTGTCCAATATTTCCACAGTAAAAGAAAGAAAGAGTATTAAAAAATGGGTAGGGGAGAAAGAGAGTGACATTCACGGAGAGGAATGGGCAAGGAATAATGAAAGAATCTGGAGAGGAATGACAAAAAGAATACGAAAAGGACATGTATATTTACACTACACATGATAATACATACTACAGCTTGTATTTAATTTCTTTTGGAGAATTTATTTATTTTGGTGAATGAGCCTTTCTGTATGCAAGACTGTTTTCCAGACTTTCCAGACAGTATAGAGGCAATGCTTTTCTCTTGTAGAATTCAAGTCCTGATTTAAATCTCTTCTGTGCCCCTGCATTTTGGTTGTTGGTTTTTCGCTCACCTGAGCCAAAGGCTCAAGTGAGCTATTGCGATCGCTCTTCGTCAGGCGTGCGTCGTCCGTCGTGCGTAAACTTTTTATATTTTCATCTTCTTCTTGAGAACCCCATGACCGATTTTCACCTTCATTGGGCCCAAATTGTAAATTTTCATCTTTTTCGTGAAAATAAAAACCATAGTGAATTTTCACCAAACTTGGCAGGTAGCATCTCTAGGGGGATAGAATCTCAATCCCATCATATGGGCACCATGCTCCATCTGGGCAGGGGGGGGGGGGGGGGGGGGGGCAGGGGGCAGGGGGCCTACACTGGGCCCAAATTGTAAATGTTCATGGTATCTTTTTCTTGAAAATCTCATGATGAGTTTTCACCAAACTTAGCAGGTAGCCCAACCCCCCCCGGAATCTTTACAGATTTTCTCTAGAACCAGTAGTGATTGAGCTAAGTTAATACAATAACTCAGTATATTGGTGACTGTTGTTTCAAGTTTGTTTATGGCAGAATCAAGGTTGCCCCCCCCCCCCCCCCCCCCCCCCCGAACCCAGTGGGGTGGGATGGGTCCAAATGGGGACTTAAAATTGTACATGTTCATATTCTTCTTGAAAATCTTCTTGAACACCCCTTGATGAATATTCACCAAACTTGGCAGGTAGCATGCCAAGGGATTAAGATCTCAATTTGTTCAACAGGGCACCATGCTCCCCTTGGGGGCCCCTGGGGGCCCCTAATCCCCCAACAATATTTACAACCAGAAGAGATAGAGCATAGTCCAATATTCTATAAAGTTCAGTGTACTTGGCAGATATTTTTACCAGTGTGATGGAATATGCAAATGGACACCATGCCCCCAGCTCTCAAAGCTAACCCCCATGACAAGTTTCCATTGTTCTCAGGTAAGTCTACTAGAATGCATGGAAGGTGAACTTGCGATACTCGGGTGAACGCTAGACCCCCGGGTCTCTTGTTTTTTTCTGCTTTGTTGTTGCTCAAGTACCAATTGCTTGATACATGTATTTGCAATTAAATACATGTATGCAATTTCTGTATTTTACTTATCATCTCATAGTACATTGTATCACTTCACAAAAATTTAGTGTGATTTTGTGATGATTATCATCAGTATTATCATTATTGACATCATCGTCAGCTTCCTCACTGATGTAAAATACCAACCCTTTATCATCAACAATCTACAATGTCACACAGCAGTGACACGACATTTGCTCCTAGTCTTATTTCTCCAAGGACTTAAGGGTTAGTGTTAGGGTGGTGGTAGGGTTTTAGGTTTAGTTTGATGTGAGGATTAGAATTAGGGCTATGTTTGTGGGCAGAAAATGTGTTTGGCCTAGCATGCAGATACAATGTACTGTATTTCAAGGGAGCAATTGTCGCCATAGCAAATGTCATGGAACCACCACAGCAGATAACTCACATAATTAAAGAAAAAACAAGGAAAAGTAGAAATTACGCGGTGCGTAACATATGTCCCCGCCGGAAGTAGCATTTTGTAACAAAATGTGCAATATAGGTAAAAAATCAAGGTCAAAGGTCAAAGAAGTCAAAGGTCAAAATTCTGTGTAGAAGTTTTGAAGCCCTCACCTAGTGCCATCACATAAAGCAAATGGAATCGAAATTGGGTTAGAAATGGCGAAGGAGTAGCATTTTGTAGCCAATGTACAATATAGGTCAAAAATCAAGGTCAAAGGTCAAAGAAGACAAAGGTCAAAATTCTGTGTAGAAGTTTTGAAGCCCTCACCTAGTGCTATCACATAAAGCAAACGGAATCGAAATCGGGTTAGAAATGGCGCAGGAGTAGCATTCTGTAGCAAAATGCACAATATAGGTCAAAAATCAAGGTCAAAGGTCAAAGAAGTCAAAGGTCAAAATTCTGTGTAGAAGTTTTGAAGCCCTCAACTAGTGCCATCATATAAAGCAAACGGAATCGAAATCGGGTTAAAAATGGCGAAGGAGTAGCATTTCGTAGCAAAATGTACAATATAGGTCAAAAATCAAGGTCAAAGGTCAAAGAAGTCAAAGGTCAAAATTCTGTGTAGAAGTTTTGAAGCCCTCACCTAGTGCCATCACATAAAGCAAACGGAATCGAAATCGGGTTAGAAATGGCGAAGGAGTAGCATTTTGTAGCAAAATGTACAATATAGGTCAAAAAATCAAGGTCAAAGGTCAAAGAAGTCAAAGGTCAAAATTCTGTGTAGAAGTTTTGAAGCCCTCACCTAGTGCCATCACATAAAGCAAACGGAATCGAAATCGGGTTAGAAATGGCGAAGGAGTAGCATTTTGTAGCAAAATGTACAATATAGGTCAAAGGTCAAGGTCAAAGGTCACGACTGAAATTCTGTGTAGAAGTTTCAAAGCTCCCATGTAGTGCTATCATATAAAGCAAACAGAATCAAAATTGGCTCATAAATGACAGAGAAGTAGCAAATTGAAGATTTTGATCACACACGGACGCACACACGGACACACGGACACACGGACGGACGGACGGACGGACGGACACACGGACACACACACGTACGGAGCCCGTTTCATAGTCCCCTGCTCGAACTCGTTCGGCGGGGACAAAAAAAGACTGGAAGTACTGTAAAACATAATATATTTGCAGCATGAAATTTTCACGAATTGGAGCCGACAGCCTTTTTTGAAGCATGAAATTTTCGCGAATTGCCACTGGCATTCAACGCATATAGTGTAGACAAGAACTTTCGAAAGCATTTTAATTTCGCGAATCTTGGCGCTAAATTAAAGTGCAAGGGAACATTCCTCACTTTACACTAGTCTCGAATGTGATAGTAGGGCTGTTTTGATTTTGCAAAGAGAACATCCGATCTTGACATCAACCTCGCTTTGACTTCTGTTTCGTCAAAATCTGCACAGCTCCGTCCAGAAATGAGCTTGGCTCACATGCCATGGTGACTACAGGAAATACAGGGACATGACTCAAAAAGTGATCATACTTGATAAAGATATTTTTATTAAAAATTTCAATTGCATACAAGATGTGAAATCATACAAATTAAGAGATAAACAAAACACGAAGGAAAAACTCATAGCTCATGGATTTGAACTGTGATAAGTTCCTTCCGTTGTGAGTTCCCTGAGAGTATGTAATACATATATGGTAAATGTATTCTGACCCTCATGAAACACATTCTTTATAATGATGTCACTTTAACAATAGAAAGTTCATACTTGCCTACCTTAACCATATAAAAAAATATACAATTCCTCAAAATGTGAGACATGATCACTCTTCATCTTTGTTACAAATTGAGTCCAGGAGAGCTGCCACTATTTTGTTCTTGCATGGTGTGGACCCTAATGGTAGAAAGTACTCTGATTATTGTACTATCACAAGTGTAGCTCTTGATAAATTCTCTATGACACTGCATACATCACAACACTTTCCATACATGTACAAGGAATTTGAGATTTGCACCTGTGTTACCTACAGAAAAGAACAGGAGAGGTATAGCCCAGATAGGTACTGACGTATCCTTGTCACTATTTTTTTTTCTTTAATTGGCAGTAGTCCAGTACTGGCAGTAGAGATGTTAGGCAGGACACTAATTAGGTCATGTCTCAATATTTTTGAAAGTGTGCCACAATACCAGTACACATGCCGATATGTGGCAGAGTTTTTGGTTCTTGATTCACATCTATGAATGCTTTTGTAAATAAAGTACAACCTATGTGAAAGTACTTAATTCATGCTCCATAAAATTGAGAACGATATTATCTGTCACTACATCACAAATCAACATGGAATTGTACAAGCACATATACCTAAAATGATTTGCATTGATTTTGATTACAGCATTCTATATAGACTTCCTCACACACAAATTAATAAACTTTCATCAAAAAGAATCCCAAACTCAACAACAAGATTACTAAATCATGTTCATAAATGTGACCTCATCACCCTAATCTTATGTGAAATACACTGGCTGCATATATAAAACCGGGCTAAAGTCCAGATTCTTTCATCAACTTTCTTTTGCTCACCAGGTTTTGGCCCATTATCTCTGCACAAAGAACTCGTCCAAAAATATCAACAAGGTAGAAATCATCTTTTAAAGTCCAAATCTCTCATCGTTGCAACCCCTTGTCATGACAAAATTTGATGGAGCATGAGTTTTGGCAGTGGCAGCGGCAGGACTGGAATGGTCTCCCTGGTGATATCACATATACAAAAGCATTTTAATTCTCTTAGAATGATGCAAAAAACACATTTATCATTTTACAATAAAATGTTCTATCTTTCAATACCACTCTAGATCTCACTATATCAATAGAGGGGATCCCCCCCCCCCCTCCATCATCTACTCTTTCTTGTCTCTTTTCTTCAACTGTACATAGAGACTTCTTTCAAAATGAGATATGAGCTATAAAAAAAAAAAACATTTCATCAATATTATAATTGGTTTGCCCAGAGCTCCATATTGAAAAAAAAAAACAACAATAATTATGGTGGAAGACTATTCAAAAAAATATAACAAGGCTGCACAACAGAGAGAGAAAGAAAGAGAGAGATAGGAAAAAAAAAAGAGCATAGGGTGCGAGCAGTCCTTTAAATTTGAGTCAATCAGGATTATTATTAGTTAGTATTCTTTGCTTGGTTGCCCCAATCTCTTATACTTCAATGATCATGAACTAAAGAGACAAATGTATTACATAAATGCATAAAAAAATGAACAGATAAAACACACATGGCACTTATTGGTCATATGATGCAGAACTGTGCAATTCTTAATATGAATATTATCATGAAGGAAAAAAAATGGATAGTTTGATAAAGAGTAACTCCTTTTCAAGAAACTTTCTGCTGCACTAAAAAATGACATCTACCAGTATTTGACCCCAAAAGACGAAAAGACTGAGAATTCACTGTGTTCTGGTGTAGCATACACATGCAGTAACAGAGGAAAAAAAAGTAAGGCATGCTTTGAAAGAAGACAATGGCACCCTTTGTTAGGATCTGGGAAAAGTGTGGAGGAACCATCCAGTACTGTTAGGGTAATACATATTGAAGATCTGTACGAGGTTCGTCATTGGTCTTTGTTCACATTGGACCAAATCTTGCATTGTAGTTATTCACCATAGCCATCGTTCAAATAGGTTCGAACAGCAACAACAAAATACATCCACGTACAAGCCAGCAATGCTACACTGTATGATGAGATACTCAAGACGGCAGAATTCTCCTCTTCATAACAAAATCTCCTGCGAACAAAAAAAGTCCATACGTTGCTTCACAAATATACAAAGGGTAGAAGGACTACAGACTGTTGTGACACATTGTACCCCATTTACTGACTCCCATTTTCATAAAGCACACTTTTATGAAGGAAGGCCTAAAACTCACTCATCTTTAGATCCTACATGTAACTCCTGCACAAACACACACACACACACTCACACACACATACACACACAGTTGTAAACAGCTACACGTATGCACATGCATTGTAAATTCATATGGACAAACGGGGCAATATAGCCTTCAAGACAAGACACACACGTAGAAATTACTTTCACCCAATAGATCGCCTTTAACATACCTGTAATATAAACTGTGTCTAAAAGGCAACATCGTGTGGGAATGACTTGTCATAATCTTTGGTATACCGGTACTGTTTTAATACTCTTCTTTTGGCAATCATTGATATTGCAGAAATATTCAAGTAAAGTTATAGAGTTCTGGTGGGGGGGGCGAAGGTTACATGTTATTTTACAGAATGCACCTCACTTTATATAGAATGGAATCTCCCAAATATCGCCATTGCAGAGATCAACTAATTTGACTAGTTGCAAATGACATGATTTTGTATTGGGTTATTAATGAATCAAGTACCTGACTACGCAACAACACATACTGTACTGTGTTAATTTACCAATTGGACACTTCAGGTTCAGGCCATTATCTTTCTAGGCAGCATGAAACAAGGGCATTTGGATAAAGTTGGGCTTTGAAACTTCATTAGAAGTCCTATGAACAATATTCGTCCATTACTTGAAAAGGAATCTATACGCAATAATACAGTGCTGTCAATGGGACCACTCTGGCTACAAAACATCACAACATGAGAACTTGAGACGTTTTGCAATACACATCCTCACTACTCTGAAAACTCACAATACTAGCTTCGACCCAAAAAAACTGAGAAGTTTCTGAAAGAACTGCACATTACTCATTCGACCATTCCAAGCATGCTGTTCTGTACGTGTGAAAGGCGAGTGGATAGATGCAAATAGCGCAGTTGCAGATATGAAACTCTCCGATACAGCCACTTTCATGTCTAATTGTCACATGCTATAATAGGAGGAGAGGGAGCGGAAGTCATGTGAGCGTAAACGCAATTTTTGTGCTGCGTGCTGTCTCATTACAAAACACCTGACAAAGCTTTGTGCCAAGTCAGAAAAATTGCACTCTGGTTTGAAATTTTTGGTGTGAAGTTTCCTGAGGAAAGTGGGAGAGCTGCTCCGTTCAACTTTTACCCAAGTTTTGGGATTTTTCTAACTTCACAAGTTTTTAAGCCCCATGAGAATGGCCCGTATGTTCAAGAATCAAAACCGGAGAGATTCCAGAAAACTTTTGGGAGGACTATCGTGAGCCGCACCCTGGTGGGTGAAATCAGATTCCAATCGTGGCAGCTTTCACATTCATCCCTCATGCTTCCAAGAAATAGTCACTGAAACAATTTCATGAAGCCTCCAGCAAAATCAAGAAGAACTGGCAGGTACTGCAATACAATCTACTTAATCAACAAGGACATAAAGGAATGATTCATGAAGAATACTTGCAAAGTTCTTGTGTCGTGCCACATGCACAAGTACCGAAAATTCAATTCAGTACACAGCTTCTACAACAGAGAAGTACTCAGAAAGACTGACCTAGAATCACTCAGATTTTGTTATCTACACTTGCTATTTACTTGCAATCTACAAGAGTAATTCATTCGTTATGCTACTTTCTTCACAAATTTGACGCATCGATGGCGAGTTTCGTGATGAAGAAAAAGGGCAGTGAAAATGAAAAAGAATTACAAACACACACAAGTAAGACTCATAATTACTTCCAAACTCACTTATTACAATGTTACCCTGTACTGCACAAAAATTCCTGCCGGCCACCTCTTGTAATGGACTATAATCCAAGCATTAGTAATTTTTAATCATCACAGGTACGTTACAACCACTTGGCGACTCATAACCTCCAAGCAAGCCCGAGTCACCTGAACAATACTTTGTTGGCATTTCAGTCAGTTTTGTTCAGACTGTGGCTTGTCCACATATATAGCTGATCCTTGTCGCCCAATCTCTAGTTGTAGATGCCCTTTATTCTCTGGTTGGTGGGGTCAAAGGGACTCTTGAGGTGGATCTGGGCCGGGTGGACATCCCCCATTCTCTCCAGGGTGTACTCCCCTTCCTTCAAGTAGCTGTTCGTCACCTTCCCACCGTCCGGCCGCATCACGTAGCCGTAGCCGAGGCTCTTGTTGAGCTCAAAGGCAAACTCGGCACGGCGCAGGAAGCCGACGACCTCGTCGTTGCGGCGGATCAGCTCGTGACCCAAGAGGGGTAGAGAGCTGCAGGGGAGAAAGATACAATCGACAGAAGAGATTGGAACCTGCCCTAACCCGGGAAGGGGGGGGGGGGGGGGCATGGCACGTCAAATGAAAACCTTCACTGGTTAATATGGCCGGTGCCTGCAGGCACTGCTAGGTTGACTAAAACAAGACAAAATCAGTACCTTGCCTGAGGACACTCCAGCTGTTCCGGGTTGGATAAGGTATTACCTACAAAAGTAGAATATCTCAATCCTTTAGAGCATTAGATTTGCAGGCAGGTGACACATGCCATGACAAGTACACCATATTGCAACCTCAATGTAACACACCGTCAGGTTTTGTCGTTAACTATCACTTCAGGAGTCTTATGAAAAATTATTTTCTTTCTTTTTTTATATGTACAGAAATATTAT
Source organism: Diadema antillarum (assembly GCF_040938485.1). Lineage (NCBI taxonomy): Eukaryota > Metazoa > Echinodermata > Echinoidea > Diadematoida > Diadematidae > Diadema > Diadema antillarum. The sequence goes on from NW_027271378.1 coordinate 527,294, forward strand.
ATGTAATGCAACTTACTTGAACGACCGCATAAAAAAAAGTTGATTCATGAAAGTTATAACCTTTGGGCCAGAAGGAGCTACGTGATGGGACAGAAATAAGGCTGCCCCATTAATTGACCAGTAAAGAGAGGTACCTTCACTCATATAGTTTTTTTTTCTATTCTTTTCCCCCCCCCCCCTCACTGGGATATTTATTATTCTCTTTCATCTGTACACGTAATACATCATAATATTTCAAATAACATCATATTTCAAATACAATACAATAATACGTGTCAAGAAAACAGGTGTCTAAACAGACACCGTTTTTTCTGAAACACTTGCAACTTATGATATTTCTTGCAATGAATTTCTCTTTATCATGATATTCCCTTATACTATATTTACATCAATCAAAACGAGGTATTATTTTTCTTATTTCACAAACATAAATTTCATATCTCACAAGCACAGTAATACAGTTCACTCATATAGTCGATCACCTCTTTCGAGCTCTGTTGTGCTAACCCACTTGTGCGCCTATGTTCATAATATGCACAGGTATTCAGAATCCAACCCTTAAAGGGAAGGTAAACCCAAAGAGCAATGTGGATTGAGTGAAAGCAGCAACATTAGTAGAACACATCAGTGAAAGTTTGAGGAAAATCGGACAATCAATGCAAAAGTTACATGACTTTTTAAAGTTTTGGTGATGGAACCGCTGGATGAGGAGACTACTAGAGGAAATGACGTATGAGTGGACAACGATACAAAGAAAATATAAAGGAAATTCAACAAAAATTCACTTTTCTAGAATTATGAAAGAGCAGTGGACCAACCGCTTTCAGAAAGCAGGGGGAATAATTGCTACCCTTAACATATGTCAATATCAAGTTGATGGAATTTGTAATTTTCATGAAAAATGGATTTTTGTAGTATTTTCTTTATATTTTCTTGGTATTGTTGTCCACTCATACGTCATAACCTCTAGTAGTCTCCTCATCCAGCGGTTCCAACACCAAAACTTTAAAAATTCATAACTTTTGCATCGATTGTCCGATTTTCTTCAAACTTTCACTGATGTGTTCTACTAATGTTGCTGCTTTCACTCAATCCACATTGTTCTGGGGTTTATCTTCCCTTTAATTAGCTCAGAACACATTACGAAATCCCTATTGCACCATGATGGCCTTCATGTGGGAATATTCACTGCTACAACTTAGTGGATTGTCAAAATTACATGGCTGCTAGTCTGTCTACATGCTTGTTTGTTTTGTTTTGTTTGTTTGTTTGTTGTTGTTGTTGTTGTTTTTTTGTTTTTTTGTTTTTTTTTTTTGGGGGGGGGGGGAATCATCCAAATGCCAATAAAGGGTGTTGCTGACTGCACAGGTGCATAACAGGTTAATAGCCTATATTGGGAGGGCAGGGGGCTCGTGCAGCTCTAGTTTATTCCATGAAAGAGGAAAGAGGGCTTTCTTTAACTGGAAGAATACTGAAATACTCACGGATCTGCAGTGAAGCAGGCAATCTTCTTCGTCAGTCCCTCCGCCTTCTGTCGCTCAAGAGCTTCCCTCCCCAGGAAGGGAGTATCCGACTTCAGCTTGCAGGTGAAGCCAAGGGCGCCCTCAAGGGGTGTGTCGTCTGCACGCAGGTCTGCATGCCAATGCCTGTACCCTAATGACAAGGAAACATAAAGACTTTTGAAAACAGAATTGGACCAGGTAACACTGCACAAACAGCGCCCTCACACTACCTTCAAGCATACAGCAGCTCTCTGTGCTAAACCCTCTCATATGTACACCAAAACGCATCTATTGAGTGCTAAGTTCCTGATAAGAAATATTAGCAGCCAATTACCTTGCAGGATGTCAGCCCATTGCCATGGTAGTTGCTACTATTGCAACTTCTACAGAAAGCCTTTGATAGAACAAACTAATTATCAAACTTCAAGGTTGAAGAAGGGTTGTTTTTCAGGCATCTCAATTGCTGAAACATTGTCAGAAAATCAGATGTTGCAATCAATACACAAGATGAATCAACATATGTCACTAAGGCGCTTTGATAGCAAAAGAATGCTAATTAAGGCAGAGTGTATAGAACTTTAAACAATGACACCATTACACAACTGTCAATACCTTTCTCAAGGCTAAGGGAATCTAGCGCCCGGTAGCCACCATTGGCAATGCCGAATTTGGAGCCTTCTTGCATGACGGCCTTGTAGACGTCGACGGCGGCATGATTCGGCACATGGAGCTCCCAGCCCAGTTCGCCAACGAAAGTCAGTCGGATGGCACGCACGGCGTGCCCAGCAACGGTGACAATCTTGTGTGTGGAGAATGGGAAGGCATCGTTGCTGAGGTCCGCATCGGAGATGAGTGCCTGAAGGACATCACGACTGGACATTTGCAAGAAAGAGCAATAATATCAAAGATCTGGGCATTGACCACATTGACAAAGCTCAATAGCTCCAAATTCTGCTACAAAATGGCGGATGCTACCGTGCAAATCAAATATTTTAGATGTCTTTAATGAATAGAGTAATGCAAACAGAGGAAATTTCATCAGAAATTAGACATGGAATGAGAAAGTTACAGAATTCCTCAAGTCTCATGGGAAGATTTTAACAGCACATACTCATTTCTCACATCTATATTCTGGTACTCCCTAACTTTGTCCCGAACATGCATCCAACAAGATGCAACATCAAATTGCACAAATACTCTAAAATTGATGCTCTGTGAAATTGTCTTTGGGGATGTCTATGTGGCACACTACGTACAATGCAATCCAATCATTTCTCTAAAATATATCAGGGCAATGGCAAAACTGGTGAGAAATCACATTGAGCAGTATAAACAAGGATTATCAACTGTCAAAAGCCACCCCTGGAATAAGGCACCCACGACATCATCCTTTGCCAATACTGCAAAACAGAAATTTTCACACACATGAAACTTTATTGAATTTCATGAGGAGCCAAGATTTGCATGAGTACAATGCATGCAAAATAAAGTGTTTGCCAATACACGATGCATTGAATGCCAGTCGCCAATTCACAAAAGTTTCACGGCGAGAATGTCTGCTTTTTTTCAGTAATGACCTTTGACCACTGACCTCTTGCGACCCTGCACACTGATCACCCCCATCTCCTCGGTGGCGTCGATCACCTGACAGTCGAAGTTTCGGTCCTGAATCTCCGTCAGCATGTGGACCTTGACGTGGTCGGCCGCGCCCCCTCCCGCCGCCACGTAGAAGCCCCGCCCTTCGAAGCTGGGGGCCAGGGGACCAGAGGTCGCGGCTGGGTCAATGACACTCACGGTAAGGTCACCCTCTGTCTGCCCCGCCGCATTGCACATACAGGTGTAGATGGTAGAACCTGTTTGTTGGGTATTTTCAGAAAAACAACAAAACATATACATATAAATGGTTACAGCTTTTATTCCATTGTCATTCCGTGCAGGGCACACATTCACACTATGTGACTTCAAATTTCAATGATGAATAATTCTTAGAATTTTTGTTCATGTACATGACCTTTAACCCTGACTATGCTTTGTTCACTGATTAGAACGCACACTGCAGTGCCATCCCATTGATGTGGATGTCCGAAAACTAACTGTCACTGAATACAAATTAACTAATCTCCCCCGCTTGGGAAAATTCGGGAAAATTTCCAGACCGAAAAAATTTTTCGCATTTACAGCATATCAATATGAGGTCTGTACAGACATTTCCATGAAATATCAAGTACCCTTTAACATGAAATACAGGATTTTTGGTTCCAGGACTTTAAACAAGTTATGCTGTGAAGCTGACATGTACATTTCTTGGTTAATATTTGCTTTTAATTGATTTGAGGCTTTAAATTTAGTTCCCTACTGTACTTCTACCAAAACTAAATGTCCTTTTCTATCCATCAAAGATTTCAAACACCTTAGGGTATCTGACAGCGCAGTGGCTACTGCATACCTTCTCCTTCAGACTAGGAATTGAATACTTTGATCCAACAACTTTATGAGTAGTCACATGACTTTGGAATGGCCCAATTCGGACAAGAGAGGGCAAAATCAAGTCAGTTCCTGTCCTCACCGACAGGCTTGTTGACATTGTTGGTGAAAATCCAGTCTGCTGCTGCTTGAGCATCTGGGCCTGTCAGGTAGAACTGCCCAAAATAGGACATGTTGAAGACGCCGACACTATTTCGCACCGCTAGGCACTCATTTCCGATCTGAAAGAAAACCACAAACAAACAAATGAATTTGCAAACAAGTACAAGATAGACATTTCTGACCCAAATATATTTTTGATTTTGATTTGATTTGATTTTATTGTTCCACATTTCAAAACATCAAACATGATACGATCGATTGAACATAAGATTGAACATAGCGTCGTAAATTACAAAGAATACAAGAGAAGACAATTTAACAAACATGAAATGTGGGGACCTACTAAAAAGCAAAGCTTGTAATGTATAGGTCCCTGTATATAATATGAAAGTGTTGGTCTTCTTAAACAACCTAGAAACGAAGACTATGAAAGGAAGGAAAGGGACGTAAAAGAAAAGAGAGCAAAAAGAGCAAAAGAAAGGAATAAAATATACGAAAGCATAGCGAAATACAAAGTAGCCACCTGTAACGCGTTTACAAGACTCCTTGTCACCCGAGCAACACAGTTACGTAACTGTAAGAATGCGCAAAAACGCACATGATACATAATGATTCAGTAATTCAGGAATAGCCTTGACATAAATGACTCAGTAAAAAAAAAAAAAAAAGGCAAACATGGAATACATATGATAAACAACGAATCTGATAAAGAAGAGGGAGTTCAAATAAAATTGCATGTTGTATTATTAGATATAAGCCTGCACAAGGGATTTTTTTAGTTTACGTTTAAAACAATTCAATGACAACGATTCAGTAATGTCGGAGTCAAGGCTATTCCAGAATGTCGGACCTGTATGTACTATTGTTTTAAGAGCAAATGCAGTTCTCACGGGAGAAAAGTGAAATGAATTTTCCTGTCTTGTAGGGTAGGAATGTATAACTTTATTTTTTACAAACATGGGAGTGAAAGCATAAGGTAATTCGTCTTTAGTTAACTGGTACATAAATATCCCAAGGGAGTAAGAATATATATCAAAAATCTTTAAGAGGTTATTACTTTTGAACAGAGGGCTTGTCGGTGCTAAATAATTGGTACAATTGATAATCCTTACAGCTCGCTTTTGTATTCTAAAGATAGACTCCAGGCGTATTTTGGAACAATTCCCCCAGGCCAGTATGCTATAATGAAGATAAGGCAATAACAAAGTCGAATATACGGTACGTAATATATATATGGGGAAAACATGCGTAAGCTTCTGTATAACACCCAAATTTCTTGATAATAACTTACATAAATGATTTGTTTGTTCCTGCCAAGATAATTTACAATCAATTAAAAGACCAAGAAATTTAACTGAATTTGTCTGTTGTAAGTTTACTCCTGTGATTGAAATTGAGCCAGGTAGACAAGTGATTGTATTACTAAACACCATAAAATTAGTTTTGTTTAGATTTAGGGATAATTTGTTACTTTGAATCCAATCATTGACATGATTCAACTCAGAGTTAAGCATATCAAGTAACTCAGTGGGATTTCTGTGCGTCAAAAAAAGACTTGAATCGTCCGCAAACAAGAGGAAAGAAAGGAGTGCTGACGACCTGGGCAAATCATTTATGTACACAATAAAAAGAAGTGGTCCCAAAAGGGAGCCTTGTGGAACACCACACATTATATTTGCTGTGCTTGAATCAGAATCATTAATGTGTACAAATTGTGATCGATTTGTGAGGTAATCTCTGAACCACTCCAAGGCGCTGCCACGAATCCCGTAATGAGACAGTTTGTACAGTAATATTTCATGATCAATTGTGTCGAACGCCTTGGAGTGGTCCAGAAAAACTCCAACAGTGTGAGATTTAGCTTCGATAGCTTGAACAACTTTATCTATTAACAACAAAACAGCGTGAGTAGTCGAATGTTTTTTGCGAAACCCAAATTGAGTGTCTACTAAGATATCATGGTCATTTAAAAACTTGATAGTTCGGGAGTAGACAACTTTTTCAAGTACTTTGGAGAATGATGATAAAAGAGATATAGGTCTATAATTGCCCAGGTCGTCCTGTCTGCCTTTCTTAAAAACAGGAATAATCTTGGCAACTTTCATTTTACTAGGAAAAACACCAGTCATTAAAGACAAATTGAATACATGGGTCAAAGGTGCGGCTACTTCATAAATGATTTGTTTGAGAAGAAACATTGAAATACCATCATAACCTGAGCTTTGTTTAGCTTTAAAATTATTTACAATATCAATGACATCCAATGCATCTACGGGCGTGAAAAATATAGAACTAGGATTGGGATTCACAAGAAATGAATGAAATGTTTTTTTTTTCTGAAAGATACGTAAATAAAACACATAAAATTTTGTCTTCACAGCAGGTTCAGGTGATGGAAATAGTGGTAGAAATTTCATTTTTTTTTAAGATAACAAATGTCACACTGAAATCATTATTTTAATCCTTGGCATTCAGAATAATTCATGCTGTTTTTCATTTAAAATTTGTCTTCATTCTTTCTTCCCCCCCCCCCCCCCCCCCCCCTCCTCTCTCTCTCTCTCTCCCTGCATTCCTGGTAATACATTCAAATGAACAGTCACTTTAACCCTAAAAAGACTGGGCTATTTTGATGCCTCGTAGGACTGGGGGAGGGCTCATTTATTTTTTCACAATTAATTATGCTCACTTATGCATGAATTTAAAAAAATGGCTGTAAATCTGTAATCGTAGGTCCAAAACTGCTGATTTTTTATTTAGGTACTCTGTGTAGGATTCTTATTGAATGTACATTAAAAAAAAACGGTGGTATCAAATTTTTTTCTTATGTATTTTATTGTTTTTAAAATTTCTTATGTATTTCATTGTTTTTTACTTTTTTTTCTTTATTGTTTTTTTCCATGGAAATCATCGGTGGCATTATTTGTATCATAAAGAACATGAAATTAATTGATTTTGATCAGTACAAGTAAAAATTTATACATTTAGTACATTTATGAATTTTGGTCAGAAACAGAATTTGCATTGGATTTGTACATGAAATCACATTTTTGAGTTATTTCGGGTCTGACATGCACTTACAAAATATTGCATAACTTCAGAACCATGTACCCGGGTGCCATGAATTTGGTCTCAAAAGTTGCGCAATACTTAAAAGAAAAAAGTCATGAAACGTCGCAGCGCGAGATTTTCACATTCCAGATTGATCGCGAAAAATGTCGAGGGGGGCCCAAAAGCCCCCCCCCCCCCCCCCCAGTCTTTTTGGGGTTAAACATACCATTTCATTATTTCTCTTGCCAGATAACCCCACCTGACAAAGTGCTTTACAACCATGAAAACTTAACAGTGATTTCTGTCACTTATGGCAGCAACTCTGCAACAACTTATCAGCTTTACATGTCTTTCATCTACTGTCATCATAAAGTGGCATCGCTTGCAAGTACCCATCGGAGAAGAGGGGTATGATTATCATCATGATTATCATTCATAATCTTTTTGAACAGCACGGAGAGCAGTTGAGAATTGCGATTGAGAAAATGTAATATGTCTTGAGACACACAGCAGTCGTGAAATACTGTCTCACAAGTCTTTTAATGCGTTCCCCACTGAATTCTGAAATGCCCATAGACTTAATACACAGAGCACCAGGTTCCCGTAAGGAACGGGTAAACCAGGGCTCGACACTAACGGTGGCCCGGTGGCCCGGGGCCACCAAAAATGAAAGTCGGGCCACCAAATTTCAAAAAAAGGGCAAATTTGGTGGCCCGCCTCGGGCCATCAAATTTTTTGGAAAAGTATGTCAATAAATTTGTAACTTTTTGCGCCGGAAATTAGCAGTTAAATTTGTTCAAAGGATGGATGAAAAGGACTGAATAAATGCCTGAGAGTGAGTGTTGCAAGTTTGTTGAAGTTTATTTATGAGTAGATATGTCCAACTTCTAGTTCTTACTATCATAAATCTTAAATATTTGACTCATTAAAAAAAAAGGACTTTTAATGTTTTTTATTGTTTTGTTTTTTTCGGGACACCAAATTTTTCTCTCGGGCCACCAAAAATTTATAATTTAGGATTTTGGTGGCCCCATCAGGCCACCAAACAAAAAAATTAGAGTCGAGCCATGGGTAAACCATTCAACATTTCCTTGCATATATAGGTACCCGGTCCATTCCAAAAGGGAAAAGCAAACATAATGCGTACAGCAGGGCTCCACATTAACTTTTATTATTGGTGGCCCAAAGGCAAACATCCAACCTTTTTTGGTGGCCCGATCAGGCCACAAAATTCTTCATTTCTGAAATTTTGGTGGCCCGACATGCGTTTTTGGTGGCCCCGGGCCACCGGGCCACCGTTAGTGTCGAGCCCTGCCTACAGCATCTCTCCTGGATGAAGGCATGAAGAGAGACAGCACAAAAAACAAGGTGAAGCTATGCAGAAAGAGAGGATAGGTGAAAGCAGCTGAGCAGAGGACAAGAAAATACAGAAAATAGGAGCAGCACAGACAAGGAAAGGGAGGAGGGTAGAATAGGAGAAATTAAAGAGAAGGAGAAACAGACAGACGGATACAGTATGACGCAACATCAGCTACATACCACATCATGGTGCTTTGGGAAGTCAAATGTGTAGTCGTCCTCCAGTCTTTCCTTATAGGCGTAATTCTCGTGCAGCTCGTTACCATAGTAACCGTAGTAATCATACTCTAGTAGCTACAAAACAATAAGGACAAAAAAATAGAGAAGCATTGTGAGATAAAATTCACATCTCTGGAAATGCTGCAAAAAAGAAAAAAGAAAAAGCAAAAGCAAAAGCAAAATAGCAAGGATAACAAAAGGTTTACACTTTTCAGTCACGAAATAATGGAATCTCATGCCTGCAGAGTAAAATATAAACATTACAGAGCAAATCTGCTGTATACATCAAAATGTCTCAAAACTCAGCTAAAAGCAGAGAGATATAACAGCACTTTAGTCACCTAAAAGACAAGTATATCTCAATCTGTTTGGCCGGTTGATATCAAAAGTTCACTTTTAGACAAAAATTATTCTCTATTTCCTTCTCCAACACTACTTACAGGGGTGGGGGCCACAACATCAGTCTGCAAATGTGTGAAAAAAAAAAACTAGAGCACTCGCACAGGAGACCCGTTCCAGCACATGTATCCCCCGAACCTGTCTCCCATACCCCATCTGGATTACTTTTTAGGCCAGAATGTTGTATAATATGGCAACTGTCACAGGATACAATAAAATCCGACGAGAAATGAGGCTAGTACATATAGCACATATAAGGAATATGACATGTCATCCTATAAAAGTTTGAACAATGAGAGCGCTGGCAATGAAAACTTTTGTTACCTAGAATAACTCCCCATAAACCTAAACAGCAAATTCGAACAAAATCTGACAAGAAATGTGGCTGATAGAGCGTGCACAAGAAATGTGACTGGCATCCAAGTTGGAGCATTGAGGGCACCACCACCACAAACTATTGTGTCCGACATGAACATGTAGAATGGCCATCCGTTCACCGATCCTTAGCAAGTCTGAATAAAGTCCCATGAGAAATGAGGTTACATGTAGTATAGCACATACAAGAAATATGACATAGCATCCTTAAAAGTCAGAACAATGAGGGCGCTGTCAATGGAAACTTTTGTTAACTAGAATAACTCCCCACAAATCTTAATAGCAAGTTTGAATAAAATCCGACAAGATATGTGGCTTATAGAGCATATACAAGAAATGTGACATGACCTCCAAGTCGGAACACTGAGGGCGCCGTCACCACAAACTGTTGTGTCCTTCATGTAAAATAACCACCCATACACCTCCTTAGCAAGTCTGAGCAAAATCCAGTGGGCAACAATCAAGTTATTGCAGAAATAAGCACTTTTGCAAATTTTGACATGATCAGGGTGACCTTTGACCCTGTAAAAGGTGGAACAGTGAGGGCAGCATTATCAATAGGTATAGGGCTCACACCCGTAAATACAAGGGAATGCCCCAGGCCCCTTCACAAATTCGTACCAAAGATACCAAAATAAATGAAGAAAAAAATTGATTAAAAATCAATGATGTAGTTTGGCAAAAAACTGAATAGCTGTAGATATTGAGTATGAATTCCTCTACAAATTGCATTTTGGTTGGAAGATGAAAGCTTTTCTGGTGGAATTTGAGGGGACTATATTTCATTGGGTACGTGTACGGAAAATGGGTGATTTTTTGAGTGATAAGAACTCGTAGTCTGGCTTTGCGGACCCCTGGACAGAATTTGAACTGAATTATCCACCCCGATCATTTGATGGATGAAAGGGTATATCTAACTTATCCAGGTTAGTGAAGCTGAAACACCTCATTTCTCCCAGCTGTTTTACAGAATTTTTTGAAATTTGATTTTTAACACACATCCCTATGGGGAAATATTTATGGGTGTGAGCCCTATAGAGGATGCATGCAATGCACACAAGTCTATGGGAAGTATTCATCCCATACAAACTCTGCTGGTTTATGTTGAACTATTGTGTCAGATCTCTTCCTCCCTCCCCCTTCCCCTTCCTACCCCCCCCCCCCCCCTCTCTCCTCTACCCCCCCCCCCCCCCCCCCCCCCCAACTCTGTTTGGCTACAATTTGTTTTCTTATTATCTTGTTGTGGTATAGATAGATCTTTGTACATAGCAGGCATCAGTATCACACAACTTTGAATGACTGTGTTATTTTAATGTATTTCTTTGTTTGGCTACCACTGAAACAGGTCAAACTTCATAAAGTTAGTCTGTTTGACAAAACAGAGTCTTTTCAAGTATTTTGTAGGCAATAATGTGATGATGACACCCCCATAATCAAAGATTACTGCCTGTCTCTAGGTATTCATCTTATGAAGAACTGATCCGCACTACATTTTTAATTTTTTTAAAAACCTCAAAGGGCATTAAGTTTCAAAAATGTCCCTTTGAGAAGCTTTATGACCTTTGAATGTGTAATTTCCCATATGATGTAGGTCCAAATCTCATCAAAAACACATTTATGATGTTTAAAAGTCAAATGAGAAATATGACCTCCACTATAGGGCTCACACCCGTAAATACAAGGGAATGCCCCAGGCCCCTTCACAAATTCGTACCAAAGATACCAAAATAAATGAAGAAAAAAATTGATTAAAAATCAATGATGTAGTTTGGCAAAAAACTGAATAGCTGTAGATATTGAGTATGAATTCCTCTACAAATTGCATTTTGGTTGGAAGATGAAAGCTTTTCTGGTGGAATTTGAGGGGACTATATTTCATTGGGTACGTGTACGGAAAATGGGTGATTTTTTGAGTGATAAGAACTCGTAGTCTGGCTTTGCGGACCCCTGGACAGAATTTGAACTGAATTATCCACCCCGATCATTTGATGGATGAAAGGGTATATCTAACTTATCCAGGTTAGTGAAGCTGAAACACCTCATTTCTCCCAGCTGTTTTACAGAATTTTTTGAAATTTGATTTTTAACACACATCCCTATGGGGAAATATTTATGGGTGTGAGCCCTATAGAGGATGCATGCAATGCACACAAGTCTATGGGAAGTATTCATCCCATACAAACTCTGCTGGTTTATGTTGAACTATTGTGTCAGATCTCTTCCTCCCTCCCCCTTCCCCTTCCTACCCCCCCCCCTTCTCTCTCCTCTACCCCCCCCCCCCCCCCCCCCCCAACTCTGTTTGGCTACAATTTGTTTTCTTATTATCTTGTTGTGGTATAGATAGATATTTGTACATAGCAGGCATCAGTATCACACAACTTTGAATGACTGTGTTATTTTAATGTATTTCTTTGTTTGGCTACCACTGAAACAGGTCAAACTTCATAAAGTTAGTCTGTTTGACAAAACAGAGTCTTTTCAAGTATTTTGTAGGCAATAATGTGATGATGACACCCCCATAATCAAAGATTACTGCCTGTCTCTAGGTATTCATCTTATGAAGAACTGATCCGCACTACATTTTTATTTTTTTTAAAAACCTCAAAGGGCATTAAGTTTCAAAAATGTCCCTTTGAGAAGCTTTATGACCTTTGAATGTGTAATTTCCCATATGATGTAGGTCCAAATCTCATCAAAAACACATTTATGATGTTTAAAAGTCAAATGAGAAATATGACCTCCACTATAGGGCTCACACCCGTAAATACAAGGGAATGCCCCAGGCCCCTTCACAAATTCGTACCAAAGATACCAAAATAAATGAAGAAAAAAATTGATTAAAAATCAATGATGTAGTTTGGCAAAAAACTGAATAGCTGTAGATATTGAGTATGAATTCCTCTACAAATTGCATTTTGGTTGGAAGATGAAAGCTTTTCTGGTGGAATTTGAGGGGACTATATTTCATTGGGTACGTGTACGGAAAATGGGTGATTTTTTGAGTGATAAGAACTCGTAGTCTGGCTTTGCGGACCCCTGGACAGAATTTGAACTGAATTATCCACCCCGATCATTTGATGGATGAAAGGGTATATCTAACTTATCCAGGTTAGTGAAGCTGAAACACCTCATTTCTCCCAGCTGTTTTACAGAATTTTTTGAAATTTGATTTTTAACACACATCCCTATGGGGAAATATTTATGGGTGTGAGCCCTATAGGGCTCACACGGGTAAATAATTCCCCATAGAGACGTGTGTTAAAATTCAAATTTCAGAAAAATCTGTAAAATAGCTGGGAGAAATGAGGTGTTTTATCTTCACTAACCTGAATAAGTGAGATATTACCTTTCATCCATCAGATTGCCAGGGTGGGTTGTTCTGCTCTAATTCTGTCCAGGGGTCCGCAAAGCCAGACTACGAGTTCTTGTCACTCAAAAAATCACCTATTTTCCGTACACGTACCCAATGAAATATAGTCCCCTCAAATTCCATCAGAAAAGCTTTCATCTTCCAACCAAAATGCAGTTTGTAGAGGAATTCATACTCAATATCTACAGCTATTCAGTTTTTTGCCAAACTACATCATTGATTTTTAATTAATTTTTTTCTTCATTTATTTTGGTATCTTTGGTACGAATTTGTGAAGGGGTCTGGGACAGTCCATTTTATTTACAGGTGTGAGCCCTATAGTGGAGGTCATATTTCTTATTTGACTTTTAAACATCATAAATGTGTTTTTTATGATATTTGCCCCTACATCATATGAGAAATTTCACTTTCAAGGGTTATAAAGCTTCTCAAAGGGACGCTTTTAGAAAATCATGCCCTTTAGGGTTTTTTTTAAATAAATCTTGCAGTTTTGATCAGTTCTTCATAAGATGAATACATAGATCCAGGCAGTTATCCTTGATTGTGGGTGTGTCATCATCACCTTATAGCCTACAAAGTACTTGATAAGACTTTGTTTTGTCAAACAGTCTAATTTTATGTATTTTGAGCTGTTTCAGTGGTAGCCAAAACAAAGAAATACATTAAAATAACACAGTCATTCAAAGTTGTGTGATACTGATGACTGACTGCTATGTACTAAGATCTAGTGACAAGAACATAATATTAAGAAAAGAAATAGTACCAAGGCAGAGTTGAGGAGGGGGGGGGGAAGTAGAGGAGAGAGGTAGAGAGAGGGGGTAGGGAGGGGAAGGGGAGGGAGGAAGAGATCTGACACAATACAAGATACACAATACAAGATTAACACACTCATTCAAAGTTGTGTGATACTGATGACTGCTATTTACTAAGATCTAGTACCACAAGAACATAATATTAAGAAAAGAAATTGTAGCAAGGAAGGGGGGGGGGAGTAGAGGAGAGAGAGGTAGAGGGAGGGGGGATAGTGAGCAGAAGGGGGAGGGAGGAAGAGATCTGACACAATACAAGATACACAATACAAGAAGTCATTCAAAGTTGTGTGATACTGATGACTGCTATTTACTAAGATCTAGTACCACAAGAACATAATATTAAGAAAAGAAATTGTAGCTAGATAGAGTTGGGGGGGGGGAGTAGAGGAGAGAGGTAGAGGGAGGGGGGGGGGGGGGAGTAGGGAGGAGAAGGGGGAGGGAGGAAGAGAGATCTGACACAATACAAGATCAACATAAACCAGCAGAGCTTGTATGGGATGAATACTTCCCATAGACTTGCATGTATTGCGTGCATTCTCTATAGGGCTCACACGGGTAAATAATTCCCCATAGAGACGTGTGTTAAAATTCAAATTTCAGAAAAATCTGTAAAATAGCTGGGAGAAATGAGGTGTTTTATCTTCACTAACCTGAATAAGTGAGATATTACCTTTCATCCATCAGATTGCCAGGGTGGGTTGTTCTGCTCTAATTCTGTCCAGGGGTCCGCAAAGCCAGACTACGAGTTCTTGTCACTCAAAAAATCACCTATTTTCCGTACACGTACCCAATGAAATATAGTCCCCTCAAATTCCATCAGAAAAGCTTTCATCTTCCAACCAAAATGCAGTTTGTAGAGGAATTCATACTCAATATCTACAGCTATTCAGTTTTTTGCCAAACTACATCACTGATTTTTAATTAATTTTTTTCTTCATTTATTTTGGTATCTTTGGTACGAATTTGTGAAGGGGTCTGGGACAGTCCATTTTATTTACAGGTGTGAGCCCTATAGGTGTATAGATTTGACTATGATACATTTACAAATTTGAAAAAACATTGGTCAAGAAACAAGGCCAGCGTCGCACACACAAACAGACCCTCTTAAATTTACCTTTTCATGACATGTATAAAGACGGAACAAGCGAGGGCGCCATCACCAGAAACAATAGGCATTTACTATAATACACCTTCATGCAAAATTTGAAGATGATCTAAGAAGAACTGCAGTGAGTAGAACGCTCACAAGAAAATCTCTGCGGCGGACGCAGACGCGCAACGAGGCCAAATCCATAGTATCCTCCCAACTCTGTTCAGAGGATACAATTAGTTGCATTTTCCTTTTTTTCCAGGCAAATTGAAAAAAATGACAATCACAGGGAATACTGCAATCTGGTACGTGAATGGGGTGGTTGCATCTGGCTGAGGTAAACCGGACCAAGATATGATACAACGCCAAATACTGGTAGTATTCACTCACTTTTGACACGCCCTTTGGTGAGAAGTAACCTGGTCGCTCCCAGCCCAGGGCCTCCTGATACACGCAGCCAGCATCCAGAAGAACCTACGCATAGATTTAGCCAAACACACAACAAAACAAAATTACATACAAGTCTGAAATGAAATAGGGTGTTTTTTGTGTGTGTGTGTGTGTGTGTGTGTGATTGTTTTTTTGTTGTTGTTGTTGTTGTTGTTTTTTTTTGTGATGGATGTGAAGTATTGTTAAATATACAAAATACTTCCAGACTAAACTGCCTACAGTTACGGTTTATTGAGAAAAATACAGATATCTCCTCACATTTTAGGCTTCGTGAAAATTTCATATGATAGGATGTTTTGTGGTACAACAGACCTACACATATGCATCAAATGTCATATCTTGAAAAAAATTTTAAATCACTATTCCCAAAGGTAAACCGGACCTTTCAGCCACAAACACAAATCAAAATAAAGATAAATACAAGTCTGAAACAGACATCAGTTTTTGGCTTGGAGATAAATGATGCATGTAAGTATGACACGATGGCCCACTTCAACACTGCAACTCAATTTGATTTCATAGTACATATTCAAAGGAGGGGGAGGGTGGGGGTCCAGTATAAAGAGTATGAGAAACTGGGTCTAGTCAATACACACACACACACAAAAAAGAAAAATTAATGCAAGTCTGAAATGAAACTCAGTTTTGAGCTTGGGGTTAAAAGTGAACATGACTCACTCACAATGGGCATATATATTTTACTTCAACACTTCAGTTTAGTTCTCATAATATAGCACACATTGAAAGGGGGGGGGGGTCCAATATCTAGGAGGACCTGGATTTAGCCAACACTCAACAAAATTAAATACAAGTCAGAAATGGATATCAGTTTTTGGCATGGGGTAGATGATGCGTGATCTTTTTTTCTTTTTTTTAATCTCAGTAGTATTATAAATCCTGCATCATTTAGATTGTATTGAAACATGTTTGGTGTGTGAGTGTGTGTGTGTGTGTGTGTGTGGGGGGGGGGGGGGGGGGGGGGCTGACAGTCAGAGCAGCCGGAGAACTAAAGGTGCTTTCAAGGCTGGCACAGTTTTGCTTGGGGCCCTAGCTGTATGATTCAAGCATTTAACCCCTCACTGAATTGTTTTGCACATTTCCCTGACAGAATGCATTTATAGACTGGTGCAAGCTGGGCGTAGGTGTTCGCCACCCAACTGGTTGAAACCAGCATTATCCAGTCACAGCATGAGCACATGACGAGGTTTTCCAATATTCAATGACCTAGCTGTGCAAGCTTTGAATCATGACTGCTGATTGAGCACATCATACAGGAATATCATGGGTGGAAAGATACCTAGTGTACTTTTGGGGGCATTAGTGCAAAAAGGGCACAGATGGAAGGATATGAAGGATGGCATTATTTTTGCCTTCTTTAATAGAGGACTTATTCATTCAACAATATGAACTCAAAACAATAAATGACGATGAGCAAAAAGATACAAAGGTCTGCAACAATCAATCACAGAACTACACTTGAGAACAAACCAGCTAAACAATTTGTGACTGTCCAGCTCAAAACCCTAAAAAAGTCACAATTAGGATTTGATCTCTATAATGGACCAAAATATGTCACTTACAAGTAGGTTGACAGACTGAATTTTTGAGTATTTCTTTGGAGGGAGAGTAATCTTTCTTCTACCAAAGTACTGTCAAAAAAACAACCAACAACAACCCTGGTATATTCTTGACCCACCTGGGCAAAATGAGTGAATCTCCCTCAACAACTACGGTATATTCCTGACCCATCCGAGCCAAAAATGTGCTATTAAAAATTGCTGCTTAACTTGGATGTATGTCCCGGCCATCCCTGGGTACCCAGGGGTTGGGACTATTGACAACTGCATGATTTGAAGGTGGAGGTTTGCGTGGTGGTGTCGATAACGAAGACTGATACCCCTTTCATAAACTCAATAATGCAGATAATATCCGCATCATTTGGTCGTAAAATCGGAGCGGGGGAAGAATAATCCTCTTTTTTTCGACGCTTCTATTATCCACATAATAGCAGCATTGGGACCAGATTTGGAGTTTATGAACGCAAACCCAAATAATGCGGATAATTGCCGGGGTGCGGTCAAACGTCACCTGTCTTTCCCGCAGGAGGGACGTGTGCAGTCACCATGACAATTATCCGCCTTTTTCAGGACGGGCGCTTGTAAAAATAATGTGGATGATTTTCAGAGTTTGTGAATGCATTTTTTATTAAAATGTCCGCATTATTCTTAGGCGGATAATTGGAGGATGAGTTTATGAAAAGGGTATGAGTTTACAGTTCACCATGTGGTAGTCCTAGACCTGAAAAGGACTGTTGGAAGAGGAGATAGGAGATAAAGTCAAGAGGGAGAGGTGAGAAAAGGGAGAGGTGAGAAAAGGGAGAGGTGAGATGGAGAGTAAGTGGGAGTAGAGGTGTTCTTTCTTGAAAATGTGTGAAGTCCCAAAGAGGACTGTGAACAAAAAGATAGGGCGAAGAGGTTCACAGTCCTTTTCAGGACTTAAATACCACATGGTGAACCATAGAGTCTTTGTTAACTGCATAATTGCTCATTGCTGGTATCAGTATATTTGTACACATCTCTGAGTCTAAATGCTATGCAGAAAACGCCCCACTGCCCCATTTCCATTCATTGTTCCAGTTAAAATGACTCCATGTCACCAACAGCCAAGATAAACATATTTGCAGTCAAGATGAGATAAACTTTAAAGAGAGCCATTAGTAGACACACAAATGCACTTACATACACACACACACACACCCCTTCCTGTACATGTGACAGTCTGATAACGGACAAACGGAAACCAGATCAGAGCTTTTATTCATAGTGCTGCTTCAAGCGGGTTCAAAACAAATATCAAAGGTCTGCTATGGATAAATACTCCAAGCCTACAAGGATTTGCTGAATCAGCGAAATGCGTGCAAACACACACAAACACACATGAACAGAGATAAAAGTAGTGCAAAGAAATGCCCTTCCCTCCTACAGTAATGTCAACTCTGTGAAAGAAGTAGGCCTACAGTTCACTGCACCAACAGTAGCATTTCTTACATTCACCACTACCTACACTACTGCAACCAATACTAATGTAACCCGTTGAGAACAGGTCCTGGGTATACTCGCGCAAGTGTCTATATGGGAATTGCCTTTTCTAGTAAAATCAGTCCATCCTCAACTGGTCAATGATACTACTTTGCATTAAAAATGTCTACAACATAAAATGTTGCAACTGAAACACTACCAACTGAAGGCAAATTTGATGTTCATTGATGAATATTGATTCAATTTGACAAGCAAAGCAATTTGCATTCTCTAAGATTGACTAAGATTGATATCTGGTATTGTATATATTGCTACAGAAATGTACAGTATCTTCCAAATTTATAAAATGAAAAGAATGTCCACTAAAACTGAGTATGTTCACACATCACTGTCCCCCCCTCTCCATCCCCCCTCCCCCTCTCAAAATCTGCAGACAATGGCTCGTATTCAGGGAGGTGGTCTAAATTTTGTCCGCGATTAATACAATTTTTTTTTTTCCGTACAACATGTGTATCAAAATGTGTGTGACAGATCACGTACACCAAGAGACATCCAATGATAACCCTACAATGATACTTGCGTGCGTAAGGTACTTTTTTTTTTCAAGCTTAATTTAGTCAATGGACTAAATGTGGACCATGATTTTGACCTGAATCACCACCTCTGTGAATATACTGTACAAGCGCCATATATTTCGCGAGTCTAAATTTTCGCGAATCGGGACTTCCCGACAATTTCGCGAGTGGTTAAATTCGCGATCGTGGAGTCCTGTACTGAATGGAGAAATGTATATTCGTACGTCACATTCATATTAGCATTAGAGTCAATATTTTCGCGACTTTAATTTCGCAAATAGCAGCTGACTCGCGAAATTCGCGAAAATAAAAACCTCACGAAATATTTGGCATATACAGTAGCCAAAGTGCCCCCTCCATCCCCCCCCCCCACAAAAAAAAAAAAAATGCCTTTACATGAACATCTTGATACGCTATCAAACAGCTGCTAAAACCATAGGAGGATGTTCTACCAGCCCTTGCAAGCAACAAAACCACATGTACATGCATCAGCCCGTGTTTGCACTCAGATACAGAAGGTACATTCGCAAGATCTTTAACTAACAGCTTGGCTTGGAGTTGTAAACTCTGATAATCGGCTGGTAGCTTAGTATCATAAAGATGCACTCAAAAGTTGGCCCTCTTCCAGATTACTCAATGATTTAATAAAGCCACATGATTTCTCGAGGTTTAGACTCTATACAAGAGCCACATGGGGCCCCACCCTCCTCATAGTTTAGCATCATGTGGACATGAAAATCAATTAAATTGAATATGAACTTTCTGTGAAACCTAATCTCCTCAGCTTCTGCCTCAATTCGCAGAGCATGTTGTACATTACTGCATCGTTGCATCATGACTGCAGTTGTCGTTAGCACTGCGGGCATGTATTTCTTCAAGTCCTGTGGTTTTATCATCGAGTGGGACTCTAGCTCAAAAATTCAATCATTGAATAATGAGGTGTCGAGTGGACACAAGCTGTAGTTTAGGAGGCAAGATCTTATCATTGGTGATTAGCTCCCATGTGAACATGTTTATACACCAACTGAGATAGAGAGAGAAATGAGATGTCGGGTACACAATAAACTAGGTCTCATGAATGGGATAGAAGGGGTTTGCAGAACTTAAAGGGACTGCTTATACATACCATCACCAAAAAGAAAAAAAAACCAAATAAAATGCTTTTAATAATTTGAGAGAAGAGAGTAAAAACCAATACAAAAGAGAAAGCAGTGAATGCAATGAGCACAATTATATAACACCGTAAAATGTTCTTGCTATCTCATCGATCAACAACTCACCATTATGTGACACTCGTTACAGAACACACTCATGACCATTTGTTATTCATACATCAACACAATACACGCTCAAGTATCAGCATCAAAAGTCTAACATGGCGTCCTTCGGGCATTCAAAAAAGTTAATTCCTCATCTATTTGTGTTTTGAAGGCCACTTATTTTACATCTTAACAAGGGGGCTTTTCTCCATGAGCTGATGACAAGTGAATCAATAATCCATGGTGGAACACACACACACACCATTCCTTCATGTGAGAGGTAAATATCTTTACAATTTACAGAATCAATCAATTGAATTCAGTCATTCCATCATTTTTTTTATTCATTTATTTATTTATTTTCTTTTTTTTTTGGGGGGGGGGGCACAAAAACATATCTCGTACCCTATAGAAGAAACACAGCCACGTACACACATACAGCACCATAATGTAAGATTCACCGATAATTTCAAATGGTTTACAACGAAAACATTCCGGGCATCCTAATGTTCTTGTTTTGTGCCTGTGCGTCATAATGAGGCTACAAGCATGCAAACAATGGCCTCGATGGTGAATATTCCTCCCCCCCCCCCAAAAAAAAAGAATATAACAAAGGTCACATTTTTCCTCCTTACTCACAAATTTTACAAAAGCACACACACACACACACACACACACACACACACTGTCTGTATTCACCTGCCATATCATGAACACAAAAGACGACCAAGTGCCTTTGTTCATATGTGCATTCAAACGTGTTATTTGTGCACCTCTTCCACAACAATGGATCAATGGCTGCTTATTATGTGTACATATGATAAGAATCAAGAATAGCTGGTGATTTTTTCCCCCCACTACGCAACGGTTACCAAATATTAAAGGGACAGATGAATGAGCAACCTGAAAACACAACGCCTCTGGCTACTACCTTCAAGTTTAACAGGGGCATACATAAAGAAACAATATAATATTTGACATAGAGGAGATTTGCTGGACAGAGAAGGTTTTATTTGCTAACACAAATATCGTCCTTTTTTAGAATTATTAGGAATATTTGATATCAAAATAGCTGTGATGTGTTCATGAGTGATATATCTGTCACAAAGCAACAACAACAACAAAAAAATCTTTGCCTGGCGGTACCCTTTAATTCTGTGTGTTGGGAAATTGACTTCTGATGCAAATATAGTCGGAACTAATTGCACCGGCATAGCCTCACAAGGTCAAAGTCCATTTACCTGCATGTAACACAGCATTTGTGCTTCAAGAATTGTTTCTCTTGCTGCTATTGAAAAGAGAACTTAAACACTTCTTGAAAGCCCACCTCTAAAGGTATTGTTAATCATTGGGAGCAGTGATTTTAAAAATGTTCAAGTGATCATATTTGATGCATCTGATATCTCAAGTAACATCTTACCATAATGGATATTTGGGAATAAAGCCTTAAATATGAGGGATATCACTATTTTTCTCAATAAAGCATAACTGTAGACAGTTTATTCTAAAAGCAATTTTTCATCAGACCTACTGTTCACATTGTGTATATTTAAAGATACTTTGAACACTGATCAAATTAACATTTTTACATTCGTTGTTTCTATCCCTCACTCACATTTTAGAACTATTTTGAAGCACCGAAGCTAGATTTTTGTTTTATCTGCAAATGGTAAATAAATGTGTCAAAGGCAAAGTATTGCATGTGACCATCAATGCATCATTTCATCTTGCATTGTACATCTCCACATATCCACAAATTCTGTCAACGCTTTAAACTTAAACTTAAAGGGACTATACAGTACTGGTTGAGGTGAGGATTCAGCTTGTAACGTTTTGCGAGATATTTAGAAACCACTCTATGAAATGTTAAAGAGCATACAATTCTCATGGGAATCAAAAGTTTATTTGAAGAAAATCAGTTTTGAAATGACTGAGACATCGAAAAACAAGCTATACTACTAAAAGTCATGGCCTGTCAATTCTATTAGGATCGCTTTTTTGATATCTCAGCTATTTCAAGGCCAATTTTCATCAAATGAACTTTGAATCCTTCTTGAAATTACATGCTCTATCATATTTCATAAGAGGTGTCTCATTATCTCACAAAAAAATGTTATAAACCTGAATCCTCACCTCAACCAGAAGGAACAAAACGAAATGAAATAACAAATCACACACACACGCACGCACACACAAACACAAAACAAATGAAACGAACAAAAACAAATAAAAGCAAGTGAATAATTGCCAGGAAGAGGGGCTGTCTTACCTGATGGAGGGCATCTTTCCTCATATTCCTGGAGGCCAGCGGTTGATCGTGTGGGAACACTGTGGAGTAGTTCTTAGCGTAAGCCTCGTGGCTCCTTTCCGTGATCCACTTTTTGTCATGCACCAGGGACTGAGCAAATCTCCTGCAACATAGGACAACAGACACAGCAAAGACATTATCCACTGTGATGTCGCCGCACTCGGATTAAAAGCATAGTCTCAACAGATATGAACCTATGCACTGTATGTCTAACTCCTATAAAATATTTTATTTCTATTTGCCAGAACTGTATTGCCCACACTGCAATAGAGATGGACTGGAAATAGCTTTTACTGTGAAAGCTGTCATATTCACAAGGGTTTGATTTTTGCCGATTTCATGAATCACTGTTGGGCTGTGAATTCAACAAAATGTGAAAATACTGCTATCTGATCGTTGCCCCATTCAATTTATGGACAGGATTATTGCACTTACAAAGGCCTCCGTGTTAAATCATGAAAACGATATCTCGCAAAAAATGTCTGTGTCCTCATTTGTGAAATAATCTTCATACGAAATATCAGCTCTTACAGCCTTTGGAAGACATTTCTAACCTGCAATGTACTATACTTCTTTGTACACTGTGAATAGATTTTTATTGAGGCAATATTTCTATGACACACAGGCAAACTACATCGATATCAATAACCTTCACTTATTCCTAAACATCACACTGTGGAAAGTGGCAAACCGGTTGTGTGTAAACTCACCTAATGTCATAACTGTACATATCAAGGTCTGGTCTGCCGTTGACTATCCATTTGGCTAGCTCCCGACCCGACCCTCCCCCGTACATGAGACCGGAGCTGTTGAAACCACACCCAAGATAAAAGCCCCTGAGCTCTGGGGCCTCCCCCATCAATGGTTTGTGGTCTGGTGTGAACGACTCTTTAGAACAACACAAAACACACACATATATGCAACATGGGAGTGTGAACATGCTCACTTACATCATATAGCAATCAAGGTCTTCTTTTCGTGATAATACAATGTACAATGTATTGACAGTATCTCTATCACAGTACTCATTTTGTTATCACCTAATGCACTTCCGCTGCACTGCCAAATATTGTAGACAACTGACAAACGGGTATTTCATATCTTTCTTATCTAGATAGTCCAGATATGAAAAATCATATAAACTCAAACAACAAGCATGTACCTTCAAGTGATATAAACCTTCAACTAACAAATAGTGATATGCAATGATCAATGTGTACATGCAGCTCATAGTCATCACACTCCAGTAGTTCGTAATACTATAGACTACAACCACTGGGGAGGGGGGGGGGGGGAGGGGAGAAAGAAAGACAAAAAGAGAGAGAGAAGAAATGTATGTATGCCAGTCAGTTTCTACCCTTAGCCAATGACATGGGGGTTTGCAATTTAGATCTAAAGAGCTCTACTTTAATACCCCCCCCCCAAAAAAAAAAAAAAAAAAAAAACCACCAACAACAACATAAACAACATAAACATAAATAAACAAAACATCAAACTAATCAGGTTGAGTAAACAACTCATGGGAAGAGTAAACATCGCTGAAGTGACCGACTATCCACACATTGATAATTCCAAGACTTTACCTGGTCCACAGACTGTGGATTTGATACCAGTCTCTCCTATGATTGGTAACCGGTGAACATTGCCCTCAATGTGAGCGCTGAAAACATCCCAGTCCAGGTCGTACAGTGAGAAGGCAAAGTTTGTCTTCATCTGCAAGTCGGGGAAAGATAGAATGGGTATCATACTCATGTATAAAGGCGGTTGTGGAAGTGATGAAAGAGAAGGAAACAGAGACAGACAGACAGACAGACAGACACACAAGCAGGTATATAGCAGACAAACAGATAAGCACACAGGCAGGTACATAGAGAGACAGGCAGGGATACACAGAGAGACAGACAGATGGATAGACAAAAGGGTAGACAGGGTAGACAGACAGACAGACAGACAGACAGACAGACAGACAGACAGACAGCCAGACAGCCAGAGAGACAGACAGTAAGACAGCCAGACAGACAGACAGATACGGGAAAACGAAAAGACAAATGAACCGATGGACGGACAGACAGAAGAACACAAGAGCACACAGATTGACAGACAAAAGGAGATGTACAAACAGACAGACAGATAGATGGTAAAAAAAAAAAGACAGGCAGAGAGCTAGAAAGACAGACAGACAGAGACAGACAAACAGATGAACAAACAGACAGACAGATACAGACAGGTACTGTAAAAGTGGATGTACAATATGTGCCAGACCCATCTTTTGCATAGGCCAGGTGAGATGCATTTTGCATGTTTTTGATTCTGCAGGAGCAAGACTTTAATTAGTGGAACATATGGCAAGCAAACATATTTGCCTGCTTTGACAAGATGGGAACCCTTAATGTTGACAAGTGTAGCTTTTACTGTGACTTCACCACACCAGTGAATCAGGTTTTACGTATGATTCTGATTTGTATGTGCTACTACATGTACCAGTACATATGTTTTGATTGATCTCTATTTATGCAAGCTTGTATTGATGTTTTGAGAGAATTTGATTGATGAGTGATAACTTAGAGACATGTTGGATGTGTCGTCTACTGCTTACAAGATAGTAAGCACATAATCAACGTTGGTGAAGGTGATAGGACAAACTATCACTTCCGAGGCGATCTGGATGTAGCTATCTTTCCGAAGCGCAGCTTCTGAAAGATAGCGTACACATTCAGATCGCCGAGGAAGTGATAGTTTGTCTCTTTGCCTGAAACTAAAAGTTGATTATTTGCTTTATATTCCACATCTAGGGTCCTAGATACAAAGTTGTATTCCCATTTTATTCCACATCTGAAATCGTTTTAGCTGTCTTAGGGTATCTTCAGGGCTTAGACTACATAGTTTACTTTAGACATATGCGAGTACCGGTAGATGACAAAACAACGAATTTGCTTCGCGCCCCGCGCATGGCACCAAAATAAAAGTGCGTTGCACTGTGGTCTATCACTTGACCCAGGTCAAATGATAGACCACAATGCAATGCACTTTTATTTCGCGCGTACTCCATATTAAAGTTGTATCACGCGTTAGGACTGAGTGGACTAAGAGATCAGCGAAACAAATTGACTATCATCATAGAGTGTAACAAACTTTCTTCTCAGGCGATGTGATGGGCAAAACTACGTTTTATCACGTGATCAGCTCTTGACCAATCCTATAGCAAGATTCTTAGTATGTGGAATATAATTCTAACTCTGAATGAACTGAGAAAAGTGGGTTTAAGGGGTACCTCGTCCAGGATGATGGGGTTGGCCTCATAGCCTCCAATTGACAACGCATCACCCTGGAGCTTCATGTAGATTGAGGCATCGTGGTCCCGGACATTGGGCATGTTCTGGATGCCCTCAATCCTCTCAGTGACAATGTAGGCGTGCTTCATGGGAACCAGGGGTACGGCCACGCCCGCCATGGCACCAATGCCTGGCGCCCACACACCTGTCAATGACACAGCCCCAGCAAAAATCTGTCACTGCTTGCTCTACGACTTGTGTTTCCCCATGAGTGCATCAAAACATGTGTTTTAAGTCAAATTCATGTTGAAGCTATTTCTTCAGTCCACATAGATTCCACTTAGGTGAGGTTGACTGCTCTTCTAACAATACACTCATAGCAAAACAGCCAATATTAACTTTAAAAGTAGCTCTATATAAAAGCAGGATTAGGAGCACATTCATCACATATCTTACTACAGGCAAGTCAAATGTACCAGGTTTCAACTACAGACAAAAACCTATAGATACAAATGAATCTAAAGCTCAGTACACACCTGTGCAGTTAACGACAACGGGCGTCTTGATGGTGCCTGCGGACGTCTCAACAGCCTTGACCCGCTTGACCCCAAAGTCGTCCTCACCGGTCTGGATTCCCGTCACCTGACAGTTGGTGATGACCTGCATGTATGTTCCACAAAAGTGCACTCACCTCAATCTTTCCAAGTGACAAAGTTAACTGTCGTACTCCATCTGATAAAACTTTTGCAGTAATACTGTATGTGGCACAAAAATGGAACTTAACAAAATATTGAAGGCAAAATATATAAAATCTATGATGATATTGAATGCTGCTAGAATTACTGCCTGTTCCCCTGGAGTGGGAAATTTAACTGACTTTTTATGTTTATGAAATTGAACACAACTCCAGAGCAGTTTAAATATTGCTGTATATTTCTCAACGAAATTTTTCTGTAGAAAAAAAAAACTGACACTAAACTACTACAAGTACTTTCTCTCACATTTTGAGGCATGAATGTCCCGCCCCCCCCCCAAAAAAAAAAACCACAAACAACAACAACAACAACAATGTTATACCACAGTCAACCAAGTTTACAAATGTTCACTCAAAATGTTCTCAGGCAAATCTAGTTCGGTACAAATAAAGAAAAGACTAGGGTACAGACTTTTGCTCCAGCTGCTGTTGCAGACCGCGTGAGAGCGGTGCAGAAGCCAGCAGGGTCGATGGTGCCGTCCCCAGGGCTGTAAAGGGTGCCGTAAAGGTCGGACACATTCATCAGTGGGTACAGCTTCTTCGTCTCTTCAGGGGAGAGGACGTGGGATTCTACTCCAAATGCCTTTCCCAACTATAAAGAAATACACACACATACACACACTCTTAGATAAAAGGGAACATGGGCGGTTACATTTAACTCTGCACTCTATCTGAACAGTATATGTGACCGTGCACCTCAAAACGAACATAAAGTCGCACACACTGATTTTGCGTGAGGACTGAAAATAAGTGGAATGGGTCAACGTAGCCAAACTCGACTTTTTCATATTTTCTGAAAGAGCGGGTCTTCTTTTACATTATGCTAAAATTTGGTATCATAAAACGGGCAGGAAAGTGTGTTTTTTAAGCAGTTTATCTCAAACATTTTTGGTAGAATAGTGTGATTAGGTGTGTCTTTAGAATCCCTTTTTCATTTCTGAAAAACCTTGTCCACACTCTTCACTTTCAACTCTAACAACTTTTCAAAGGATAGTGCTACTACTTTGAAAGTTGGCATTAATTATGGACAGAATGTGTTAATGAGGCATGCTTAATTTCAGTTTAATCTGATAATCCCTTCATTGTTGTTACTCTGGTGGTTTACTTCCTGTTTTTTGTCCCATTCATCGCACAGCCAGCACGGTTTGGTAAATTAAGCGCTTGAATAGACACTGTACTTCAGAGCCTCTTTTCTCAGTTCACACTTTTCCTGAGTTTGTGCTTTCTTTCCAATATTTAGATAGGTTAGGAGAGTCCATTTGATTTGAGTTATACATCATTTTAAAGCTTACAGTCTGCTCCTTCAGAATATGATCTTAACTAGAAATTTATGTCTGGCGACTTTTTGTTTGTTTTGAGGTGCAGGGTCACATATATGGAAACAGCTCTGTATGTAAAACTGGGGGAAAAAAAAACATGACTCTTCAAGCTCATTAAAGTGACACAGAGTGTCTCAAACACTTCAAAATGCCAAGCAAAAAACAGATCTTTAAATCTGAAGATACAGCATGCCAAAATACCAAAGGGTCAATTAATTGACTGTTTATCTAGAAAGTGATATCTTCGTATATTTTAGGCTTTATTGCAAAATTTTTATACGATAGGATGTTTTGCGATACAGCTGACCTACAAATATGCATTTTAAAATGTGATATCTAGAACATTTTTTAAATCACTGCTCCCAATGGTAAACAGTACCTTTAAAAACAGGGTATAACAAATTCTGGTTATTCAATATTCTGATCAATTATCTGATATTTCTTCCACAATTGTTCCTGAGAAGGATTCTTTATGCAAGTTGACAGAGAACCAACAGATTGGTAATCCACCTGTGTGAAAGCAGTCAAGCGGTACACGTATACATGCCCTTTCCATGGTCCACTACATGCACTATCAAACAATGGAAATATTGTATGAATAGAATGTGCACTGATGGGCTCACAAACTCTTTTGTTATACACAAAAGAGGCATCTGAGCAGGGTCAGCAAAACCACAAATCTATTGAACTCAACTTTCCCTGACATCTTCATACAAGTTTTATAGCAAAACAAAGCGCACACTACACGGGATAAACAGCAAATAATTCCGCAATACACACACTTTTCATACAGAAAGAAAACATATCGATACAAAAAACTCTAAATCTTTCTATCAAAGCCATTTTCTGGGCAGCAGAATAGAAATATTAAACATGAATTTAGGCCACCTATGCAGGCACTCTTGTCTACATTTTGGGAACCTGGTATACTGGTTCCTGTAAAGGAACGGGTCAAGGGTGTCATTATTCCCACCTGCCTTCTGAAGGAGGTAATTACCGAGTCAAGCACTTACTTTATATGCTAAAAATATGAAAATGTGTGGAATTTCTCTAACTTACAATATCTTTGTATCATTTGAGTACTGTGTCATCATATACAGGTACTGTTGTAGTCTTCTTATCTAGTGAAAAATGGCACATGGATTGAACAAGCACTATTAAAATTCAGAACTATCGAGCAGGTTCAACTTCACTGACATGTTCTACTGATGTTCCTGCATTTACTGATTCCACAAGAGCAGTAAAGTCCACTTTAACCCGTTGAGGACTGACTGAGTTTGCTACAACACGCATTTCCCATAGACACTTGCCCGAGTATACTCGGGGCTCGTCCTCAACGGATTAACAAATGCAACCAAACTCATCATGAAATGAGTGCAATGGATTCATGTTCAATTGAACCAGAGAGGTCAAACCGTCCCCAAAAAGTACAGAAATTCCATCGGGAAATTCTCAATACCGAGAGAGAGGCATACTCACCGTGCCCATGCGCTTGTATTCATCCAGCCTCTCCTTATTGGACGCTATGAACAATCCCCCATTTTCGATCCAGCCTGGTACCACGCCCGTTTCTTCCTCTAGTACGTTGCGGACAAGATGCCGCATGTAATTGAGGAGTTCCATATCTGTATCTGCTGGACGTAGTCTCCATACAAGCCCTACAGCGTGATTAAAGCAACATAAAATGTATGGAAGTATCAAAAATACCAATGTGCTGAGCTATTTGGTTTAGTTCTTCACCATTAGGTGACTGTTGGCATAAAAAAAAAAAAAGATTGAAGAAAGGATAAACTGTAAAGAGTGTAATTAGGGCCCCACTTGCTGCACTTTATTTAAAATGCAGGGGTTACCTGTAAATACGATCATATTTCTTTCTTTTTTTTCTATCTTCATTACTGGCTAGTCATTTTCACTTCCCTCGCCAAATTGACCCCTGACCTCTGACCTTTGAGATAGAAGATCTAAAATGGTGCCACAAAGCATCTCAATGATTTGCCTGCCACAAGTGAAACCTGCAGTTAGATAGAAATGATAAAAACCTTGCATTGTCCTAAAAGTTGTATGAAATAGGGTTTTTGCTGTGACTTCTAACCTTCAAAAGTCTGTCTGGACCTTGTAAACATGATCACATACAGAAAATTTGAGCTCCATCAGATTATCACTGTTGGTGTGTGGATGGACACACCAAAAACAGAGTGCAACCAAGGGGGCATTTCATGAAGCATTTTGGTCGGATATTTTTCTGACAAACTGTTACAAGCTACTGAAATCCTTGCATCTGATTGGCTGAGAGCAAATTTGTCTGACAACTTTGTCAGACAAAATGCTTCATGAAATGCCCCCCAGGACTGTTGCAAGGTAGAGGTGTCAAGCCGTCCTGAAGGCAGGATTTACTCTTACCTGCAGTGTGCCACGTTGTTCCTGCGGTCAACTGATCCTTCTCCAAAAGTACGGCACTCTTCACACCGCACTTCATGAGATGATACAGCGTGCTACAGCCGATAGAGCCCCCACCGATCACCACCACGTCTGCCGACTCCGGGACCGTGGTGGGACCCTCGGAGGCAGTCGCCTTCAGTTGCGTCTCGTACGGGACACCGCTCTCTGCCTTGCCAGTGCAATACCTGGCGCTGGACAGTCCTGTCCAGCGCTGTAAGAGGGAGCGCCTTGCCAGGGAGAGCGTCGCATTTCGCCACATCCTGATTGTTTGTCCAGCTGGTGTTTACACACAACCAAAAAGGAAACCGAAACACAAATACATGTGGGTAATTCTGTGAAGTTGGGGCACAAAGTGTGACATTTTAGCATAACTCAATACTAATTATGCTATACATATATTGTTTATAGGCTTTACATTTGTATTGAGACCATACATTTTCCTGGAAATTTTGTGCCATTCAGACTCAATTTTGATGAAGTTATCAAAAAGATATGTAACGGTGTCCTGTAGCATCGTGACGTGTCCATGTAGCATCGTGATAGTTAAAATCTGGTCCTAAAAGACAAATTAATGCAATTAGCTTGACCAAAATTTGATATAATATGCATAATTACTAGATTAGTCAGATACTGGTAGCTAAATATCTTAACTCTCCTTTCCAGTTTTACTTTTACAAGAAAATTACACAATGTGTCACTATGCTACGCGGTGTCCACCAAATGTCACAAAAAAGGACACCGCATAGCATCGTGATACATTTTGTAATTTTCTTTTAAAATTAAAACTGTGTACAGGAAATTTGAGATATTTAGCTATCTCATTCATATCTTGTAAATATGCATATTGCATCAAATTTTGGTCAAGCTAATTGCCATAATTTGTCTCCTAGGACCAAATGTTAAAATATAATGATGCTACATGGACACGTCACGATGCTACAGGACACTGTTACATATTGTTTAATAACTTCATCAAAATTGAGTCTGAATGGCACAAAATTTCCAGGAAAATGTGTGGCCTCAATGCAAATGTAAAGCCTACAAACAATAAATGTATAGCATAATTAATATTGAGTTATGCTGAAATGTATTTTTTAAATATCCCGATGCTACATGGACACTGCCCCAACTTCATGGAATTACCCATGTACGAATGCAGATTGACTGAAATCAGCAATGTGAATAGTGGAACACATAACTGGAAGTTTGACAAAAATCAGACAATCTGTTCAAAGTTATGAATCTTTGAAGTTTTAGTGTCATCATCCCTGGACAAGACTACCACAGTTCATGATGTCATATTGGGACAATTTAAAGAAAATATAAAGATACATATATATATATTCTCACTTTTCTAGCATAATGAAAGATCACTTGACTCACCTCTTTCAGAAAGCAAAGAGAATTATGTCAGCAACAATTAGATGGAATGTGTACTTTTTATGAAAAATTACATTTTGTGGAATTTTCCTTACATCTTCTTTACAATACATTGTTTCTTTCACTGGTGTGTTGTACTGATGATATTGCTGCTTTCACTCAATCCATATATTCATACCGGTATTTGGGTTTCAGTTTCCTTTAAAAAGGAGATTGACAGCAATAATGATAGTCACTGGCAGTGATAAAAGGGGGAGGAATCAATCATGGTACGGTATATAGATATTGATAGGCCTCACAGCTGTCTTTCGAAGCTATAGATGGCTGGGAAGTTAATCAATGTCCAAACACAGGGGAGCTTTGAAGCATTTCTTTTTTGTCTGGTTTCATGTCTCATGCAAGTGGCTGCATGCTGCTTCCGAAACATATCATAAACTAGATAAGCACTCTGAGAGCGCAAACTTCCGCCAAACAGCTCATTTCCACCGCTGATCTTGTCCACTGACCCACTGATCTTGCTCTTGCAGAAACTAGAGCATGCACTGTAGTGCACCTACTACATGCAAACCTAAAAAAATGCAAGCTTGAAGTTCATTGACCCTATCTGCCATTGTGTTGAAAATTCTTCATAAAATCCATAAAAATTCTCAGATCACTACCAAAATTTAGTCATCTGTTCCTTGTGTCATTCTCAACCTTTCCTGTAAGTTTCATCCTAATCCGTTCACAACTTTTTGAGTTATTTGGCACACAGACAAACAAGGAAACAAACAAACAAACTCCGATGAAAACATAACCTCCCTTCTTGGCGGAGGTAATAAATCATCTTCACACACTTATGACAGATTCAACTAGCCTGGAGCAACAGAAATTCCCGAAGGCAAGAGGAAGTGCTACAGAATTCTGCTGTCAATTGCAGAATGCATCTGGCAAATCCAAATCATCAGGGCACATAGTGCAGACATGTCCTTTGTAATTTGAATGTGATTGCAAAACCACATGCATGCTCTTTTCACACTTTTTCATATTTTGCGAACACTTTACCCCTTTTGTACTTTAAGGTTGAAGGGTGCACAAATAAAGACAGTATTAGTGCAGAATGGACCAAAGTTGAGGCTCCAGAAAGTTTTGAAGTTTTCTTCCTGTGTGTGATAATATTCCATTTCTCTTTCTTTTCTTTTTTCCATTTTCCTTTCACAGAGGGGTGTCATTTGTCAAATTTGCCAAGCCATGATGGTCAAACCATAAATATTTGCTTGCGGCATGACATTTTTTCTTGTGAAATTTGAAAAATTAAAATGCTTGCGAAAGTTTTTGTTTACTCTAATGCATTGAATGCCACTGGCAATTCACAAAAATTTCATGCTGCAAAAGGGCATGTCTGCTCCAATTTGTAGAAATTTGTGCCACAAATATTTCTGGTTTTACAGGTTAGGTAACTGATGCACAATTTCTCTGCTGTGAGAAGAGATGTTTCCAGATGATGAACCTCGATAAATGAGCAAGCAGATATCTACAGTGTAACTACTGGTAACACGTCCTTGGCAGATAATGGGACTTTTAATTTACCCCTCCTTTAATCCTGTCAAAAAAATGCCCACTGCCATTTGTTTGTTTGCTTATTTGTTTGTTTGTTTGTTTGTTTCATTTTTCCATCTGAGAAGATGGCTGAATAACCCATATTCAGCTGCACTACAATAGCTGGTCTTCTGATGGGGTCCAGTTTGATGTGAGGCGAGACCACTTCAACAAGTTACGCTCCCTTATACTCTTTTTGATGAATGAATGAAGCGGGATATTTTACATGCATGAGTTGTGATTCCCTCACACACAGGACTTCCATTCAATGTCCTATCCGAGGGACAGAGTGTTTTCCCTTTTACTTAGGGAATGGTATAATTACACACAATAGCAGATAGACTCAGGAATCAAACGCGAGCCCTTTGGATCTGGAGGCAGACGCGCTATCGACTGAGCCAAATCACCGCCCATTCAAGTGTGCAAGCTATTCATCACGAGCAGACCAAGGCCAAAATACTAGGCTTTACAAAAACATTTCCCACTTTTGATCTCTAGTAGTTTGAAAACTATATTTAACAACTGTCATTGAAATGAGTAATAGCTGAATAGCGTAGAATATAGTTGGAAGTGATTTGAATATGAAAGCATGAATCAGTTTCATTAAATCCACGATTGATTAGAATTAAAGTTAAGTTCCAGAGTCTGGTTAAATTTGTTCCCTCTGTACAAAACTGAACTTTACACAGGAACCACTGATGTGTACAAGAGTGTGTGCTTACAATGACCCTGCACAATAGACATGAATACTATGAATAAAATGTACCTTTTCAGAGCTCTGCTGACTAGGCTTCTGGTCTCTTGCTTCAAAGCACATGTTTTCGTGTGCTTGCATACTCTATATTTCAGGATGAATACAGACAAGCTGTGATAGTACCTTAGTGGAATTTCCCATCAATATGTAATACGAGCATTAAAACCCTGGTCATTGTCTGGGTGTTTAATAACCACACACTCTCATATATACCAATTGACTCCTGAGCAAAGTTACATTTTGTACAGAGGGTTGAAATTTAGAGCAAAATCAGAGCCCAAACTTAAAAATAAATCTTGAATTGAATGAAACTGCTTCATGCTTTCATTTTTAAATTACCGTACCTAACTAGCAAAATTGTACACTTATTTGGCAATGGTATAATAGCTCACATCAATGTCAGTGATTAAGGATCAAAAGTGGGAAATGTATTTTGTAACACCTGTATAAGTTTGAGGAAAATCAAACAAATTCAAAAGTTAAAGTTCCAGTGATGTCACTGCTGGATAAGAAGACTACTGCAGTTCATGGCATTGATTTTGGACACCAATACTAATAAAACAAAGAGAGAATTCCACATGACATGTATAGCTGTACACATTCCATCAACTTGTTACTGATGTGTGCTATGGGTAGTATTTATTCTGCATCTGCTTTTTAAGAGGTAAGTCAAGTGCTCTTTCATTTTGCTACAAAAGTGAAAATACACATGTTGAATTTTCCTTTTTTACATTGTCTTTATATTGCTGTCCATATGATTTCATGTTCATCTTCTGCCAGTTGGAATCTGCTTGCAATTTATCAAAAGGGTCTTCAAAAAAAAAAAACTTGTCTGGCTGACACTATTTGCCAGGATAATGAGTCGTTTTGGAGTACTTTGAAATCAAAAGAGTAAAACAATTTTGATCATACGGGTAGCCGGGGTAGAAGAGCCCTTCTCATTCAGCAGTGGGTGGGTAGAATGCTATATGATGATTGATCTTGCCCGAGTAATTGCATTTCCCAACAAGCTGCATGCGATATGCTCGCATGCAGAAGATCGATGGATAACTGCTATGGCCCGCTTGGTCCATAATCATTAATACTGTAAAAGTGGATATTTTCCTGTGACTTATTTTTCGCTCTCGGCTGGGTGAGAAGAGTTTCACATGTTTCTAATTCCGCGGAATCCAGACATCGAATACTGGAACATATGGCAAGTAAAAATATTTGTGTGCTTTTATTTTCGCGCTGGTTTCGGATTGCGCGAAATGCGCGAAAATTTCAACACTGCCAAAATTTCCACTTTTACAGTTATTGATAAACATACAGCATTAGGTAACAACAGCGATCAGGTTTTCAGATTGCAATACTGGCAGCCTACCTTTTTTATCTATACAACACATTGTCATTGTTATCCAAATGAAACAATGTTATCATAACTAACTGATTGATATGCAAACATATTTTATGCGTCCATTTTAGAGCAAAAGTTTCTGCAGGCATTTGAGACAGCGTTTAACTTGAAGTATGTAAATTATGCAGATCTGTGTGGGCCTTGTTGGGCAGGGAAGAAGTACGCACTTGTACCAAGGTAGAAATACACTGCATAATACTGTATGTATCTTGCCTTAGTCCAAACATGGCTGCTGTGAATACTCAAGTAAACACCTTAATCCTCCACAGCACCCATACACACAAAATACAGACACACACACAAAAAAACAAAACAGAAGAGATATAAAAACAGGCATTTATCAGAACTGTAAAAGTCGATATTTTCGCGCGACTAATTTTTTGCGCTCGGCCGGGTAAGAAGAGTTTCGCATGTTTTAATTCCGCGGAATCAAGACATCAACGACTGGAACATATGGCAAGCAAAAATATTTGTGTGCTTTTATTTTCGCGCTAGTTTCTGGTCGTGCAAAATGCGCAAAATTTCAACACTGCGAAAATATCCACTTTTACGGTACCAGGTATAGCAAAGTACAGAAGGAGGCTTAATCTGTCCAAAAGAAGGGGATAAAATGGTGGCAAAATGATACAGTGACATAAATGTGTTATCACCGGATCATCTTCACAAATCCAAAAAATACAGTTAAAGATGGAAAATATGATTGGTAAACCAAAATACTTGCTCTCACAGCCTAGTAGTAAGACTTACGTACATTGTACTGTGGAGTACATGCTACCAAGTGGTATACTCCATGTACATGTAGGTCTTTAACACTACCTTCATATTATCTACAATGGGCAGGAGGATCAGAAGTTTAGAACCACTGGCTGCTGTATAGCTGGGAACTGATCATGATATAATCTAAGGCAAACCCCTCCGGATATGTGACCTCCTATCTATTAACCTTGGTACTGATGGTACATTGAGACCACGAAACATGCACAGCTGCTGTGCTACAAGTGGTATACATCACACAACACATACTGTCTTTTACCCTGATGCTATTATACTGAACCATGCAAGAAACTGAACAAGCAAGAAGTGTACAATCGTCTTGTAGTTGTATTATACCTGATTTGTGTTTGCGAGGAAAAGTGGTTTTCAAAAACACCATATTCTTTCACACAGGGTATGCAAGAGGGACCATTAAGAATTTAATTCACTGAAGTCATGATTATGTCAGTAGTTCAGAAATGTGCCAGCTCCATGTATAGAGTCAGGGGTCTGGCCAAACACTTATTGGAGACTACTCAGATATTGGAGACTACGCAGATATGGAAACTGTTACACAAGGTGGGTGTTGTCCGATAGTCTATGTATACAGACAAATTTGGGACAGACGACTACCCCAGGTGAACACAGTGCAGTGTCTAAGGATGCAGAGTTCTCTGGTGAGAGTCCCTTTGGTATTGTACCCCCCCCCCTCAAAACACACACACACACACACACACACACACACACACACGCACACACACACACAAAGAAAAAAACAAACAAGCAAACATATTTTACATAATTGAAAACAAAATGTCCAACCATATTCATTAGGCCTAATTGCTTAAGTCATAAAAATTACTAGTTTAGGGTTAGGTCAGAATGTCGACAAAATGTGATCTGTCCTGGATTCTGGAGTTCTTCTATACTCCAGAGAATCAAGTAGTTAAAGCATTACATAATTAATACGTAATAATTGTTTTATAGGCCTAATGACAACATTCCCCTAAATAAAATACCACACCCTAGAAATTCATTCAATACCCATCAAAACTGTAACAGTGTCAATTAAGTTAGTGTTACCTTCAAATTTGAGTGGTCCTACTAGTGGTGGAATACAGCCCCCCCCCCCCCCATCCCCCACCCCCCCCCCCCCAAAAAAAAAGAACTTTATACAGGTCGCTGTAAAAAAAAAAAGCAACTGGGCTGTGTATACATGTAGTTAATACAAAACAAGGTCTTTCAGATTCAACTAGAAAAGCACTCTGAGAGGACAGACCGCCGCCAAGCAGCTACTTTCAAATTCCACCTATGATCTTGTTCTTCCATAGGGATCAGTGATTTCCACTTATAGATCCTTTATGCCTGCTGACAAATCACCCATTCTCCCAATTTATATAGAAGCCTTGGCTTTGGTATGTCATAAACCCTCAGCTGGGCAGTGCGCCTAGCTCTAGCAGAAACTAGAGCATGCACTTTATTGCGTGTATGAAAACCTCACAAATGCGCAGCTTGAACTCCCAAGTTCATTGACCCTACCTGCCAAAATATCAAAGATCCTTCATGAAATCCATAAAAATTTCCGGATCACTACAAAATTTAAATTATCTGTTCCCTGTGTCATTCTCAACATTTCCTGCAAGTTTCATCTAAATCTGTACACAACTTTTTGAGTTATTTTGCACACAGACAAACAAACAAACCCAAAGATACCTACCTGTGCCTATGGATACCTATGCTACGGATCTAATACTGAATGCAGGCTTTATAGGCCTCTTATGTATCAGATTCAGATTCTTTGGATAGATCATGTGTAGCTCCATGGTCTGGACAAGCTTTGGCAGTGTGAACCCATGAATGCCATTCCACCTGGCCATCCAACGCATCATGCCTGATCTAGCCATGGAGCTACACCATCACTATAGGTCCATGTCTGGACAGACCAATTTCAAACTGTCTAAATCATCCAAATTATTGATAGACCTACACATATTCTCTTTTCTTCTCAAATATCAAATTTATCACATCAACTTGACAGACAATGCAAATATCATCCACTTGGAAGTAGAGTACATCATCAGATTCAAAGTACCCCGCAATACACTATGCATGGAATTCTGAAACAGAAAGCATTTGATTGAACACTTGGCACTGACAACTGTAGTATTAAGAGTCTTTAGTACGACTTTACCAAAGTCAAGAGGCTTTGTTTGATGAATGTCAAGAGTCTTTCATTGAAATATTTCACAAATTTGATTTTGACAGGATTTAATACTTTGTATCATGCTGGGGGTAGGTTCAGCACAGCTCAGGGTAAACCTACAATCTATCTACATCCAAGAATAAATTTTGAAGAACCTAACGAGCCTGTGACTGCGACCCTGGCCCTGTGTGCGTGTGTTGATTGTCTTCAAGACACAGATCTTGTGCCACTTTCGAATGTTCTACTTTCCGAGGCGAGGCAGATTTCGATTTTAAAAAAATGGACAAACATATACAATATAAACATAGCAATGTATTACTTACCCTATACTATATCACGAGGAATTACGTACACGTTTAGTTTTGTCGTGACAACCGATTTTCAACGGGGATTCGACTGAGGTCCGCCTGCGGCCTGCTGGCTCTTCGACAGGCTGCTGCTCGGACTGCACTGGGCATGCAGCAGCTAGCTAGCTAGCTGCGTATTACATAAATAACACAGCGCCAATCACCACTGCACAATTCCAAGACGAAGCGGGTGCTTGTCGGTGCGGATGCGGGGGGGCACCGGGGCGGTACGCGGTACAGGGTACGGAACAATTTTGGAGGGGCACTTTCCAGACAACCTCTACATGTACAATGTACATTGTGCAGCGTTTATATGGGGCGTCGTTCTCTCAAAGGCCAGGAGAGGGGTGATACAGTTTCGGTTGGGATGGGGCTGGGTTCCAACTTTTTTGTGTTGTCGTGGGTATTTTTTTTTTTTTTTGATGATGATTGTTTTTATATGATTATGAGAAACCTGCTATGATATATGAAATAGTATGAAAGTTTAAGAGGAATTCAAAGTTTATTTGGAAGCAAATTGGTTTTAAAATGACTGAGATATCCAAAACAAAGCGATCGTAGTAACGCAAGGTGGGACATTTGCATCTTTTATCATGATTGCTTTGTTTTACTTTGTCTTTGGATATCTCAGCCAATTCAGAACCGATTTTCATCCAATGAACATTGAAATCGTCTTATAGAATTGTATGCATTTAAAGGTTTTCGAGAGTGGTTTTTAAGTACACTGTATGTCGCAAAAAGTTAAAAGCTGAATTTGCACCTCAACCAATATCATCCCTTTAATGCTTTCATCGTTTATCGAACAAAATGAGAACTATCACAGAAATCAAAACGAACGCTTTCTTTTAAGAAAGAGATTTTCTATTTGCGTGCTTTTCTTGCCACTGCATAAAAGCTGACAGATCATCTCTTGACATGATTAGTCCCATGATGATTGAGTTCTTTTCAAAGCTTCTTTAAAGTGCCACTGAAATACACGCTCTGGTATCATACACTGTTATCATTTCTTACCATGCTCCTCGTATTATTGAATCACCATACTCTTACGATATTTTCTAGCAGTTCCTCTCTATTGTATTATCTTGTCTTGGAGAGCACTTAGCGAGTCTCAAAAATGTCATCTACTCCTACATGGGGATAATGTGGAAAACTGCGTGATTCATGAATGCAAGAATTAAAGTCTGAAGAACATCTTTACGGCTCCTAACTAAACATGCCGGGGCTGCAGAATGGGAGGGCGGGGGGGGGGGGGGGGGGGGGGGGGGCTGAGAGCTGCCCCCAAACGCAGGTACACTCACACACACGTTTTTGACAATTTGGAAAAAAAAAAGAGAACAAAATCGGAAAAATCACAACACCCATGACATTCCAAAAGGTTCCGTCCTTTGATCGTTCCATTGACCTTGGCCTCCCGGTCGTGCGGCCCCCGAGTTTTAACCACAGAACTCGGTATAGGCCTACTATGTAGAGTTCTGTGATTATAACCAAAATCTGTGCTAAGCTAATCTGTGTACTTATAGGGCCTATTATGAATTATGGAGACGTGTTTGCAGTGGAAAGACTTTTCCATTTTACACGTTTACACCTATATAATATGTACATATATATTATGTATATATATATATATATATATATATATATATATATA
Source organism: Diadema antillarum (assembly GCF_040938485.1). Taxonomy (NCBI): domain Eukaryota; kingdom Metazoa; phylum Echinodermata; class Echinoidea; order Diadematoida; family Diadematidae; genus Diadema; species Diadema antillarum. The sequence goes on from NW_027271378.1 coordinate 567,527, forward strand.
TATACATATATATATAACTTTATTGCGAAATGAGCTAAGAGCCATTTTTAAACATTTGAAAGTTAGTCCATCATCAGATAGAGCAAAACTTAACCTTTTCAGCAATAACTCACTTGTGACATAACAAGGAGTATTCTAGAAGTTATGATTAAAAATGTTCTGCTCTAATTATTTTCTTTGTTTTTAGCTGTTTTAATCACAAGTATATCAACTTAGCAATAATGGAATTAGCTCGAAGTTTGCGATAAAAACTCTTCATGATTTGAATTGATTGTATATAATTATCTAAGGCCTGAGAAGATGCATTACAAAAAGTTATGGGAGTAAAGTGAGTCGGCGCGTAATGTCGATGTGGTGTGCAGGATTCATACGTCGACAAAGCTGTGGTCCTTAATCAATTTATTTCGCCGAGGAATTATAATCATGTGTAGTGCGTAAGACTCAACTTCTTCAAATAGTATTGGTCCTATATATACATATATACCTGTATATAATTTTATATTGAGTATAAGTCGTCCACGTGTTGGCGGGATGATACCATCAAAAATAAAACTGAAACAAAGTTCATGCTGTATTCACCAACAGTTTATTTCGGCACACAAATTTTCGAGCGGTTCGCTCTCTCCAAAGTGTTGATACTGCAATGAGAGAACAATGTTGTTATTATTCTCGGCAGTATCTGTTCTCTCAGTATCAACACTTGAGAAAGAGCGAATCGCTCAAATTGATTTGTGTGCCGAAATAAACTGTTGGCGAATACAGCATGGACTTTGTTTCAGTTTTGTTTTTGATGCGATGATGATGATGATGATGATGATGATGATGATGATGATGATGATGATGATGATGATACTTTGTTTATGTGGTATCCACTTGAGTCTCTCATTGAAGATCTCTCACCAATTTGTTTGGTTTGGTTTGGTTTTATTTCCCGTCATAAAAAAGACATGCAAATGAAATGACTTTACAAATATACAGAGTTTACAGAAATACAATGTTTTACAAGCGTAATTATATGCAAATAAGAGAAAATTAACATCGTTGAAAAGTAAGAGTTTACAGAGAGAGAACATAAACAATAACAGCAGAGAAAGGGTAATAGATGAGATAGAGTATTAAACGACTGGACAAGCCATACTTGTATTCTTTTGTTGTTGTGATATTTTCTGTCAGTCCATTAGAAGATTAGTATGGAATAGAAATCTTATTCGTGGCGAGAGAGAATACTAACGATGATCGATGTTTCAAGTGTGTAAACTTGTAAAATTTCAAACCATATTTTTTTTTTTTTCATGCAGAATATCAAATAGGGGCTCGATAATGCATGTATAATTACTCTGAATGTGCGGCGTTATCATTGTCCGGTTTCCAAACTGACTTCGGCACATTTACGACGGCAGATCTTGCTGTTGTGATTTCAAAAGGTGCAAGCATCGATCAGAGGGTTCCTATACGTGTATTATGAGCGGACTAGCACGGGAGAGCCCTAAAATGACCAAACGACATAAGATTTTGAAAGTGACCGTTGGAAGTTCGTCCGACGTTGACTTACCCTGCATTGAATTACCGAATTTTGCTATTCATGATACATTATTGCTATTTTTCTTTTTTTAGAAACAATAATAATTTATAGTGTTTGGTGCATAATATTATGGTTAACAGTCAGAGAGCGCGGCGGCCGACGTCCGTCCCCAGACCACTGCCCTCCCATCTGTCCCAAACCAAAGCACGATCGAGTTTAGAGATGATCGTAGCGTAGAGCAAGATCAATAGACCGCCATCTAGCGGCAAGAACACGTACATTTTTCTCCAGTAAACAAGCAAGATGGGTGCCTTTCAGTCGAACGCCGACATAATTGATGTCCTTGACGACAGTACTAACAAGTGGCCTGTCCTAGAACTTGAGAAGCAAATATCTGTCTTCACTTATGATGAAGACAAGCCGGAAATCAAGGTTAGTATCGACGTAACGTCGACCAATGACATCTTGCGGAAAAATAAAAAAACTTTTCTCTGACGTTGTCACTCCCTGCTCTCGCTCGTACGTACTCGAGCCGAGCTAGGTTACAGTGCTCTGCAGTGCTGTAAGCCCGCCCAGCCCGACCCGGGGCGCTCCGCTGCAGCTGCTTCGCATTCGGGCTGCGGCCCCGATCCCATTTGCGCTCTAGTGCAGTAGGCCCTAGCCAAGGTCTATAGGCGGTCTAACAGTTAACTACGTATCTATACTCTATAGATCTACAACGAGTACAATTATTATAACTGCTGAAAATAACTGAAAATAACGTTGTGAAATGTATTCTATTGTAAGCGGGTTCCCATCCCGTGCCGTAGAAGTTGGACAGTAAATTGACGACCCGATCCGACCTGCCCTGTCATGTCGCCGAGCCACATACAGCCACTCTCTCTATTCAGTAGTGTAGTAATAGTATCACACTATTAACCTCCCTGCTCTATGCTCTAACTGCGACCAGCCCAAACGCCGCGCCAAAAGTAAAGAAGGCCTCTATTAACGTTAACGTTTTCAGGTCCTACACTAGGCTAGTCTAGGGCTTCCTGTCTTTGTAACCATTTTTGAAGATTGATTAAAAAGGGACATCACACGAAAAAAATACATCATGACTATATATTCGGGTCTCAACGTAAGAAGAAAACTAGGCGCGGCACCATTGCATTAAAAGTTTGTACTTTGTTAGAAGTTTACACATATTGTGGATGCATGGGCCATGGCCAATACTAAGCGTTTTTTACTCAATTGAGTACGAACACTTGCTTTTTTTTCTTTTTTTTTAAGTGTGCAAACCTTTGCTTCAAGTGCGTATGCGCAAACTCTCACTACAACTTCACAAGTGTGTACACCATAACATGTTTATCATCATGTTTACAGTGGTTGTTCTCTGTGAGACAGCATGTGGCCAGTAAAGATCAACACACAGCTCTTGACCAATGAGATCACAGGATTTTCACTACCCACTCTATAACATTTTCATTCTATTCTTACAGGTCTTGGTCTTAGGCGAGACGGTGTCTGCAGATTTGCTTCTAAGAAAGGTTGCCAAAGCCCTTGGTGAGCAGGATATGAATATGGGGGGGGGGGGGGGGGGCAGGATAGGATTAAGATAGGCAGATGGGCTTCATGAGCTTCAGAAATAAAGAAATTAGAAGAGGATATCTTTATTTGATTTTATATGTTGGTTATCATTTGTATTTTGTCAAGGACCACGGCTGTTGACTTTCCACGAAAGCAATTATTTTGATGTCTTTCTTCTCAAGAATTTCAACTTCATTTTAGTCAGTCCTTCATGTGCATTGCAACAGATTAAAAAACGAAAAAGAGAGTGAGATAATTATTTGATATCATTTTCCACAAGGATATGCAGAATGATCAATGGTTAAGCTCAGCTGTAGTATGGCAGAGCTGCAAAATCACCCTGATTCTGACGTAGTTTTGAAAAAAAAAAGAAAAGAAAGTTTGGTTACTGCCAAATTATATATTGCCCTGACAAGACAAAAGAAAAGCAAACTAAGGGCCTATTGGCCACTCATATTTATAAAGCAACTATTACATGTATCTCCAGCTGAGATGCATTAACACACATGCATCTCCCCAATAATGTGTTGGAATTGCCCTGAATTTGATGAACTGGTACCTACAGTCGGGAATATGTGATTAGTTGCCTCTCAGTTAGTTCCCCAGAATGTCCATGGGACTACGTGGTACTGTTGACAAAACTGGGCATTATACTCTACATTATACATGAAGCTTGTCACTGAATGACAGCAATGTTAAGTCATGCATAGCAATACTTTCTACATTTTTACCATATCTGCTTTTCTTCTCTCTTTTTGTTTTCTTCCCCAGATATGAAGGCGAGCAGCCTGAAACACTTTGGAATCTGTGAGGGACTTCACACCCCCATAAAGAAATACAAATGCTCCGATCGCATCAAAACCAACTCAAAAGGTGTTTTAACTTTTCAGATTATCTAGTAGTGTGAGAACATTATTTTCTTATTTGTTTTGAGAAGCACATATATTGTTGAGGACATGCTACTGCTTCAACAGTAAGATTTGGAAAATAAGGCATTGAATTACTGCAACTCAGGGTTGGAAAAGGAATGGACAGAAGACAAGCAGTAGTCATCAATGGAAAGCTGTCCCCTCAGACCACCCTTCGTTATGGAGTTCCACAGGGCTCAGTCCTTGGTCCATTGCTCTTCACACTCTACATTACCCCTCTTGGCTCTATCGTAGAGCAACATGGCCTTGGCGCACATTTCTATGCCGATGACACCCAGCTCTACCTCAACTTTTGATCCAAAAGTTGGAGGCGCTGAAGAATGTGCTACTGCTGCTGTTGGGGCCGCCATTGAGGAGATTCGCTGTTGGATGAACAGCAACTTTGTGAAGCTCAATGACAAGAAAACAGAGTATCTGTTGCTCTCATCTCCACATATGAGGAGCAGTATCATTGGTGCTCCAGTTCTAGTCGGTGAAGAAGCTGTATCTCCAAACAACAAGGCTAGAAACCTTGGTGTAATCTTTGACAGAAAAATGAGTATGGAGAAACACATATCATATGTTTGTCAGTCAGCATACTACCAACTCCGCCGGATTGCTGAGATCAGACACTGTCTTGCACGAGGTGCTGCAGAAAGTATCATTCATGCTCTGATATCATCCAGACTGGATTTCTGTAACTGTCTCCTTGCTGGCCTACCATCAACATCAATCAAATGCCAGCACCGGCACCAAGAAGTCTGACCATATCTCTCCAATACTTCGTGAGCTTCATTTTATTGGCTGCCTGTGCAACGCAGAGTGCAGTATAAGATCTTACTGCTTACTCATAAGGCTCTCCATAACTTGTCTCCTGGCTACGTGTCTGCACTTATCAGTGTACGACAGGGACTACCAGGACTACGTTGCACTGGCCTGACTCTCCATGTTCCCAATACCCGCCTAAAAATGTATGGGGATAGAGCCTTCTCTTCTGTTGCGCCACGTCTGTGGAACTCTCTACCAGTCCAGCTTCGGAATTGCAACAGCCTCAATACCTTCAACAAGTCTGAACTGAAGACTTATATTTTCCAGCAACTTTGTGAATGATGTGTGGCATTTTGTGGGAGCTGGGTGCCTTTGAATGTTTCTATAACAGATAAATGGCACTATATAAATGCTGTTGCATCATCATCATCTTTTAGTGCAGCATTAAGTACTGTGTTGTTAGATTTTAAGGTACAAGTAGTCACAAGTATCAGTAAGTCTATTACATCATTCAAATTTTCACCATTTGAAGTAATCTGAAAACTAAAAAGTCAATGTACCTTTCAAACAATGAAGATTTTGGTATTGAATATGTATTATATATTAGACATTAGAGTATCTTTTAGTCTGTGGGCTAACATTGTGCACCATGATATAATATTATAGGAGACAAGGGTCTTTCTTCTTTAAACAGGAGATCCTAATTATAAATCTTGCTCAGAGAAACGACCCTATAGACAAAATATTTAATGTCCAGTGTACTGTCCATCTTGACCCTTGTAGAAATATGTTTTCCTGGCATTGAGGGTTCAACAATAGTACATACTGATACAGTACCAGTTCTGATACTAATGAAAAGATCCTTGGGAACAGTGGTGCTGCCACTAAGAAGAACATGGTATTAGTATTGTGTCAGGTATAGTGTTTTGTTTTTGGTTGTGGGTTTTTGTTTTTGTTTAAAACTGCATAGTGGACAAAGATTAGTCTCCACTCAAGACATTTATGGAACAAAAAAAAAAGTAGATCCAGAAGCAGAGAATTGTTTAAAGATATTGTCTTGTATTCTCACCTGTG